>NC_091506.1:5775210-6102352 GCF_947461875.1 Haliaeetus albicilla
AATTGCCAAATAAAACCTCCAGGGCCCTTAGCAATGCTGGGGGGGGGTCCTTCTGAGGTCCTTAGCACAGCACTGAGCCCAAGCGGATTCCTGGCTCCTTCAGACATCTTCCAGGCCTGCCTCCACCCAAGCTTCACTGTCCTGCAGCACCCAGGATTTTGGGATGGGACATGGAGCAGAAGCTGGATGGCCGGCAGGAGAGCTGCAGCAGTGCACCCTAGAGGTGGCAGACATGGGAACATCAGGCACTTGAACATGTGCCATGAGAGCTACAAATCCTTGCAGAGTTTTAATTGAAAAAAAAAAAAAAAAAAAAAGAAAAAACCCCCTAACCTACCAACCCCAACCCAACTCCCTTTACAGCAAGGGCACAGCAGCTGATTTGTATACCTTAGGGGTACATTTTATAAGCAATGGGAGGTGATTTAGCTGTGTGACTCCCATTGTTGTTAATGGGAGCTGTACAGCTAAATGATGAAGCGTTGAAAATGTGAACTCCTTAATATTTCAGTTGACTTTAATTTTTATTTTTGAGCTAACACAGTTAATTAGATGGTATTTCGCTAAGGTATGTCCACAGCAAAGTGTTATTTATGAGATAACTTAAAAACCCATTCCGCCAAATAGAAGCATAAACAAATATCTATCATGCCAAAAAATGCTCTACATTGCACGCAAGCATGCTTTTAACCATGGCAATAAAGGCCTGTACTGAGTTCCTGCTCTCTCTAAGGCTGCTCACTGAAGGCTGGTGCTAATACAGCTTTGTCCTGGGCTGGCTACATGGGTTTGGCAATGAATATTGGTTCCTTTGGCACAAGTGATAGAGAGGACAGAGTTTTTCTTATTTAATGGATTTTTATTGCTTATTTCAGAAAGCTGCAAAAACATACTGCCCTGATACAAATTTGTGCACACGGCTAGAATTGTACTAGCGTTAGTAATGACACTGGTTTAGTTTTTGTTCTAAACTGATAAATTAATCCCCAAACTGTGCCAGGACCCACCTTCACAGAGCTGCCTATACTGGGTGTATTGGCTTCCTCACATCCATTTCACAGCCAGCTGCTCTGTAATTTGCGCTCTTCCCTGCATCACTACAATGAACTAAAATGACCACTTGGTTTCAAAGATTTTAGCCTTTCCATATCATCCTTCACTTCTGCCACTTTTGTTCCCAGTTTATTCCCATCTTCTGCCCCCCCCCGTTGCTGCACACTTACTCTCTCAAGCTGTGGATTCGATATCTCAGTTGAAGATTTTCTCAGTTCTTTTTTTCCCCTGCAGCTCGCTCATACTTTCCCCTTTTTAAGTGATTTAATTCTCTCACTTCAGTTTATCTATCCCGTTTCTGACGATAATTTAACAGCATCTCTTCATTCTGGTTCTTTCTCCTGAATTCTGGTCTTGCAACATGCTGGCATTCTCAGCTTTCACACCTGATGGCCCATCAGCATCAAACTCCACAGGGCCAAAGCCAAACACTTTCCTCTCAAACCTTTTTGATGAGCACTAAGAAAACAAATGGAAGTTTCTCTGAACCAGGTCTCCAATTCACCCCTCTTCCTTTTAGCAAATGCCCAAATTTTTAAACCCTACTCAAAAATATTGTCAAATATTTCATACACGTGGGCTCACAAATCCCCAAACAAACAAAAAATAGCCTTCCCTCATGAGCTCCAAATAGAGATGCAAGTAAAGGAGCAAATACCACAAAACTGAGCAATGCAAAGATTTCCTAGCAAGACTTCAGGCAATTGAACATGAGTTGTATTCAGCTGAAATGTCAGATCTGAAAACCATCTCAGCATGGTGCAAATGGCCTGGTTTTTCATTTTGATTCCTCTTGCTTTAGTTTTGTTTATTCTTATGTAACCTGTCAGCAAAACTTACTCTGCTCCTGGACTGTTTGTGGTACCCTGATATCGAGAAGGACAGCTTTGCTTCTGCTCCTGCCTGGTGCAGTTATCATATCAACCTTCATTTGCCGGGCTGTAATCCTGTGGCTGTCTGTGTGAGTGGCACTAGTCACATTCAATAATATTTTGCTTTTGCATTTAGGCCTCTCTTCTGCACAGCCTTTACATACGTGTTTACAAGTCTCTGACTGGAGGGATTTAGGTGGGTGCCATTAAATCCGCGCCTGATGTGTTTGTGCAGGAGGTAGGAAGAGTTGCAGGGGTGGCGGGTGTGGGAACGGCTGGGGCTGTAACGCACACTGAAGGCTACAAATCCTTGGAGAATGTTAATTGAAAAGTTACATCAAATGCACAGCAGGTGGTTGAGACCATAATGGTAAAAAGTCAGCTCAGCCAGGGGCAAGTGAACAGCACAGCTGCCACTTTGGTAATTGGGGGTCACTGCGGGGTGGTTAAGGGGTTGCTGAATTAGGGACCGGGCAGCTGTGCTGGCAAAACCGCGCTCCCAGGTGACTCAATGGCACTACCTTTTCATCAGCTTATCTTTGTCTTTTTGAGGTAAAAGGGCTGTGGAGGGGATGGAAGGATGGCCATACATGTCACGGGCTTTGACATGATTCAGTGCTGTGGTTGACCCTAGGGTGTGTTCCTCCTACAATTAAAACTGCACACTTGCCTCTTTGCAGAAAGCAATCTCAGAGAACGTCCCCGCTGCCTCCTCCTTCCATCAGATAGAAGACTGCCGCTGCCCCGCCTTCCTTCCTCCACTCCCAAGATATTTTTTTTAAAAAACAAGCTGTATACTTATATTTTGTGCACAGCAGAAATAAGACCTTCCCCATCCCTTCACACACACACAATTTCCTTTTAAGGAAGAACTGTCTCATTAGTTGAGCGCTATTTTGATCTTATGTGGCTTTTACCTTTCCCTTCTCTTTGTTCCCACATTTCTCCACACAAAAATACGGGTTTTCACAAGGATTCTGCAGATTTATGGAATTCAAGCACCATGAGCTTCTCCGAATCTGAAACCGCCTCGATGTGGAATAGAGGAAATTACTAAGAAACATGCCATGGCCTTTTTCCTCCCTTTCCGTGCAGCTTCCCTAATAAGGCAGATGAGAGACAGATTTTGCTTCTAGCATTCATAGGTGGCACCGTGCTCCTAACCCTCTCCCTGCTCCCCCTCCCTGCCCGGGTGCTGTGAGCAAGGGCACGCAAGTCACACATCAGAGGCCAGCAACACTTTTACCTAATATTGCTCCTCCAGCTTGTTCTCTGCCTTCCTGTCTAAGGTGTCAGATTCCTGCTAGAAGTATTTGTAAACAAAGCTCAAGAAAACTCCTAACTTTGCCTCGAGTAGTGCATCATGAATATTATAGTCATGAAATGAATGTCCCTAGGAGGAGCACAGATGTAGTCGGGAACCTACCCCATGGCACCGAGCCATGCAGAGCAGGGGGAGAGGCAGCGATCACCTGCTCTGTGTGCACATACGCCACACTTTTCCTTCTCTTTATCAGTGTCTAATTAAATTCCAGTCAACCTGAACAAAAAGATCCATACTTGTTGCAGGCACTAAATAAGGATGTGTTGGAAAATGAGTATGTATGAATTTTAGCCACAGGTTGAAGAAGAATGCATATAGAGTAGATGAATTATCAGAAAACTCTTAGGTGCCATTCGATAGCAAATGTTTTCAATAGCAACACTTAAAAGTACAGATCATAGCAGTAACATCAAGATGGCATTTTCCAGCCCAGAATAAATCCAAAAGTGGTCCAGACAGTGTTTTCTTTATACCTGACACTCCAGTGGATAGCACCAGTTTATATTAATACTGCTTTTCAAGAAAGCAGATGACTTTAAAAGCATCCTTTGCTAGCCTGCAACTAGAGGTTCCCTGGAAACATCTGCATATAGGAATTTAGCTATATTTGATATGAAACAGCTTTGCCCTTGATTGGAAATAGGGGCAGGAAAACAATACTTGCTTCCTAACACCGATCATCAGAACAAACGACTGTACCTCTTGCAACCACCACGGCAGTGCAGACCTGTCTCTGCATTGTTGGGCTATTGACACAACACTTTTAATCATGGCTTGATTAAAACTAAGTGCTTAACTTAACTACAGAATGGGAAAGAGTTTCATCACTGCCTCGATGTTCTTGCTATTATTCTGCTTGGGATGAATAACTGCTAGTTTGGTGGTCACAGTGCCTGGAGTTACAGATAACAGGGTTTTCCAAGCACTTTGAGATCTACCATTCTTTTAGAGCCGACACGTTCTCTACAGCAGCATGAGCCCATCTCACCTCCTCGCTGTCCCTAGGAGCCTGAACACGCTTTGGGAGCGAGGGTACGGAGAGGGTGCTCAGCTCCCAGCACGTGGCGATGGCGGAGGCGGCCGCCCGCTGGGTAATGGCCTCGGCTGGGCCATTCCAGCTGCGGCCCCGGGACCTCACACACTTATGGGCACCACCAGAAACACCCATCGAGAGCAATAAGTGTTATAGTGCAGCATAATCCGCTCTTCAGCCTCAGCGAGGGTGGCGGGATCAGACTTCCACTCTCAGATAATAACCATTTCATGCAGGCAGTTACAAGACCTATTTATAGGTATTATTTTAGCTGCCATATTCACCCTTAAGAGGAAGGGCCTGGTGCTTTGGACAGGTGGCAATTTTATACTACTCACCCACCTCCATATCTTTTTAATCCGGGTGTGTAGTATGTGGTTATGTTTCCATTTGGATGACTTTCAGGTTCTTTAGACAGCAAATGTTTTATGAAAAAATAATGAAACAAAAGAAAAAGTTGAGGTGGACACTGAACTGAAACCAGGTTGGGATCATCTGACTGATGACCCGCCTAGGCCTTGTTTGCCTGCTCCTGGAAATTTGAGAGAGGTGTTTATGATTAGCTGTTTGTGTAACCAAGCTATGCAAACTAGTAAAAACAAGTCATGTGAGTGAGAGAGAAGGAACATTGACTGCTTTGACAACTGCTTTGCCATTGCTAAGGAAACTGCTCCCTTGGTAACCATGGTCAGTACATCTGTCTTATTTTATCTCCAATTCTCACATAGACACCATCACGGAAAGAATATTAACACAACAGAAAACCCAAACATTTCGGAAAAGGATAAACTAACAAAAGCACAAGGTTTCTATTAATTTCTTTACTAAAAAGTTTAGAGAGATTCTGCTTTGGTGTTGATTATGGCTTTGCCTCACCTGAGAGGTGCTCCTTAAATATTAACTTACACAGAGCAACAATTTATTCTTCTGTTCTGCTCTGTACTTCTTAAAAATACAATACTTATTTTCTGTTAGCTCTCCTAATTTACCTAATGCAATTGGACTTTACAATAGGAAAGCCTGAAGGCTGAGAAAGCTTTTGCATCTGCCAAAATAGGAGTTTATGTTCTTTTGTTAAGGAAAAAAACTCTCTTACTGAGTTGAGCAGAGTAGTACAAATGGAAGTCCCGATCTGAATGGCAACAACAAACTTTTGAGAGGTCTCTGAACTTTTTGGGCTGGGACCCTATGACATCAGCAAGAGCTTTCTTGACAGTCCTGCTTAAATCCATTAGCAAGGAGGAAAACCAGAAACGTGCCCAGGGAAATCTGTGGAGAAATCCTGAATGCAGTTTTTGCTCCTTTTTAGTGGAATCAGGATATTTGTCTGTATCTACCAATAAATCAGATGTGTAAAGTTGTTCTTCCATCAATATTTCACAACAGAATAATGGTTATGCCCACAAAACCCCCAAATCTAATGAAGCAAAAGAAGTAGGTCTAGTACATAGGACACAAACATTCCCTGAGGCATTCTATCCATAACACCAGGCACAATGAACATCCTTTGGGTAATCTTTTGCCTCAACTCTAACATACTCTATCACCCTGAGAAGTTAGCTGCACTAGAGGTAGTCAGGTTTCTCAGTAACTTTACAAGATGACCATTTTCCTGTTCTTCTTGTAAAGAAGCAAAAAAACTTGAATGATGGTGAAAGAGGCGATAAGACAAAAGCAAATTAGAAAGTATCTGTTCCCAAGGTGGGCCACAATGACTGCATGATACAGGGACTTCATGCCATACCACCACATAAAAACACATTCCTCCAAAAATGACTAATCTGATACCTTAACTGCCAGGGCTGTGGTTTGTGGATTTACTGTGACTGCATGTCCAGTTACAGAAAACACCTGTTTGATAAGAAAAACCACCACCCCAGCTCAGACCAAGCACTTCTCTTGTCTTGTGTCCCCTCTCTAACAGCAGCCAGCAGGAGATGCCTGGAGAAGAGCTTAAGAACAGGGCAGTCGCAGTTCTATCTCTCCATGTGCTCTGCCAGCAGCCCAATAAAAGGGACGGAAAGGGATGTCTCTAACAGAGTCCATCAGGGATTACAGGAATGCTCAGGTAGTTCAGCAGCTGACTCCGGGGCAAAACATTAGACTGGTGGACTGATTTTAAGAACAGTGCAGAGGTAGCAAACCATGGCTTCTCACGGTGGTGTGAGCACGCTGGCACCCCACTGGGACTGTGTCGCACGACTTGTGGTGGGAACAAGCTCTGAGTGAAAAGTTACTCACAGCTTCTTTCCTTTGAGTTACTCTATGGATGACAACATGATATAACAGTGACTCAGATTCAGCTGACACAAACAATCCAGCATCCATTCTGAGAGCATGAATGTTGTAGTTGTATCATCATCGGCAAACCTTACTTTCATATCAGCTACGTATGCATGAAGCATCCTTCCTTCATACCTATTCTTTTAGGAAAGATAATGCAATGAGAGCTATTGTCAGCTACGGTAGCAGATTTCCCACTGCAGAAGTTTTGAGACACTAGCAACATAAATACCCCTTTACTGCTCTATCACATAGTCTGGCCTTTCATTTTTACGGGTAGTCTTTGCAGTTGCTTTATTTACCCAAGCCCATTTACTATAAACAACACAGCAATCAGCACTCACGAGATGTTTGGTTTAACTTTATCCAGAAGCCAGAAACAGTTGCACCGATACCACTGGTGTAAGAGAGTTGCCAGGAATCATTTCTTCTAATTCTTTCCCTCTCACATCTCTAGATCCAGCAGCACACCTGCAAAAAGCTGTGCTTCGCTTCCCCTGCCTGCAAAAGGAGGGTAACCGCACCTCATCCCTCCCAGGAGCTGAGTGTGGCTACACGGACCATGGAGCCCTTGGATATTGTCAGGGAGCAGCGAGGTCTGGCTGCTCCCTAAGGGACGGGGAGCCAAGAGAGACGTCGTGACCAGCTGCCGTGGTGGGGAAGGTGCCCCTCACCAGCCACGGCCCCTTTCTACCCTACGCGGGTGAGAGGATGACAGACCTGCACATGGTGGCCAGGTCCAACCGAGAGCCCAGGGCGTAAGGCAACGTCACAGCGAGGTCGAGCTGGGAAGTCAGTCTGTGGGTCAAGATCGGTCCACGGCTCAGCTGTAGACCAGCATCTTCCAGCACAGCTCACAGAAAGCAGCCAAAGCCTCTGGCTGAGCTTAAATGGGCTCCCTGGTCCATGGGAGTGGGTGGAGGCACCAGGTGAGGCTGGTCAGGGCCGTTAAGGCTTATCAGTGCCCTCAGGGCCCTGAAAAATACCACAACAGCAGGAGTCAGCTAAATAAAAGATATTTACCAAGCTACTAAAGCCTTGACGCTTTGCCTAACTTAAATACTAAGGAAAATCTGCTGACAACTTTCTTTTCAACTACTCCAGAAAGCAGGACTAAAGTATTACTATGAGGAAGATAGGTTTTCCTTTTGTTTTAAAAAAACCACCCTAACAAACTACATTACTGCGGAAAATTGAAAAACAATTACAACTGACAGATATGATGATCCATGTACGTGAATATATTAAAGGTTTTGCAGAAGACCACACTTTGGGAAGCTTGTTCTAGCCTGACTCCACAGCTCTGCATGCATATGAAGTGCTTCGAGTTTGGATCCAGGCAGTGTAAAACAGACAAGCAAAACACTTAGTTTAGCAGCACATGCTTTGAAGCGTACTAACTACTGCCACCGCACGATGCTGAACCTTCTCGCCAGTCACTTGCTATGGGATAACTCTAAGATTAGGCAGGCGAAGGCTGACATGTGAAATCTGTGCCACTTACTTAACCGCTCTGTCAAAATGAATTGGGCTGCTCTTGCTGCATTAGCCTAGAGAAACAAGCGGCGGGGCCTTGGCTGGCATATGCTGATGGAGCGGGGAGCGAGCCTTTCCCTCCGCGTGGCAAGAAGACGAAGCCTGCGGGGGGGAGGCACGGGGCTCTGCTGTGGTCTCTTCGTGTCAGCCGAGGACCTTCTCAAACTGGTCTCCGAAGGCTGATGCTCCCACTCGGTCCAGTGTGTGGGAGCCCTTGGGTAGCGCGGTGCCAAGACTGCTTTGGAGCCAGCTGGTCTGGTTTTGAGGGTGCCTGAATGATGACTGAGATGACAAGCTGGCTGGGCAAGGGCTCGCAAGAAAGTAGGCCACCAAAAGTTTCTAATTAAGATAAAAATACCTTTGTAGTCTTTGTAGCGAGGGAGAGCCGCAGCACTCAATCTAAATGTCTCTGTCCAAAGAGTGAGCAGGAAAGAGCTTTCTTAGATCCTTTACCTTAGCTTAAAAGAGACAAGAGATCATCTGACAGCAGGTTCGTTAGGCTCCCCTTCCAATAATGAGGCTGTCACAGGAGCTGCATGGACTCTCACAGCTGAGCCCGCTGCCAGCAAAGCCTGCAGCCATGTGCCAAAGAGCTCCTGCTACCTACACACACATGCTGCCCTCTCTCTGGACAAGATGATCCTCATCTAGAAGAGGAAAAATTCACAATGAAAAGCAAAACAGACTGTAGCTCTGCTAAGAAGAGCTTATTCAGAAATCTCTTTCCTGGACCCAGGCACAATTCACCTGGAGAGCCGTGCTGTGCCTTGTGGTCAAACGCTCTCCCGAGCTGGTTGGGAAAGGAGATGTCCCTGGGCATGGTGGGGAACAGGAACGGTTTGATAAACTTCTGAAGACGTAGGGAAAAGAGCACAAAACAAGTTTGGAAGGGACATGAAGATCATGCTTAATTCGGAGGAGTTTGCCCTTGAGACCCATGGAGAGCACATCAGCTGGCTCCAGCTAACGTGTTTTCTCCAGCACTCCAGAAAAAAACGAGCTGAAGTACAGTATGTACTCGTCTGCTGAGACATTTAGATTGGCTACTGATACTCTGCAAATGTTTATAAAGAAAACAAAATGTGGATGATAGCCATTTTCATTAAAACGTGCAGATTCCGTTCACCCCGAATCACAGGATCCCTGAGCCATATTCTCACCCTTTTGGAGACATCTGCTTCACAACAGCACCGAGGCTGTGTGGCTCTTGCTGCTGTTCGCTTGCCTGATGGGTCTCGTACGTGCAGCTGTGGGTAGTGGCACTGCCAGGGCCAGGTATCTGCTCAGTATCTGCAAGGTGAAGGTTAATATCCCTTGGCCCTGCCACCTCAGTTTGATTTTAGTCAAGTCAAAGCTAAGAGGAGGAAAAAGATAGAATTAAAACTTCAAGCCTTACCTGCCCAGGGCAGAGTTCCCTCTTGTGTGCCATGTAAAACTGTCAAAAACAAAATTGTAAAAAACTTTGGCGGCTGGTTCCTTGGGTGCAGGGATGCTCGTGAGCTTCCTTTGGGCCAGGCAGCATATCCTCTCTCGAAACCAGGAGCACAGATTTTTTTATGATGTTCTGGGGATGTTTCCTAGCTCTGGCACTTGCTGCACCTCATCACCTGGATACACTTATGCCTGTAAAGCATGAGAATCCCATACGGAGTTACATATACCATGCCCATGACAGAGCCTTCAAAAACGTGGGAACTGCAGTTCTCGAACCACTGCTCTCTGTAACCGTCCCCCACCTCCAACACAGGTGACTTTGCCAACCTTGCAATGAAGGAACTGACAACACCGATGAGAGCAGAGACATAATTTCATGTCCAGCTCAGTAATTCTATTTACTGAAATACTGTAATCCCAGGGATTAATACGGCTCATTGTGGGTGGGTGCTGTCTAACTCTCCCCACTTGGCTCTCGCTGAGGCTGTGAACCGCCAGCCTGCAAAGCCATGGCCTGACACACACCAGTACCGGGGTCAAAGTGTCCTGATGAACTGGGAGACAGAAACAAATGCCCATGGGAGCATCCGGAGCAGCACCCGTACCAGGGTGCCTTCAGCCATCAACAGCATCCTTTCACAGCGGTGCAAAAACCAGGCTGGGCCACAGCATAAGCCACAAAGGGCTCAATTCTCCTGTGCTGCCTTCTTGCATCAGTGACATTGTGGTCCAAACCATCCACCGAGGTATCAGCAATCCCAAATCAGCCTGTGCGGTAGGATTTTGTATCTACTCTGTGCAGATGGGACAAACAGAGTGTCCCCTTTCCTCACCAGGACATCTGCTAGCTAAACCCATTTTCCTTCTGCCTCCTTGTCATTTCCTTATCTTGACACCTGTTTATGTTATGTGTGTGTATGTTCTACACGCTGGAAGCCTAATTTGAAGCCAAAAATGGTGTTGCCTGTGTCTTGTGGTATCCCTAGCTGCCACACATCCCACCCTCTCTGCAGAACTCCAGCCAAAAAAGTTTGCTTCCCTTTTGGCGCTGGAGTGCTTTTGGATGTCAGAACCAGCGTCAGCCCTCTTCGGAGACTTGAGTAACTGCTGTGAATTTAAAACAAATATTTTTCATCTTAAATGCCACGGCAGGTCAGCTAAACAGAAAAGAATAGCTGGTAACAGGCTCGAAACGACAGCGGGGTGGAGTGTTTACAGCTCCATCAACAGCTCGGTGTTAATGAGCTGAGTCCGAAAATTACCTCTCTATTGATGAAGGCATGGATGGAGCGCACAGATGAGAAAGATAGTGATTGCCTCCGGCTGCAGGCGGAACTTGGAGAGCGTATATTTTTCACTTACAATTGAGCTATTTTTTTTGAGAGGGCAGTAAAGTTCTGAAAACCGCAGTCATGCAGCTGCCTGCAGCCTGGCACTTGTGTCAGCCCTGCAGCTCCAGCTCTGGGAGTGCAGGATTTCATCCCGTCCCAGAAAGCATCCGCCTGTGCATGAGGAGGAAAAATCTCAGCTGTAGAGTCAACCTTTTGCTCTCACTCTGAGTGTGTGTGTGCGCATGTGCACGCGTGTGCATGTGCGTGTGTACTCACGTGTGCTTTTTAACCAAAACTGCCAGGCAGGAAAAATGTAGCTGCTTAATACTGAGTGGATGTGTAAGGGCTGCAAATATATCAGAGGAAAAATCCCTCATGCATTGCAACTGCTGTAGCTAATGAGAATGTTCTCATGGAAAGTGTTATTTCTGCCCCTGATTTTTCCCTCTCCTTTGCTTTCTGTAGGAGGTGTTGGTAGTGATACAGCTGAGGAAAACGGGAAAAGAAAGACGTCTCCGGAGAATGCTCCATTTGAACTTCCAATGTATCAGCGATGCAGATGGGGAGTTTCTCCAGGATAGCTTCTTTTTTTGCCAATTCAAATTTTGGGGAATTTTTCCAGGACAGCTTCTTCTGTTCAGCGCGGCCATTATTTTTTGAGGGACTTTTCGCACAGCGTCTCTCTATAGATGAGTTTTAATATGTTGAATTGTGCCGCAAGTAAGGGCTGATGTGTTCAAGTTGAATGGCATGGTGCCACACGAGCAGTTCAAGCACATCGCACTCAGCACTGTCCTTTGGGTCCCTGCTTACGACTTCTGAGGGTAATTTTCTATAGTCAAGGCATTTCCATAGGTCAAGAGAGGGGACACCTCAAGAAATTCCACTCTTCAGCTATCAGTGAAATTCATTAATAATTTCTGCCATAAATTTGGGCTAGTAAATAGATGATTTTATTGGTGTTTGCGTGTTTGAGGGACGAGGGCTGCAGCAACCGCCAGGTTTTTTTTGTCCTTGAGGGAAAAGTATTTATTATTTTAAACATCACTTTCTGCTTATAGGAGAAAATTTCAAAGTATATTTTTAAACACAAACAATAGAAATAGTTCTAAATGCTTGAAACATGCTTTTAAACAATTTAGCAATACAGAGAAAGTATACCCTGTTGAAGGCAGACTACAGAAATGTTAACATCCTCTCAAGGTAAATCAAGTAATGGACTGTTGGCCTATTTTTCAAACCGCTTCTCCTCAGTAACTTGACATTTGATAGGATTATCTATTACTGTTGGATTTTGGTTGACTCTCTGGTATGCCTGAGAAGATTGTCATCTTGTGATTTAAAGATAATAGAGCCAAGCATGTGAAACTGCACACAGAGAATAAACCTTTGACTCAGAACCGACTATTTTGTTAAAAAAAAGAGGACGACTTTGTCTTGAGCTCAGTTTGATACGCTCGCAGTTAATGAAATTATCCAGCAATAACTTTCCATTCTAAATATTGCCGTGCTATTTTTAAAAGGCTCCTATGGCACTCCACACAGAGCGGCCCGAGCTAACAATACGAGATATCTGAAGAGGGTGAGTTTGATTAAAGACTTGTGACAATAGCTAATGTAAGCTTTAACTAAAAATGTCAACTCCATTTGTTTTCAGCTTAAAGAGTTTCTGGATCAGAATGTGCAAGTAGGAGTTTTAACAATTTCAAGATTACACTTGACCTAGTAGAAAAGATGATCATGTAAAAAGTGACATAAACTGTGACTCTGTGTGTGTGCACATGTGTATCCGTGCGCCTATGTATAAATACGTCAACACTAGCAAAGAAAGAACTTCACCGTTACGGTTTTCCAAAATATGCAACATCTATTTTTGTTATTAAACCTCACAATTGGCAATTAAAAAAAACAAACAAAAAAACCCCCAGAATGAGCTAGAGTGGGCTTTTTATTATGCATGGTTTTGTTTCTTTGAATTTCAAAATTACCTAGCATGCATTTTAAACTTTGGTACAATTTGCAGGCTGTTTTCATTTCTATTTAAAAGGGCTAAACACTAAGAATGCGCCTCTGCTTTGCATTCTAATTGCATGTAACTGATTTGCAGAGCAGAACAAAAACCTAATTTTCAGATTATGAATCATGCACTAAGAAATAATTATTGTTTTATGAGGAAAAAAATGTTTCCCACATTTTCCCCCCTTGCCCAATTTATAAGAACTGTTTGCCAGTTTGCAGGTTGCCAGCCTTCCCAGAACACCATCTATTACTCTTTAGGGACTCAAAAAAGGTAGACAGAAACACGAGGCATGCAACTGTTTTGACTGCATTCTTTTGCTTGCAACATAACACTTGCCGTTTATTATTTTATCTTCAACAATCAAGGGGTGACTAAATGGTTGCAGGTGGTGATGAAAATAAAAGCCATCCATCATTATTTATTAGGCATGAAAAAGATACACAATAATGTAATTTAATCCTGGAGCAGACAATTATTTTCACATATTGATAATACAATGTGAAAACTGTCATGAATCCTAATGTGATGTTCGCCTTTATTGGTGAACCACTAGTAGCAATGCAAATAATGAAATTGTATCAAAAAGAAAAAAAGTAATTATTTGCATATACCAATAGTGTCGTAGAAAAACACATCATTACTAACTTTGGAAAATATAATCATGGTTCGTTTGTTACTTTGGTTTTGAAGTTTGCAAATGCAGAAGCAAAACATTCCTCTAAGTAAATATTTTATTGATTTCTGCATCAATAAAATAATTTCACAAGTTTTGATAAGGGAACTTTAAAGCCATGAACATGCAGCTGTATAATCACTACTGGTTTATAGAGACTTGCAGATCTCTGCTAATCTATTCACATATTTGTGCACGACACTTCCTCCATTAAAAATAATTTAAGAAATTTCTTTGCTCCATCTGGGCCTGATTCAAAGCCCATTTAAGTGATCAGAAAGACTCGCATTGATTTTGGTGGGCATTAGAAAGAAACCCTTTGTTGCTGCTTTCTATAAATAAAGTTGAGCCCCACTTTGGGCAGAGCAGTTCTCACATATATATTCATACGGATGGCATTGACCCCTGGGCAGACGCAAGCGTGTGGCACTTATGTCTCATTTTGAGGGGGGTAAAAGGGCCTTTTGGCTGGACAAAAATATACATTTTTTATAAATAGGCAACTGTACATGCAAAGTATATCTGCAACTGCACAGCTAATTTACATTTGAATTACCATATCTGGGCATGCAAATCGGGTAATTACTTGCTCACATATAACTGGCCATTTGCATGCACAAATACCTATTATATTCAGTCACAGTAATGTGTCTGCAGCATTTAGCTGTATCTCAAGAGGAACTACAACAAGGAAGAGTTTTACATTATCTCTTACGGACTTGGTGTCTTCTAGAGTGATGTAAGTGATATTTGAAATCGTTAGATCTGTAAACTTCCTGCATGTGTTGCCCCTTAAACTGAAGTCTCTTAGACTCGAGTCTAAAAGAGGCTATTCCCGGAGCACTCGTGGCAGCAAACACTTTGAAAATTAGTTACAAATGGAGAGAGTCTCTTTCCCACTCCAAAGACACGGACCATGAAATGGTAAAACCCCACCCTGAGAACTCTTCTGAACCCACGCCGGCATTTCCAGAGGGCACCTCTGGGGAAGCTGCTGAGCACATCTTGGGCAAGCGACAGGGACTGGGACCAGCCACAGAGCTGGTCTGGGAGGGATGGGATCGGGGCATCCCTGCTCAGCCTCTCCTAAGCTTGTCAGCAGCAGATTTACTTCATCACCAGATTTCCCGGCAATCTCAGCTCCTACCACTCCACGCTTAGGAAGGAGCAGAGATGCCAAATGTAGTTTCCCAAAATACGGGGCATTATCCAACTCTCTGTGAGCATCTGATCCGCACCAGCTGGTCTGAGCATCACCTGAAACGTAACAGCAGCAGCTGCTGTTTTCTTGGAAAACACATCAACTGGAGACAGTGGAAACAACCAGGCTGGAGGGGCACCCACCTCCAAGGGGAGACGGATCCAAGCGCGGCTGAACCACCCCGGGCAGGCAGGGTGCTGCCAGGAGGGAAGGAGCAGAGGACTGGTTGCACTTTCACTTTTGCCTTGTGTTTAGGCTGTTGGTAGAAGGACAAGTGGGCTTGGAAAAAAAAAAGAAAAAAAATACAATGCAAGTTGTTATTCTCCATTAATCAGTGCATTTTTTTTCAGCTGCCTGGCTTCATTACATTTGTTTGTCTTTCCCTCTCCAACAGAGCAGGGGGATCTGATTTTCCTGAATTTGGCTTAAGAGACAAATTAAAGTTTTCTTTGTTTATAATCAAAGCAGGAGTGATTATTTGAACATTTTGAAGGAATCGCACAGTATTTTAAGAGTCCGTAAAAAGGCAAGAAAGGTGGTGGGAAGTCATCGGATGTTATTTTCTTTAAAACTGTGTGGATGGTTTTAACAAAGTGAACCCACGACGTCTGTAGAGTTTCACCAAATGGCCTGGGAACTGATGGCAAATTTGTGAAAACATGCTGGAAATGTTTTGTTGATATTCCTGCTGACATTAGGGGCAGATCCTGCATGTCACCGCAAATATTTGGCAGTGGAGAAAACCAGAGATTTTGTTCAGCTCTGTTTGGAATCAGATAGCAAATTGATCTTGGAGGCTCTCCCTGGAACTCTTCATATTTTTGGAAAACAAAAGATTTTCAGAGGAAGCCCTGTTTTTATTATGCATGAGATTGTTATGGGAGGAGATAAAGGGAGTCTGTGACTTACACAAAAGAAGAGGGGAATCGGAGCTTTTGCTGGAATTGAACAGATTATTCCTGGCCTTAGCTTTGTGTACTTTTCCCCAGGAACATGGATTTTTATGTGAGAAAAGATTATTTCTGAATTATTTATTATTTATTTATTTATTATGCCGTCTTCTGTGCCTCATACAATGGGAGATCAGTTACCTGTGGGGCCAGTAAATGGTCCTGGTGGGAGCTGTGGGAAGGGAGTATGCCCAGAGCACACCGCAGGGCTGGGAAATGATGCTGTGGTGGGATGGGACTCCCCGTCAGCTACGACGGGACACATGGTCCTTCCTGGCAGTGCTCAGCCACCCTGGTCTCCCTTGCTCTACTCTTGCTCCAAGTGGATGATTAGGCACGGAGAGTCCTGACTGCTCCTTTTGATCCACCATCTACATGACCTGGATGAAATCCCAGACCCAAAGAGTTTTTCCCTTGACTCCAGCCAATATTTCACCTCGTCTTCCAGTAAGTGATGGTGTGTCCTCTGCGGCAGCAAGGGTAGTGCCTTTGCTCGCCATGGCAATATCATCTCCCCATCTTCTAGGCTTCTTCCCTTGTTTTTTGGAAAGAGCCCAGGAGAGCACTGGGAGGAAATACCTCAGCAGTATTTCCCCTCTCTGGCCTAAAGAGAAACCCAGGAAAGCTGGGAGCCTGGGGCTCAGCAACGCGACCTCCCCCCCCGCCACGTTTCTGCGTGAAAGAGCTCAACTATGAAGTAGCAAAATTTTCCAGAGGTGACAAGGGAGGACCTTTTGAGGGACCATGCTGCGTACGCTTGTATGGGTTGGTGGATTCCAGATGAAGCAAAGAAAAACTCTCCATGGGAAGCTTCTGACTTCATATATTGCTCAAACACTAACCATGTTTAGCACAGGGCTGGATGTGATAAACTAGATTCATACAGCGACCCAAGGAAAAAACAACAGGGGAATGTGGCAGGCAGTCAGTTTTGTGGTCTGAACCTCACAGGAAGGACATGTTTGCAGATCAGACCCCGGCTGTAACAGCTAGGCTGAAGTAGAAGGAGAAGCAGAAGAGGCTGCTTCTTCTTGCAATGCCTTTGAGTTATTTCAAGACTGCCACTTTTGCTCTCAGACAAAGGTACAGCCACAAGGAAAGGCTGATCTGCTGGTCCCACTAGTTTTCAAACCAGCTCCATGTCCCCAGGTATGGTCCTGCCGTGCATCCAGCCACTGGTCCTGCCTGGAGCAGGACTGTGTAGTCAGGATGCCTAGATTCTGTTGTCTTACTCTGATTTGTCCTGCTTTCTGGGGGGGGGGTCACGAGGCAGGTGTGAGACAAGTCACCCCGCCATGAAAAAGGAACAATCGTGCTCAAGGGGAAGCTCAGCTTGAGCGTCATCGTCTGGTCTTTAGCGCGCTGCTCAAGTGAGTGAGGACTAATTGGAAAGAATCCAGTGGAGACCAGCACCGGGGCTGAAAGACTCGGGGAGGAGAGAGACAGAACTGGGGCTAGTCAGGGTAGAAACAGGAGATGTCAAATATGTAAAAGGCTGTTGCAGAGGGGCAGGGAATAAACTATTCTCCCTGTCCATGGAGGATATGAGAAGAAGTTGCAGGCTTACATTTCAGTAAGAGAGCCTAAGTAAAAACTTTCTAATCATAAAAATAGCTCCTAGTAGAAAAGGCAAGAGATCCTTTATGGGCACTGGAATAATGTATTAGGATAACTGAACTTGTTGTTTACTTCCAGAAAAATGTTGGAAAGTATTTTTTTAAAAAGTCTTTTTCATAACTCACAGCAAATCTCCCTCAAGTAAACATCCTTTCCAATCTTCATATATCTGTTGCGTCTTCTACCTCTCCTCCCAGGCAGAGATGAATGTAACAAAGTAGTGGGTGGGAGGAAACACAAATAAATATTTTGTAAGTAATGTACTATATATATTGGGCACAGATAGAAATAGCATTGTACTCATTTTGTTTTCATTCTCACCAGCACAAATCAGGAATAAATCCAGTCGCCAAACTCCTTCTACACGTAAAAATGGAGAAAGTGAGTGGTGAATGAATATGTCGCAAAGAGTTGAATGCGAATTTTTTGGTAAGCCAGCATCTTTCTTTTATTATCTAGTCATGCTTCTGTGCAAGAAGACGGAGTCCAGTCATTATATGCATTTTTCTCAAGAGCCAACACTGTTATGGGATGTACTGGAGACAGTGTGGGTGGAGCACAATAGTATTAAAAAATAAAGCGATGTCTCCTTTTTTGTTTTCCTGTATAAGAACAAATCATTTATTCCCCGCTGGATTTCATGAGTGTGTTATTTACCACTGTTTACTGTAACTAGCTTCCTATTATTACAAAAGTTGGCAGAGTGAGCGTGGGTCTGTAGCTTGCCCAGTTGCATTCCAATTCCTTTCTGCCAAAAATTAAAAAATGGGTTTTCCATGCACCTATCACATGTAGGAATATATTTAACTGCATTTCTTAACTCCTGCAGATGCCAGCATCATTGTCAGAGAATTGTCAGGAATATGCCTAACCCTTTCTCTCCATCAGAGCACTCTGATGGGCATCCCATGAGCATCCAGAGGAGAGGGGGCCATCGCAGGGCTGCAGCACAGCGGCACAATACCCAGCCTAATTTTAACCTAGTTAGCTTGAGTACTACACACAACAGCACTTCACTCGGCCTGAGCTAATTTATCCCAAGGAGAAGGTAACCAGATATTTCTGTGCAACACTTCGTCACTTCTGGATAAACATGCTTTACAGGGCGTCACTGCCAGGTGGATTTATCCAGCCTTTCCCTGGAAAGCATTGCCCAACGCCATACCAGTAGGAAAGTGCGCTGAGCAGTGGGAAAAGCACCGCACAGCTTGTGCCTTTACTTCCACAGGTATGCAAGGACAGGGATTATGCCTGATCACAGCGTGCCCAAGTGTGACCATGGAGGAAAATGTGAAAGAGAGAGTAGATTTGGGGAAACAGCCCCAAAGGAACAGGATTAGCCCAGGGGCAGCCCCACACTGGGCACAGGACTAGCTTGGGCTTCTCCAAATGCCGCTCGAGCGACATGAACATGCTGTGGAAAGGGACTCAGTGGTCTGGGTCACCCCTCTGTGGAGGATGAATAACGTGGTGCTCAGCAGAGCTGAGCTGCATGTGTTTGCGCTGGAGAATCTGTTCTGGGTTTCTGTTTTACGTTTCCAAGAGGCCCGTGCCCTTTGTAAATACAGGGGCTGAGTAAAACATGGGAAGAGCCGGTGTGCTTGTGAGAGCACTGGCCCAATAAATGGATATATATTTAACTCTCTGCTTGGTGTTATTTTCTCTCTGCTTGGGCAAACAATATTCTGACTGCTTCCTAGTCCTAATCAAACTGCAGGGTACTAATAAAACAAATCCAAACTAATAAAGCACATTTCGTCAGTATTAATCCTCTTAATGTTATCAGGTTTTCACATCCCTAGATAGGAGTAGTACTGTCTGACATAAAGTTGAGAGATAAAAGTAGGATAAAAGAACCATCACCATACAACAGCATTAAGACAAAAATATAATTGCAAAGGCTGAACTTGATTATTATTTAAAACATGTGTTGGGTGGAGGCACCAGCCAGCAGGAAGCATCTGATGCTGATGAACCCACACAACCTCAGTATGATTGACTTTTGAGTATGAATGTAAAAGATTTATTAATTTCATTTTTTAAGATGTTCTATTTGTTTTGAAAACATTTGGGGTTGCAAAACACATGAATCCTGTAACTATTTCCATAAAGCCTGGAACAGTGGAACAACATTGGGGGGGGGGGGAACATCGGTATTTTTTTTTTTCTGGGAAGAATTTCCATTAAAATTAAATCTAGTTTAATTATAGCTCCTCAGCAGTGAGTATGTGATTTCTGATTATGTCCCTGGTGGATGCTCAGGTTGGTACTGCTGTAGTTGGATTGAGGTCTGCTCCATTTCATTACTTTTTCCTTGAAGAGAAACCTCACTGGTATTCGTGGAAACCATGTGTCGGTTTGTGCAGTGTGTCATTATGTATTATCATATCATACACTTTAAAAAACATTGCATTGTTGCTTCTGGTTGGATTCTCTTTATGTCGAATACAGATGGCATTATTCTAGGTAATTCTTTCTTAATTCCAGCCCTCAAGCCAATCAAACAAAGAGAAAATTGTAGATGGATATGAACTAATTTCTTGGTATATATCCAAAACCCACAAATAATTAGGGATGGGAGAAGCTCAAAAGCTCTGTAGGTTTGGTTTGGACGCACACTCAAGCTCGAGTCTTGTGCAAAGCTGTAGGGGAACCTCCATAATTAAGGCTGTGCTCCATTACACTGGTGTAAACAAAGTCAGTGGTTACACCAGGGAAAGACAGAGTTCAGAAAATGACCCCCTGGCTGAAGATCTCAGGAGAAAAGATTTTTTGGTGAGATTTCTATTATTTCCTGTTTCTGGTCAGGTTCAGGTCAAGAACAGCTTTCTCACAGTGCTGGGGCACTGGTATTCCCATTCCCGGCGGACCAGGAAGCACTGGGGAGCATGGAAATAAAGCTGAGACAGCCTTTCATAGCGCAGGAAAGCACTGCTTTGGGCTGGGTCGGAGCAACGGGCAAAGGTCGATTTTTATTTTGTCTGAACTTGTTCCTCTGCCCAAAGTGGCGGTATGGAAATAAGAGTGTGAGATACGGGACTACGGTAACGGGTCTGAGCCACCTCACCTATATGGCATGACTTGGAGATCGGAAACACATCTCCTTGGCGAATGACACTAGCGGTGCTTCTTTCCTATTTTTGAGCAGAGGCCATCCCCGATTTTGCTTTTGATAGCAAGGACAGTTATTTTGTGACCCATGGCTGCTGCTTACCCACACCGCCACCAAATGATATCACAGCATGACTGAACTCAACAGGGAAAACGCAAGCATGCAACGTGCCTGCAATTCTTTGCACCCCAGGCTCAATGCTCAGCATAAGACAACCTCCTGGAAAAGCTCTCTTCTGCAGCTAAAGTGAAGGGAAAGGCTCGAGGTATGGGAAGAGCAAGGCTCACAACATCAAATTTAAGTTGCCAGCTACACCACACCGTGTTGTACCGACTTATCTAGAGTTCCGTACAGTTATTCCAACGTGAAAGGATCGGTGTAGATTAACTACTAACCTGGTCTCCCCTTGCTTTGGACGCATGCCCCATCTAGCAGACTTCAAAGGCTACAGTCACTGTTCAGGGACACCCAGTGCTTCACTGCAAAAACAGGGCACGTGAGCAATATAGAAGTGCAAAAGAGCTTTAGCAGGAAGCCCAGCCTTTCTAAATGTCTGCTTTAGATAGCAGCGTTCTCCATCTTCCTACCACTTTTCAGAGGCATTGTCACTAGTGCTGCAGCCCAATGCAATAAAGAGCAAAACCAGCTGAAATTTGTGTATTAGCAGGCAAATTTTACTGCTCGCAAGGTGAGAATACAGGATGAGTAAGTTTTTTATATGCCATCAGCTCCTTTGCTCAGACTCACACTCGGGATAACTTGGCAAAGAAGGGTTTTGTGTTGAGCATTGCAGGAGCCTGGAGAAATAGTATTAGAAAGGGGTGCTTTCATCTGAGGAAATAACCTAAACCACCGATGATCAGCCTGTGTGAATCTCTCATGTCTGAGTAAGATGCAGCATCAGACCCTGACATTGATGTGGTAGTTGCCCTAGAAAAAAGAAACAAAAAAAACCCCAAACAAAACAGCATTTTAAAACAAAGACAGCTGGATTGACAGCAACCTACACAGACTGCCGTGGCCAGCAGTGACACTGATTGAGGCAGACTTCTCTAAACTGGCGACAGACTCTGAATGCCAGATCCCACAATCAGTCCTAAATGACACAAGATACAGCTTTATGTAGCTGTTGTGATTAGGGAACTTTCTGTTACAGTAGGAATGTATGAAAATGTTAGATGCATTGTTGGCCTCCAAACATTTTTCCTTCTTGATGCCTTAGACAAGGATTTGGTGAAAGGATATCTAACGTTAAATGGGAAACATCTTCATGAAGCTTTCCAGGGAAAATCTGCACTTAAACAAGGAGTAGTCATCCAGCTCCAACCACTGGGGAAACACAGCATCCCCGTGCAGAGGTTGGAAGGTTTCATAGCCCCCTATTTGCTGTGTTTGTTCAGCCTTCATTTTTTCATGTTTATTAGAAAAATTGGTGTGGTTTTTTGGGGTTTTTTTTTTGTGGTTTTTTTTTTTTAACCCATTCTCAACAGAAGGGCAGAAAACAGACCTCTGATGCCATTGAGGTTTCTGCCACACAAGTGGTAATAAGGACAGTACCAGTGCTTTCTGCTGGCTGGAATATCAGAGCCCCAAGCTTCTGATGAGCTTGGGGACCACTGTGGTAACGGAAAGTCCAAGACTTTAGGATCATTTCTAACCCTTGTATCCAGGGTAATCACAAAGTGTGGTGCAGCGGCTCTTCGAGCACTTGTGCACAACTATTTTGCTGTAGCTCGCGTCCTGTGGATGCTCTTCAGGATAAATGCCTACAGGGCCAGTGACTTTGCTCTGCACACCTTTATGGTCCCTACAGAGTGGCCTCCACCATCTCTCAGTGCTGTCTAACACTGTGAGGTGGCCCTAAGTGTTGGTCAGCAATAATTCTCTAGATTTTTTCCTAAAAACCTCATCCAAGCACCCTTTGATTGTGTGGTAAGAAGTGTAGCTATGGGAGTTTTAATCTCTGAAGGCACACCGGGGTCCCTTGAGAAGGTTATGAAAGATCTGCTTTTGAAAGAAGCAGTATGGATGGATCCTTCCTGGCCTGAAAGATGCTTAAGGAATCAGAAGCTACAACCACATTAGAACATTTCAGCCACAGTGCTGTTGGGAGCAATGCACATCCAAATCTCTGAGGATGGATTTGAGATGCCAGAGATGTTTTTCTTCTAGTTCTCTTGCAACTATCTCACAACTTAAACAGTTTGCAAGCAAACAGTTTTGCTGAGGGTGTCAGTGCTGGAGGGGACAACGTGGGGAACAGTTTGTGCCAGCCTGCCTTCACCCCGATTCCATAGAATGCCTTCTAATTCTCATTAGGAGGCTTACGTCATGCCCTAAGTCATTCATCCCACTCACCACATAGTCATGGTTTCTAGTGGACATTACTCATGCAGCACCCTCCTTTTCTTCAGTTTTGTTATGGATTCAGAAATTTTTAGCAAAGTCCAGGCCACAGTGCTTTTCTACTTACTCAGACTGAGGCCAAAGATTCATTCTGGATTCATTATGAATTCATATGTAGACTATCAGCTGATCCAAAGTCAGATAATTGACAGAGTACATATAATTATTCACCTTTCTATTTGCAAGGTCTCTGGATCAACAAAGAAACCTCCATTATGAGCCCTGCTTGGATCATACAATTTACTGGGGCAATGTTGGATTACATACAGGCAAGAATAAGCCCACGTCTGCATTGATTTTCTAACAGTGAGAAATCTCATCAGCCGCTTCCATGAGCAGCCTGAGATGTGGCTGAGGACATGCTGAGGCTCGCTGACCTCATGGCAACATGTCCCGATGCCATGTTGTCTGCCTGGCTGCAGTTTGCCTCTATATGAGTTTACTCACGATCAGTGTATCTATCCAAAGAGCACGGGAGAAACTGGTCATTCACGGTTGCTCCTGCTTCCTCCACCCTTCCCCTTTTCCAGACTCTGATTTATCGGTTGGGTCAGCCTTGAGCCAGTTTCCCTTCTTTGTGCCACTCTATGCCAAGATGCATGTACAGACATCCCCATTCAAAATTGGATATTTCCTCATAATTGCTTCAGAAACCAAGGACTATGACTCCAACGGATGCACATAAAGATCCTGGCACGTAGAGTAATTTCAGTAATGGACACAACTTTCTCACCCCTTTGACAATCTTATTGTTCAATCAGCAACTGACGATACTACTGAGGAAACCTCGGCAGATTTCCTCAACAGAAAAACACGGCAAACTTCTCACCGACAGTGTCCTCTACCGCATCTCCTGCAGACTCTGTTCCCAACATTTGACCTGTCTGCAGCATCCAAACAGCAAATACGGAACACGTGGCTCCGAAGGGCACCTGGAACCTCAGGTAGTCCCAAGCCTCTCTCAAAACCATAGTGCTCCTTGGGAAGGTGGCCTGACTTTGACTGGAAGGACTGGATTATTATAAACTCTCCTGTCTGCTTCGTTTACTAGAAGGAGAAGGCCACCCCGATGCCTCCTTGTCCAAAGGAGTTCTCAACTTCCACTTGATCCACCTGTTTACCCCTTCCTCATTTTTTTATTCTCCCAGAAACCCCAAGCTAACCACTTGGATCTGCTGTAGAGGACAGACCTACTTCAATTTATACCGGCACAGCTCAGCTCACTCAATACGGTGCAGACATGATGCTACGTAATGGGCAAAAGGCTGTAAATGCGTGAGCAGTATTGTCAGCACTTCTAGGGAGCTGTACACACAGATCTACTTAGTTAATAATGAGACGTGCACACCTTCTGTGCACCTCACTGAACACACATTTAAACATATGGCTGCTGAGATAGAATATATCCTGCCAGCCTTTTTTCTTAATTAAAGTTATGCGAGTTATGAAATACTTTCCTTTATAATAAGCTCTTATTCCTGTGGAGAAATTTCTATTTGTTTTTATCTCATTTGAGCTTCAAGGTTAATCTTAGTTTAAGAATCTCGCTCGCTGTGATAGCAACCTCATTGCGCTTCAGTCTGATCTGTGTGCGTGGGTGTGCGCGCATCCTTTTGTTTCATGCTGAGGCTGGATGCCGCTAGCTGAGTATCCTGCGTGTACTGGTTATCCTACAGACATTAGCAATAGGTGTAGGTGACTGTGAAAATGGTACATGAAGGATATTTTCCAGATACAATTTAGGGCCATAAAAACAAAACCAAAAGGGCAGATGCAGAATGTGTATCTTGTTTTGCAAGACAAGGCAAATGTGAGATATTTCACTTTCTGATCTAGTGTAAATGGGAATTTAATTCTGCAATCCTTGATATATATTTACTTATTTTGTTATATGACAGCAGCAAGTGATAATTTATTCCAGCATGAAGAGAGACATTAATAAAGGAGAAAGAATAGAGAGCAAGGCATTTAGATCAAATTAATATATATGAACTAAAACAATAAAAATCCCTGCTTTATCCACAAATAAACTTTTTTATGTCCTGTATACTATATGATGATTCTCATGTCGTATCTTAGCTATGTATTGGACAAATATAGTAGCAATACTGAAATAATCATTCACAGCTATAGGCACTAAAATGAATGTCTGAATTATTTACACAAGTCCATCTTCCCTTGGACTTTTGGATCTGCAGTAATTTAGAATAATGTCTCATCTCTTTCCTCTAGTTCATCAGTATTATATGTCTGCAGTCAGCAAAAGATGTTCTCTTTACTCTTTTTTTCAGGATATGTAATGAGTAACATTTTATGGAAAGATAAAAAGCTACCTTTAAATGCTGCCACTACTGGCCACCACCTTTTTCTCCGTTCTTCAAAGGTGCTATGGTATTTCTTACTCTCTCTATCAGCCCTCAAATTCTTCTTTCCACACATATTTCTCCTGACTCCCATCTCAATCTCTCTATTGGCTTCCCCCCCCCCAACTCTAATCCTTGTACTGTCTCTTATGACAATCCCTCGCCTACACATATGTGCTTCAGCTCTCTCCTCATTTATTCTGTTAGGTCCTAAATGATTAGCCACCAGATACTTCTTATATGTTTCAATTCCATGCTAAAATCACATTCATGTAATGTTCTGGGTGGGAAAATATATCCCGATATGTTGTATGCTGTTGTAAGGGCTCTGTCTTGAAAATATCCTCTCTCACATAACAGGCTCAATCACAAACCCACTGGAAGTCTTGTAAAATTCCTCTAGACTTCCATGTGTGCACAGGTGGACCCAACGTAACATTTCATCTCTATTTGACATAGAGGGGTATAAGGGCCTTGTGGAGAAAGTTAGCGCATGGTAAGAGAATTACATTTATACATTAACAGTCTTGGCAGCCTTTAATCAGCACTTCCGAGAGCAGAGCGGTTCCGTCTAACGGCTCGTGCTTCGAGGAGCGACGAACTCCAGCACCTGAAAACCTCAACCCTCCAGTGATCCCATGTTTTGACTGCAGCACTTCCTCCTCCCTTGAAATATTGGAGTAAAAACTATCTTAAAACTGGGGTGTTATTTATTAAGAATTTTTCTAAAAGACAACATTTGGGGGCCAAAATGTGAGCTCTTTGTTATACATAAAAAGGGCTCTGTCTGCCTTTATAGAGAGGGTGCGATTCAATGTGTCCATTGTATAACCCCATTTAACCGTCAAAAATGTTGCTAAGAACTAAAAGATAAAATATAGATCTACTGTTCAT
This sequence comes from Haliaeetus albicilla, assembly GCF_947461875.1. Classification (NCBI taxonomy): domain Eukaryota; kingdom Metazoa; phylum Chordata; class Aves; order Accipitriformes; family Accipitridae; genus Haliaeetus; species Haliaeetus albicilla. Next base: position 5,801,313 of record NC_091506.1, read on the forward strand.
TTTTTCCCCCACTTGATCTTTTGTGTTTGATCATAAATGCACATTGTGAAAAGATGTCTTATACCTCCAAGCTAAACACTGTTTGCTACTCATTAGTGATTTATAAATGATATTTTCTCCCTGGTGACATATCTTTTGATATGATTCTCTAATAATAACATCCACCAATATTAAAATAAGAACATCCCCATGTATTGTGATCACCTTCAACCACATTTCCTCACTAAAATTAAATTTTAGCACACCAACTGATATTGTATGCATATATTTGTCTACCATCATTATAAATCTCCTAAGGGTCTCTATAAAATGATAGTTTTGCCTCTTTGCAGTAATTCTACCTAATGCTCCAAAGCAAGAAACTAATTACATGCTGACTTTTCACTAACTTTGATCTTTCAAAACCCATACTCTGAAGTTTCTATAGGTAATCATATAATTACAATACACTAAGTGGGATGAAATTAGCCATCAACTTTTTTTCTCTAAATAGCATTAACTAAGCATTTAATTTAAAAATATTAATCATTCAGTAGCTTGCTATTTATGATATCCTAATATATAAGTTTTTGTAGGTAAGATTTCAAAATAAAATCTAATTATATGCACTAATATTTATAACAAATGTCTTATTCTAACACAAAGAGTTTCAGTGGAGGGCTATGCTAAGAATTCTGAAAAATATGTTTAAGGAAGGCCAAGGATAAACGATAGTGGTGTTAGGAAATTACTGAGATTTCTCAAGGGAATCTCTGAGTCTCTCGAAAAAATGACCTCATTTGTATTTTCCCAATGAATTGGTATGATATTTCCTGTAAGAAAAATTGAAAACAATTGTTGCTTTCAGTTGAACTCTATTGCTATAGAAAAAAAAAATATCTTGGATTTCCTCTTTGAAAAATGTAAGTTTAGCTTGCTTTTATTTTCAAGCATAATTGTAAGAAAGTTTGATTTTTTCAATGAAAACAAATATCACAGCCTTCTTAGACAACAGAGAAATAACTGTGCAGTTCCATGTTTTTTCCCTTTATGCTTCCAACCTGCTATTTTAGCTCAGCAGTAAAACCATAAAATCCTGCCATCCGAAATGCCGTGGCCTCCTCCCTGCACTTCTTGCACACAAATGAAGACAAACACAAATTCCAACATGCACAAAGACGACATGCCTCTGCCTCTCATCAGGGTCCGCACTTATATTTCCTCACATGTAGGTGTCCCACTGACTGCCGTGAGGTCAGGCTTACACCCCAGAGGAGGCAATGAGGAGCTGAATTAACTGTCTTCCCTGCCTCCATCCATTTTATACCCTACAGCAAGGAAGGGGCTGCTCGGCATGAGGAAAGGTGGCAAAACACAGCCCTGTGTGAAAACACCTCTCCTGGATGAGCACTTAAAATTAAAGGAGAGCTCCAAGACAATGCTTGGCCAGCGACTGTACACTGGGAGGAGAAGAGGGATGCTATACGGTAAAATATTAAATCATGGCGCTGTTCCCGATGCGAGCGGTGGCCGTAGGGCCGTGCCGTGGGTCGAAGTGGCGGTCGCTCACCGCAGCCCTGCACCGGTGGGTGCTGCAACACCCGTCTTACACCGGAGCACCGGGGTAAGAGATGCAAAGTTTTGTCCTTTCCCTGCCATTTCCCTGCACCCGCCGGCTCTCCCACGAGCCCGGCCCCAAGGCTGAAATACCTCCGACCCCAGTGCACAGCCTTCCTGGGAGAGAGGGGCAGTCCAAATCATGACCAAGACTTGGAGAGGGGCAGTCCAAATCACAACCAAGACTTGGAGAGGGGCAGTCCAAATCGTGACCAAGACTTGGAGAGGGGCAGTCCAAATCACAACCAAGACTTGGAGAGGGGCAGTCCAAATCGTGACCAAGACTTGGAGAGGGGCAGTCCAAATCGTGACCAAGACTTGGAGAGGGGCAGTCCAAATCACAACCAAGACTTGGAGAGGGGCAGTCCAAATCGTGACCAAGACTTGGAGAGGGGCAGTCCAAATCACAACCAAGACTTGGAGAGGGGCAGTCCAAATCGTGACCAAGACTTGGAGAGGGGCAGTCCAAATCACAACCAAGACTTGGAGAGGGGCAGTCCAAATCGTGACCAAGACTTGGAGAGGGGCAGTCCAAATCACAACCAAGACTTGGAGAGGGGCAGTCCAAATCACAACCAAGACTTGGAGAGCACCGGAGCATCCTGGCGGTGGAAGGGGCCACGGTGCCAGACGCCACCGGCCCAGGGTGGCTTTGCGGATGACTCAGCAGTGCCGAAAGGAAACACGTTGTTGGTGAAACAGGCCTCTACCTTTACTACATCCCATATGTGCACCTTGTTTGTCTAATAACATTCAAAACCGCAGAAAAATCTGAACACCACATTCACTTTAAAGCTGAATAAACAAAATTTGTTTTGACTTATCATCAATCATGCCATGTGATCACAGGGCATATTGTGTGCAAACGGCAGTTGTTTTATCTGGAGCTTCAACCTTTAAAAAATTCAAAACAGTAAAGTTGTTTATTTGACACCGGTCCTGACCCCCAGACTTTAGCGCTGCATTCTGACAAAGTGAAAGAAAGAAAACACATTTTGCTTCTTCATTGCTGTGGCATAAAGGAAACCCGACTTCTCGGGAGACTTTTGACACATTCCTTGCATTTGAAATGTACCAATAAGAACTTTATCTCGTTCTTTTTTATTTTTCTAGAAACTAGAGGAAGAAAGGTGTTTACATGGTATTGCACATGGTAGCAACTCTCATTATGAGGATCTGCAGACACACAGTGTGTGTATTTAGCTTTGGGAATTGCATTACTTAAGAGCCCTGTGGTTAGAAAGATGAATTCAGACAGACAATAAGGAATAACAGTTTGAAAGCCATGCTCATAAGCCGCTTGCACAGATCCAGTTAACAAATCATAGGCTTGCAAATATTTTTTTCCGTGAACTAACTTGAAAACTCATTCCAAACTATCCTTGAAAAAACACAATCTTTTCCCTCCCTTTGTTTCCTCCATCAATAAATAGATGTGAATAGATTGCAACATAGTACCTGTATATTATTTTCTGTTTACCTGTGTATCTGTGTCTCTTTGGAAGAGAGAGAGAGTGTATTTTGTCTTCAAACATCAGAAATGACAGAGCACCTAGAAAGGCTGCAGATCACTGAATAATATGTGGTCATTAAGTATGATAATGACAGTTTCTTTCTTTTTTTTTTAAACCTCTAAAATTAACATCATAATTCTCATCTAAGAATGAAGAGCAATTATACATCAGGAACATCTAAAACTTTCACTGCATTCTGTACAGGCAGTTTTGTGCTACTTTAACTTCACCATGCTCAGGACAAACTTTCAGATTCATCATATGGGCCTGAAAAAAACCTAAATGCATTCTGTTATTTAAGTCCTGTGGCATAAAGGAAAACTGACTTCTGGAGGGATATTCGACGTACCCCTTCCATACGACAGGGCTGTGGCTAAGAAGGACCAGGACTGATTTCTTCTCCAGACTTCCTATTTTATCTTGCATAAGTCCATTCAGTTCTGTTTCCTCACATTTTAAAGATGATAAAAAATAATAATTAACTTCCAAATAAAGATGGTGTGATACCATCTAGTGTAATGTTTTTAAAGTGGTTTGAAGTCCCCAGTTACAGGAATATAAGGGCTACCATAAATGTTCTCAAGGAAAGGCTTGCTGGGAGAAGTAATGTCTTTTATTAGATCAACTGATATATTTGAAAAAAATGGACCCACTTTTGGGCACATGCAGGTTTGCTGCTTCCGTTTCAGCTCTGAAGAAGAACCTATATAACCACATCTGTTGATCTAATAAGGGATATTATGTACGAACCTTACTCCATTCCAAGTCTGGACCATGTAAGCTTCAACAAACCTGTTTCTGCAACATAAATAATTTGCACAAGGGTCTGTGCAATCTCATAGAGTGTCTCTGGGAGCAACCAGCGTTGGACACTTTGGAGGCAGTGAAAGAGTGCTTACATTGCATTCAGTGAGGAATAACAGGCTCATCAGTGCTTTCTACTTCATATCCCCAGTGAAAGGTCTACCTGTTTTCTTTCTACTTGATCTTTCCCCTCACTTTTTAAAGTTGATGTTCATTTGCTTTTCAAATTCTTATGCTTGTTTCCACCTTAGATTTCATTTACCATGGTTTACATGCAGTCCCTGGGGATTAAGGCTTGATGTTAACAGGTTGGCACAAATAACCTCTTGAACTCATCAGTCTAATCCCACTGATCCGTTTTTATCTTCCTGCTCTCTCTTTAGTGCATCACCCTGTTACTGTATTGAGTGACTGCCACAGAAATGCAGTCCATCCACAGCAAGCGTATTGATGGAACTTCATCCAACAGGGTGAGGAATGAAGTCACTTCTAAAACAGAATAGGGGGAAAAAAGAAAGAAAAAGAAAACAGACCTCATTCCCTCCAGAGCAAGAGTCTTAATGTCTTCTTTCCTTCCTTTGTGCTGCCCTTGGGAGGAGGGGGAGAGGTGAGGCTGTGGAAGATGAGTTGGATTTCTGCCATAAGTTGGAAGAAGCTCTACTGAAGATAGCGACACACCATTGGTGTAAGTTAGGTCAGTATCACGTCAGACTCACAGAGAACCTCCATTCCTCCTCCCCACAGATTGGTGTGCAGCTAATTGTATCTGGGCGAATAATTCTAATAAAGACGTGACCTTTAATGCCAATTGGTGGTTTTAATTTTGATTCATAATCAGTCACCTCAGTCTGATCCCTTCTCATGTGTGAGCAGCAGTGAGGCCACTGTGCATATTTGCACACAAAAAACAAATATGGGCCCAGGGAGGCATCCCACGGGGTGAATGCATATATTGCAGATCTTAAAAAGAGATTTGTACATTACTGGATTCTGAAGCAAATAAAAGTGCATAAATTCCTAGGAATCAAAGATAAGTCAAAGGGAAAAAAAAGGCATTCACAAGTAGAAAGCAACCCCCATAGCTCATGAATAGCCTAATTATGAGAGAGCCCCACAGGCAAATGCAAAGTTACCAACACAATTGCCTTTGGAGCTCACAGAGGGGTCAGACGCTACCCTCAGAATATTATCTTCTGTAGCACAGCACCTGGGTCCTGTACTTTACAGTGCCATTCAAAAATCACACCAAGGGACAGTCCGAGGAGGTAAGAGCTGACAGAAACTCAACATGGACATCGTTGTAATGCTCATACGTTCGAGAATCAGTTGCCTTTTCTCATTGTGAAGCTTCTCTTGACGCAAACACACTCCAAATTGATGCAACTTCTCTTCCTGAAATTCTCTGTTACATCCATAGGTAAGGCTCCTTGTGGCCTTCAGCACATGGTAATGTTAAGACACACAGTGTAGATAGCATCGTGTGGCAGAAAGATTTTGTGATGCTGGAGGTGCCACCTTCCTGCCAAGACACAAACCCCTGGTTTTCTCAATTTTGTGAAAGCAGAAACAAGTTGTCTCTACCACCTACCATGCAGCAGAAGGCACTCGTTCATCCTGGAGATAAGAATATGCTTGGAACTATAATGGCATTTTCATTTCTTGGCCAAACACGTTTCAGCAAAATTTGCAACATACTCCTAAACTGTCTGGAGTCAACGATATGCAACAAATGGCCACAGAAGTGAAAGGTACCAAAGAAAGGTGCTCAGACATAGAGACTTTGGCTCAGAAGGAAAAGCGCAAGAAATAAGCTTTGCCTGTCATCCATGGACTTCTTCAAATTCCTTTTCGAATACAATCTGATCTGATAAAGGCTGCTTTTTGCCTTCCTCATTTGCTCCAGTCAGAGTGAATTTTGCTCTCACTCCCACTCCTATCTCCTCTTCAACCTCCCTTTCCACAGGCTCCTACAATATGAGTTTGCTTTGGGAAATTTGGTCCTTGCTTTACTTCCATGGCTACACCAACCAACCTGTGACCACCTGGCTCTGCTGATAAGACTATGCAGAGTAAATACAACTGTGTGAAGAGTTTGGCTGTCTTATACTACTCCTCTTTTTATAGAAATGCCCTTCATAACCTGAGTGCTAAAGTCATTACGCTCATCTCCAGATCACTTAACAGGGCTCATCTCTTTTACAATGCTAAGAAGTACCACCTGCCAATTAAAGGTACAATACGGTCTCTTTAAATCCTTTTCACATTTAATATCACATGTATATTCATGTGCTTAAAGGATATATGTACACTTGCATTTCTGCATGTTTCTACCTCTCTTTAGACACTGCTTTTTTGCCTGAGACTATGAACATCTGATCGATGCCCTGCACTACATTCATGAATGCAAGGAAAGGAGAGAAATCATGTCAATACCTGTGTCCCTTGCATGTTTGTGTGTACAGGGATGTCTCCAACGCAGGAGTGGATATAGATCAGAGGCGCTTTTTGATCTGCCTCAATAGTATTTAATGTACCAATCAGTAGTTTGAGCCCACTTCAAGGGGCTGTAACTTCTTGTAGCTAAATACACCCGAGATTACAAAAAGCTAAATGCTCGGTTCATCCCTATCGTGCTCAGGGGGCAAGGCAGGAGCATGCTGACATTGCTCTGTGATCAGTGAAGACGCACAGGGCTGTCCTGGGATCCAGTGCAGTGCTGATCGTGTCTTTTGTGTTCCACAGTAGAATGTCGTTCTGGATTAGCGGTTCATTAGGAGGAGTTCAGGATGGGAGGATGTGAAAAGGCAGAAGAAAAACCTTATCAGTTGAAAATGGAGCTTGCTAAGCTTATGAACAGAGTAATGTAATGCATTTTTCTGCAATAGCAGCCTGGAGAGCTCTGCTGCGTGGTCCTAGAATTCCTAAACATATAAAGTTATCTCTTTATTTTTACTTAATAAAGAAGACCCATTTATCCTATTAGACTATAGCCTGTTTTCCTATTTGCTGTGTTGAGATCCAGGAGCATCATATGGTTTTGAAATAGGCAGTTTAATCGGATTCAGAATTCATTTCTCTCAGAGAGAATCTAGACTGAGTCAGTATATGTGGTTTTAACTAAAATAATATTTTGTTAGACTCTAATACGATGTTAATACCCATATGAGACAGGGTAATACCATTCAGTGTTCATCTTAATTAACTAACATTAACTATCATTAGACTTTTATATGGTACAATGCACATTACTCCATAACTTCAACACAGATCACATACAGCTAGATTATAATGCATAATATCAATCATGGTTTTCTCCAGGCTTTCTTAGCACCTAGCTTTGATTTTAAAAGTTAAGGTCAATGTTAAGTGTTACACTTCAGCTGAAAAAGTTAAAATCAATGTTAATTAACAATGTTAATTAAATGTTAATCAGTTAAATGAAAGCATTTTTCATCCATTTCCCCGATAAATTGTGGTCAGGTAATCTTGCATACGTTGTTTCAGATGTCATACGAATATGTCATCACCCTTGGGATGACTAGGAGGAAAGTCCAAGACAACCATTCTTGCAAAGATAAAACAAATTGCTTATCTCAGTACAAAGGCAACTAAATTGCGCTGGAAATCCAGACTCATGAATAGGAAATTAAAGGCACAGCAAGACAATACCACCATTGCTAGTCTCGATGGTGACCACAACAGTATCCTAAATCTATCTGAGGGGTTAGAAGCATTTTGGGTGGCTGTGAGCCTTTGGCTCCTCGCCCAGCCATGTGGCAAGAGGGTCCCTTGGCCTGACTGTATCAGAAGCAAGAATTACTGGAATAATCTTCATGTGCACTGAGGACACGTCTGCCCATATCAGCAGCTACACACAGAGATCAGACGTTGGCCGTTAGAGACTGCGCTGCTCCAGCAAGTTTATATAGCAGGGCAGGAAAGTGGGGAAAACCTCTTCAGCTCACCCAGGACCCTGGGTGGGTGGTGGGAGCTGAGCCAGGGCTGCTGCCGCTCGCTTGCTCCAGGGACCTGTGATAACTGGGGGGACGGCAAGTTTGGTAGGATGGCAAACCTACGTTTCAGCCTCATCGGTGACTTCTGTGGTGCTGAACTGCAGCACAGCGTAAAGGATCTTACACACTGTCAGCGTCAGAAATGGTCCACTGTCAGCTAAACACCGGTAGAGCTTAAGACATATTTGATTATACCCAAGGAAAATGCTCGCAAGAAGTAACTCACGTCCCACAGAGCTGACAACATAACAGGAAGGGACAGATGGAAGGTGTGCTATTAGGACCATTTGGAAGCAATGGGTACGCAAAAGTGGGATGGCTGGCCCAAAATATAATGAAAAAAAATCTTGTAGTTTAACCATAAATCACACTTCTGGCACATCTACCTGGTCAGGTCTGGAGCCTGGTGTGCACACTCCGCCGCACCAGCATCTCTGAGTAGTAGTTGTTAGCATGCCTATAAATCACCCATTTGCCGCTTGTTATAAAGACGAGCCCTTTTTTTCTCAATCTAGTCATAAATCTAACTGTCAAATTTCTAGAGCACTTGACATCTACACATTAAACAATAATGTAGATAATGAATATTAGCAATTTGGTTTGTCTGTGTTCTAGCATTCTCCTCGTGTTTCTGGGGGGTGGGCATTCATTTTCTTGTGTTTTAACTATGTGCAATGATTGCCTCCTGGGAAAACAGGGATTTGGGGTTCATTTAGTAAAAGAAACAACAGCTAATTTTTTGTGACTGCAGGTCTTGATTTTGATTGTGGAATTAAAAACTGCATGAGGCAACTACCAGCAGCTCATGGGCCAAAGTGGATGGTCATCAGTAGCCCTGAATTATCCCGGTTTGGACATGACTGGAATCCAACCCTATAACAGCACATTTTATGTTAGTTATTATAAAATATTAGATGAATACTTGAAGTAGACAGAATATTTGAAGTCTACAACTGCCGTATCATGAGTTTATCACGTGAGCAGGCACAGTCTAGTACACACTCCTAAAGCTCACAATAGTTTTCATTCAAGTTCAAGAATTTTGTATATAGTATTGTACCTGGTGTGTGTATATATATATGTATCCAGTGTGTATATATAAATTTGCACTATTGTATATAACATATATATGTTACAGACTAGGAAATTTTAAGCAAGACACCGTTCTTCAAATGCCTTAAAGATATTGCTTACAATTAATTGGATTTGAAATGTATGCTCCAGCTGGATTTCAGTCAAACCCACAGTTCCTTGCATGTTACTGAGATGGTTCTTTTGGCTGAGAACTAGGGATCTACCCTGTAATGTAGAAAATCTATTTAAAAAATAAAATAATAAAGCAGTGACATAATTGACTGTGGATATCAGCATTTTGCATGCCAGTGGAAATCAATATTTAAAGTGTGGTTCCACTTTGAAAAAGGTCCATATAAATATATTGTGCCCTCCTCATCAGATCTGTCTGGCCTTGTGTTCAGGGAGACAACTCCTGTTTCTGCTGACCAAGCATTATCCTTTCCCTTGTCTTTCCTTTCAGGTAGTACTGAAAAGAAAATGCAAATAAAGAAAATTTAGCACTTCTACAAATCCCCTGTGAGTGATGGCTTTCTGGTAAGTCCATCGCAGTGATTCAGTTTGGCCTGATGTGAACACCAAGTGAAACTTTGGCTCTGCCTCTTCTCTGTGCTGGCCATTGGAAATGCTCAGCCACAAGACGAAAAGGTGGCTATGTTGTATCTCTGAAGACCTCTGAGTTGTCAGCTTTCTTAGCAGAATCTCTTTTGGCATAGAGACCCAAATCTCCCTACAAAGGGAACTGTAGGTGCCTATTGTTGCACAGCCATAGGTGCTCTGCCATATGGCAGAATCTACAACACTGAAGTTAGGTCTCTGGTCCCTCATATATCTGTCAGGACGGAGCTCAAGAGGTGCCAGAAATTAGTCAGTTAATAGGAATTGTTGTCTAAATCCCACCTCCTTCAGGTAGAGAGGCAACTTAATTTGGACTGCAAAGTGAGCTCTACTGGGGAACCACAGCCCTGAAGTGAAACATTCAAGCCCTTCCTTCCAAGATGGGAGAAGAGGACAAACATTAATTCCTTCCACCCTCTCCCTCCCTCCCCCCAAATGGATACGAAATATTGTTAAAGTTCTGATATTTTTCCTGGTAGTTAGTGGCTAGAACCATGTCCTGGACATGAATCACCCTGTATAGGTGAATCCACAGCTCTCTAAGAGCATGTTCCTACCTTTCAGCATTAATATTGCTTTAAAATGTACAGGCTTCCTCTCCTGCGATGACCAAATTTTCATGGACTAACTGATTATTTGTTAAAGCTTGGGGTCAGTGAAGGTGAGGAAGGTTTGAACAGGAGTAAGCATGAAACCAGGCTATGATGATTATGTCTCCCAGTGGTATGAGGTAGACTTCTACTCCAGTCCATGTTTTGCTAAGTATGTCATTGGTTTAGGTTATGTTTTCAAGGGAGCAGACGATCTTCACAGCACAGGAGTGGATTTACAGTTTAAGCTTTAGATTTATGTTCATCTTGGTTCTCTTTCTGTCCTCCACAGATATTCAGCTAACTCCATCAAGAGCTTCAGAAGAGTAAAACAAGTCCTCTGTAATCCCAGAAGCCTTCTACAATGCCAGCAGATAGTTTCCTGAGAGTAAGGAGATAAAGCTTCAGCTATGTAATAAATTAAAGCTGAAAACAGTCAAAGTGCTTTGATGGACATGGCTATGATCATTACCTCCCTTCCTTTCACCTGTCTCTATCTGCCATGGTCCGAGAATTCATACTTGCTCCACGGGCCAGATGAGCAGAAGAAACGTGACTTGTGGAAAGCAGCAAGGCTTGGCACAGGATCCATGCTGGACTGCCAAACACTGAAAACTGACAGCTTCTGGGTATGCCAAACTTTGAGAGGTTTAATGTAGGCTCCTCTGAATTTCAGTGCTTCTACTGTTAAGGAACAGCTAATTGGGATCTTAGAGAATAAAGTGTTGGGCTAAGCGACGAAAGAGGCAGGTAAGTGTAAATCCTGGCTGAATTCACTATTTTGCAAGCTTAGAAAAAAAAATATAAAATTCCACTTCTTCCTCCCCATCTGCCTAGTGTCAAGAGTTAGACCGTTCCTTTCTCCCCCCACTTCTCTACCTTGGGCACAGTGCCACCGTCCTCCGTGCTCTGGGAGGCAGGAGACCTCTCTGTGCTCACCCCTCCCATTCTAAGTGCTGAAGCTCCCAAATAGGCTATTCCTGTAGTCATGCGTTTCACGGGTAGTGCGGGGAATGACCCTGGGACGGTTTTCCTTTTCTCTAAGGAAACCATCTGGGTGAGAGCACAGTTCCTAGCAGGCTGGAGAGTTTGTTCCATGCTGCTTCTGCTGAATAAGATCATTCTGGGAAGAGATCTTTGGCAGGCTCCATCCAGGACAAAGACAGCAGCAGACCCGTCCTTCCTGCGTGATCACAGAAGAATTTAGCTGAAACCTCGAACATGTATGAAAAAAAACACCTAGAATGGCTTTAGTATACCAGCTGAATATGAATAATTGGCTGACTGTCACGGAAGAATGTAAGAAAGCGTTTATAACCCATATAATTATTTCTAAACAGCAGACACATGACTGAACCCTAGGAGGTACAAAGAAGAGGTACCAACTTATGCAATAGCTGCAGTGTTGAAACCAAACGGCAGCTCGGGAAATGCCAGAGCGCTTCTGCCCTGGAAATTTCACAATGATGGAGAGAGACTGCTGGCTGAAACGAGCAGCAGTGTTGATGGTGGGAGAGGTAAAGATCACCCACGCTGAAGGCCAGCATGACCCCAGGGCTCCGCACAAGTCAAACTTGTTTAAGCTTAGTTTGATAAGAAAGCCTTGTTTTTAGGAACATTATCTATGCGATTGTTGTTCCACTTCCACAGCCTTTCTATCACATTACTTCTGTGCTGTCTCCCAGTCGTATCCTGCCCAATACTGCACGAGTGGAAAAAAAAAAAAAAAAAAGAACTGCACTGCTTTGGGCACAAACACAGGTTTTTTTTGTGCAAAATGCAAGCTTCATATATAATGCTATAACCCAGTTAACTTGGTTATGCCATCGGGCCTGAAGTGGATTTCATGAGACATGCCAGAATTGGACACACCTCGTCAAGGCAAGCCATCTCCGTTTGGGTGAAGACGTGTAAGCAAAGCCACGGCACCGCTGACTTGTCACCCTCCTCGGCCGGGTGTAGGAGACATGTCCACTTTGGGACACCAGCACAAGGGTTGCAGCTCTACCCAGACTTTCAGGATGGTTTCTCGTTCCCATCTGCTCAGCGTGGGGGAACTGCAGCAGAATTCTGCTTTGGGAAGAAAATAGGGGTGAGGACAACCAGGAGTGGTATTTTTGAAATAGCTTTGCTACCCAGAGACCCAAAGTTGGAGAGGTAGGGAACAGGCAAGGGAAAAAGCTTTTGGGGTTGAAATGAAGGCCCATGTGGGGTCATGCAGCTGGGAGATGGGAAACCAAAGGGAGAAAAGACTTGGGTTTGGATCCTTGGGTTTTGATGTGCTTGTTCCAGGATTCCTTTGGTACTTGGTGAGAGAGTATTTTTAAAATAGAGCGCTTCATCCTGCCTGTGTATTTGGGAGCTATTCAGTGCTTTAATGACTAAAGGACAAATTAAAAGGAAACGCTGTCCAGGATGAGATCTTGAGGGGTGGGAATAGGGGAGCTGGCAGGTGGGATGAAGAGGGCTCACCCCCTCGCAGCCCTGCTTCATGCTTCTCAAACCTGAAGGGACACATAAGGATGTGTTAAAATTGTCATTTCTTTCTTACTGCACTGAAAAATCTCCATTCTATCCTATACTGAAAACTTTCTTTTTTTTTTTTTTTTTCTTTGCATCCAAGAGGACAGTGTAGTAACAAACTGCCAAGAAAAGAAACTGTGGTGAGTCACTGAGAGGAAATTTAGTAGAAATGATAACACTTCACAAAAATGAAAATTATTACATTTACTGTACATGGGAACCGTAAAAAGTCCTTTTTTTATTGCACTTGGAGTTGAATAAGAAAGGAGTGACATTTCTACACTGGTATATAATATAATTTGCTTGCCAGCAATTTGTTTTTCTCTTAAATGCAAGATGTATTGACAAATTTCTTAGCAATACAATACTCTTGTCAGAACCTGTGCATGGCCATTGTGACTATGTAGGAGTCTATTTTTCTGGCCTTTTTAATTTTAATAATCCAATATCTTATTTCTCAAAGGAAACTCTTAAGATTTCTGCCCAGCAGCATCTGGCAGTTTCTGTTTTGCAATAATAATAATAATAATAATAATAATAATAATAAAAAAAAAACCCCTGGAAAATACATGCAAAGCGTCTCTAACATCTTTTATGGCTGAGGGTAAACAAAGAGATTTTTTTTCCATTCATCTCTTCAAGCAAACATATCTGAGTAATATCCCTGTAGAAGACATCAAAGTTTAGTATGTTAAATATAGGATTTCCCAGCCCTAGTCTCAGTGGAACATAAGAGGATGATGCATGGAGTAAAAAATTTAGTTACCTTATTTTTCATCTGTGGATTTGGTTTGCTTTCCTAACTGTTTTTGCTATTTATGGAACTCGCATTATAATGAAGCCTGTTTTTCAGCTACAGTGAATAGGACTTTCTGCTGCTGACCTGAAGCTTTTCAATCTGGTATCATAAAGTCAGATGAATAATAGTAATTTTCTAATATGTTGGGTCAGTGATCTGAAGATTCACTTATATGAGGTTTCTTGGGTAAAATAAACTTCCTTATAGAGGACTAGCACAGACTACATGCAGTATTGACTCCTCCGGATAAATTCATAGTTTCAATGAGTTAAGGGCAAAAGATTTCCTGCCTATGGCATTTGAGCTAATGAGCTTGGTAAGGCATCAGCAGGTCTTAAGCGGGTTTTAGGCCTCATGCAGACAGTCTGTGTAGGTGAGAAATTTACATTCAGTCTCGGACAGAAGCATGGATTAATGCAAACGAACTTGTCTTGGATGGAGAGGGAAGCTCCTCTATATGCACCACAGCAATATGTTCCTTTGATCAACATAAACTAAAAGTCCAAGCTGGTAAGTTCGTTAAAGCGCAGTTACGGAAAAGTTTAGCTCTGTAAAACAAATTAGCCCATCTCGATAGAAGCTTTTTTCCTCATCTGTATCCAAAAGGGGTCTTTTAATTTTCAGATATAACTTCCAATAGCAGGCACCTGGAGCAGGGGCCAGGGGACATGGGCATGGGGGCTCCCACAGATAAGAGAAGCTCCAAAAAATCCATGGAGAGTTTCTTTTGGAGACGTCACCTCTGCCTTGAAGAACATTTGTCTTGACTAAATGTAGCCCTAAGAAAGGCCCGTTGACTGAGATGTGCTAGTCAGACATGTTTAAGTTACACTGCCTGACTTCAGAAAGAAGAGAAACTAAGAAGGAGAGGGAGCTCTGATACAAGGTATTAGTTAATCAAGCCCAAATATACATCTAAGCTTCTCATTCCTCCATTTGTTTTTCCTTTGCAAAGTTTTAACAGTGTTTTCTTTCCCATAACTGAGTTCCCCTGGACTTTAATTTTCTAATGACAGAAACCAAACACACAAGTTAGTTTTACTGCAGAGAAGAACTAGCTCTAGTGTGAGAGATACATTACAACATGTGAGAGAGGAGTGTTTGTTTTTGTAAGGTTTAAAATATTGTTTCTTTATTTTCCATCCTAACTCTGAGAACTTTGGCATTTGACTAATTTACCGTGCGTTTAAGGCTGGTAGCAATATTGGAAAAGAAATATGATAATCACATGCTGCCACAAAGCATTCTATACCTCGCTCTCTTTTCCAGCTCTAGTTTCACATGTGTTGGTTCAATGGAATATTCAATAGACATTTATAGGAAATAAATTGAGAGATGAATGTAAACCATATGGCATCTGGAGGTTTATTTGTAAAGCCCCTGCATCAAAGCTTTCTCCAGATCACACCATATTAGCTATGTTTTTCCAGTCCAGCAGAATCAGGAAGGTAACCACAGACTTCCTTGATGGAAAACACATGAAAAACAGAGCAAATCTTAATATGTAGCTAGAGCAACTGTTCAAGTAGCATCATTTAGAATAATTTTATTACTAATGTGTAAGGAGCATTGTTTAGTGATGGATTCCAAACCAGAGACCAAATGCAAGTTCATTTGCTAAGCTCCCCGACCATTAATTTGTAGAACTCGCAGCCCATTAAAATGTATCAAACCATACATATTTAGTGTTTGTACTTTTAAAGTACTTAGGACAATTAGATACTTTCTCGAAACAGAAATGCTGCACGGGATTTTTTATAAAAAGACTTTTCCCACACTAAACACTTCATAGCCAATCGCATCCGTCTAAGTAATAAAAATTATTGATTGGACTGAGTGAGAAGTTTGTTGTCAATCTTATTTATTTTTGTAGCAAAAATAATTTAAGCCGCTCTCAATCTGAAATGCTTACTGTTTGCTCAAGTTTGGCAACAGCCAGCATTGCATCTGAAATCAAATTAAACTGTATTCTCCTGCAGTATGTTACATAAATCATTAGGAAATGTCAAGAGCTTGTATATAGTTGTGTTTTGTTTTTTTTTTTAAGTTTCCACTTAGTTTCCAAAATAGTTTTCATTTTTCAATGTCAACCCCTTTTCAGCCACTTAGACCAGCTATAATGATTTGTGTGTTAAATTTGCTCGTCACATGAATATTTTTAATAACCCATTTAATATTTAATACGCTGCACATATTTGCTGGGCCAGTAAGTTACAAGGTGCAATGCCAACTCCAAGTTAGTACTCCTAGCGGTGCAAGTATTTACCTTGTGCACCAGAACAACACGCTCAGAAAGTGAAGTGAAGAAGACAGAAGAGTTTGCAGGGGGGTTGATTTCGTTGCCTTACGACGCCTCATTCAGGAAGCATTTTTGCCTAGGATGAGACAAAGGACTAGGGCCTGTTTCAATACTTAACTTCTGGTAGACACTTAAGTCTCTTTGACTTTAATATTAAGCATGTGCTTAAAGACAGACATAAAATGCACTAGCATCTGTAGGAATCTTTCCACTGACTTTAATGGACTTTGGATTGCACCCTGATATCTCAGCTCAAAATAGCTGTTATTACAGTAATAAATGATTTGTAAAGCCATTCTTTTGAATAGGTACATTTATACTACGAAATCATAATGACTTCTTTAAAAACTCTTACACTGCAAATTCATACATTTGGGATAATTGCTCTCCTCTTCATTAGGGCTTCACACTTCTGTGGCGCTTTCCAGTCCAATGGTTTGAAATCTCATTATGGATTTAGAGAAGTATTTCTACTCCCATTTTACAGATGGGCTAAAGGAGGTGGAGAGAGACAATGGGCCTCATCCATTGTGGGAAGCTTCCCGATTACTCGGGTGGGTGCTGGACTGTAAGGTCCAGCCTTCCAGAACACACATAGGCACCTATTTCACACTGAAACCTATGGAATTAAGTATCGAAAATCTTTTGTGTATTTAGCCAAAAACCTCACACTCCATCAAAGCACAAGAAAGTCGGAGAAAGAAAGGTTTTATTCACAAATCCTACTCTTCGGTGATCTATCAACAAAGTAATTCTTCTGTAATATTCTAGCACGTCTGGCACAGGGAAGTGAGAATGGCTTTTTAAGATCCTAGCTAATGTCAAGCATGAATCACTAAGCGGCATCCGGATCCCAGTCGGAAATGCTCCCTAGTCCGGGGTGAAGGGAAGACCAAGGACATTTGTTTGATAAGAGGCCTTTTAGAAAAGTAAAATGGCTTAAGAAAGGGCCTCATGGCACTGTACGATTAGCTATTTTCTGGGCAATTTTTTGATGGGGAGAACTTCTAATTGGAGAAAAATGGCAATTTATAACACTGGACTGAAAGTGTTAGACTTCCAACCTAGATATTTTAATTCTTGCTAAGCACCCAGAGTCCCAAGTAAGCAGCAGCGAAGTCAGAAATGAAATAAACCTTTGTGAAATCCAGCTTTGGTTGTTTGAATTTCAAATACCTTCAGAGTTCATGTCATGTGTGGATCGAGCATTTTAGTTTGAGCCCATCTCTAGTTAAAACTCTCTTCTCCTCATCAATCTCATTCATTCATCAACATACAGGTTAGCCTTTAAACATATGGCAGTCAATGAATGCCACTCACAAACCTTAGAAAATAAGTATGCAAGCAACATCAGTTTAAAAATATGCAGCTAGCTGCTGGAAGCTATTAAAACCCAAATAAACAAAAGAGATTATACTTCAAAGAAATGTCAACAGTTTTTCCTCTCCTAGAACAGAGCAGTTTTCTTTGCTTCTATCCCCAGCCACATCTGGAAAGTGCTTACTGCTTTACACATCTCTAACGATAAAATTAGTTTATTGATTTTTCAGAATTTCCTGATAGATTTATGTAATTTCCAAAACAAAGGTAAACTCACATCCCAGTTAAAAATCCTGGTGGTAACTACAAAGAATTCACAAAATCATAAAAACACAAAGTTACGCAAAGGAACAAAAACAGTCACTTGCTAAATAATGCTGTACCTCTGTGACTACTGTTAGATAGCAAGAAATTGCAATTTAAATTACTTTCTTGTATATAAATGAAAAAAAGAATTATCTTATAGCTAATTACGGCGGGTGCAAAGTTGAAATGAACCTTCTTTTCCAAATAAATAGAAAGAGATTTTAAAATGAAATCTGCATATTTCATGGAAAGCATTAAGAAGAAAAAGGAATCATAAATCATGACTACAGATTCAAAGAACTATACAAAAATTAGAACTATTAAAGGTATCTGCAACTCTATGCAACTGAAAATTTAGACTCTATTCTCCACGACAGTAAATTGCGTCGTTTTAGATGGTCCAAATGTTGGATTTTTAATTTGCTTAAAATTCCACATTTGTAGCAGCCAAAACCTGCAAAGGCTGTTAATTTGATTTTGGTTTACAATTAACTAAGCAGTAGCAACTTAGCCTATACAGAAGACTGCCAAGAAAAATGATATCTTTGGTAAATTACCAAGGATCAAAATGTGGACAACAGATTTCTCCCCTCCCACCCCCCACCCCCCAACTATTTTTAACTTACAATGATAGTTTTGATAGAGTAAAAGTATTTAACAGAAAATATAATGACAAGGTGCAAATTTTGCAAAACAGTCCAGAATTTCAAAAGTAGCAGTATATGTTTAAAGGAGACAAAAAAAAAACCCCAAACAATTTAAGCATTAAGCATACAGTAAGTGCTCTGTAGTCAAATAAAAAGAAAATAAACTCTAAGAAGACTGCTGCAGAATGGGAAAAAGCAGGTCTAGTTTGTTTATTTATAAATTGGTAACAAGTAGATTCTTTCGCACTAACTAAACCAGACAGTAATTATAAACACAGATTGGTTAAATTCCCTGCACCCTATCAAAGGAAATGAGTTCCTCTCTTTTCCAAACATTGTCATTTGTTTATTGAGCCTCTTTCGGGCTTGATTTCATTAAAAACGATGTAAAGTCCACATCTGCAACCCCCAAAACAATGTTAACCTTGTTAAGCTGATCCAGAGTCCTCATTACAAAAAAATTTGCAGGCAACATAACCAAGCATTTTAAAAGGGAGCCACTGGAATACAGAGCAAAGAATTTGGATTATTTTTGTTCCATTACAGAAAACTTATATTACTATGCAATAGAACAGGAAGCAAACAGTAACCGCCTCAGTAGTTCTGGATAATTAGTTACCTAAATTCTCTGAGGTGAACAAAATGTACTTAGATGGGAGAACATTACTGCTTGTATGCTGAAATAACAGAGTAATCTTGGTTAAAATGAAAATCACAAATACAGGAGGAAAAAGTCATGTTTAAAATCATTAGTCTTTATCAGTAAAGTACAACTGAGTTCCTCATTAAAGTAACAGTTTTATTAAAAAGGGGATGATACTGCTTATATTAGCTAGTGTCAGATATCAGATTTCAACAAACTTTAACACTGTAGACGCTATTAAAACATCATTATTAGAGTTGCCATGCTTGAATGATTTGAACTAAAGTGAATTTCGTGTATTTGTTGGAAGACAGCAATAATAAATCCTGGAGCTCGAGCAGGTGAGAACTGACCTGGACTTTGCAGACAAAAAGTTAAGAAGTTTTGCCCCCAGCATCGCTGGGAGTGGGGTTAGTGAAACTCAGCCCCGTGCCTGCCACCACTGAAATCCTGCCTGAAAGAGCTGAAGTGGGACTGGGGTGGTCTTGTCCGCAGGAGTCCCTACGCACTAAAACCATACGTTCCCCAACACGTGCTTTTGAGCCTGAAGAAGGGCCGGGGAGATGCTGTTACACCTGGTGTATGGTCCCCACGGGACGTTTGCCTCGTGGTAGCACAACCAAAGCAGAAGAGCACTATGGGGAATTATCCCTTCTTGCGAGGGTATTGGCTTGGGCTCCATGACTACGGTGTCTGTCCTAAGAGGTGAGTCTGATTAAGGCTTGTTCCCGTGACTTAAGAGAAAAATACACACGAGGGCAGCGGGATCAAAGACAGAGTAATGTGCACCACCTAATGCTCCTGGACCAATTAGCCTGACAAACTACAGATGTCTTCACAGGACACATTGTATTTATTTACTGATTCATGGCAGCGCTGAGCAACTTGCTATCACACGGCCGCATCCTCTGGTAGGGTAAATGCTGGGTATCTCCCTCCCACCTATGGTGAAGACCAATCAAGGGAAAACGATCAGGTTCCCAAAAGGCAAATCCTTTTTCCACCACTGTTCCTGCCTTCCTCATTTTCCTGGTGCCGGGGATCAGCTCCCTGACGATGTATCCATGCAACTTTTTCAAATGCAATCTGCCTAAAAATCTGATTTACGGCAGGTTTGCTCCTAACCTTACTCAGGTTCTCAAATGTGGCGAGTACTTTGATAAAATGAAGATAGTGTTTTCTACTTTTACACTCTGCTACCATTTTATGATACTAAATAAAATGCTTTTGATTTTTCAATGTTATGATTAGAATAAAAAACCCACATATTTGAAATTTATATTTAAAATAAAGAAGGACCATCAAGAAGGGGGGAGAATATTAATGACTCATTTTGATTTCTCTTGGTATATTATTTCCTCTGAGCCCTTATGTATAACTTTAAGTTTGACCCCATACTGAGATTTCCAGCTCAGCTTGTCACAGGGAATTTGGGGCAATTAATGTCTTGAAAGACTGTGCTTTTAGAATAATCAGGTCAGGAACTTTGTCCTTCTAAATGCTCTGCTGTTTCTCAGGAATATCTGTGGATTCTTGAAATAATAAGTTACAGTAACACTGGGCCAGATCCTCAGCTGGTGCAAAGTTAGCTTTTCTTCATTAACTTCAAAGGGACTATGCTGATTTACACCAGCTGAGGGAAGATGTGGCCCACGGTGTCCAGGTGGATTTAAATCATACACATGAGAAATACCTCAGTACATCCAGGTTTGTACTGAGGTTGAACATAAAAGGCCCGGGTAGTGGGAAATCTATCCCTTTTTATTTTTAAATGCTCAAATGTTTACCAGCTGACCTTCCCCTTTACTGCAGATCTGGGAATCAAGGTGCATACAATAAAGTTCAAACCAATCAACTGCTTTCAGCTGTTCTTGTGCAATGAATTTTTAAACATTTGATCATTAAGACCAATCTATATGCAGGTCAGTTTTCTGAACAGGATGGGAACAGTTTGGGAGCAGATGCCAGGGCACTGACTCATGAAGAGGGACTGCTAAAGAAACACAGAGAGTACATTTATCTTGGGCCACCCATCAGGTGAACACTACCAAGACCATCTCTTTGCTGGATGGATGCACAGATCAAAACAGTTAATCTCTAGTACAGCGCCTTCGTTAATTGAACGGCTCCACAATGGTAGTGCAGAGCTCACCAGCAGCGTTGAGGTGGTTTTCTTGTCATAAAGAAATTTCTCTGCAGTTTTTGGTCCTTCTCCAATTGGTAAATTCTCTAGAAACAGCAATCCATGCAGCTATTTACTTATTTATCCTACAAAATTGCCTGGCAAATGCTCTTAAATATGTGGACAATTTTCAGCTATGACTCTTTGTGATATATTCACTTCCAATACCTTATTCACTTAACTCACAAGAGTTTGTGGCTGGGCAGCAGCCTCAGACCATTGATCCCAATCTCCAAATCACTTCAGTGTTATCAGTGGGGCACTGGCTGCACTCTAAAGCCCACATCCACCATCCCAGCCACATCGTTGGGTACCTGGGTCATGCCCTGACCTTTCCAAGCCCCACTGGCTCACTTGGCCCACCTAGACTGGAAGGTACCTGGGGGTTAGTCTCTTATCTGAAGGCGACAGGACTTAGATAAATGTACTCAAGGGTCACACAAAGTCATGTCCAACCCAGAGTGGGAGAAGAGCAGGTGACTGACACAGGTCCACTGGCGCTAATTATGCTTGGAAGCACATTAGACATGATGGTAATGAGCAGTATTGAAATAGAGACACAGTTTAAGCCTTTTGTTTCCTCAAGATGCATGTGCAATATATCCAGTCTTCATTTTAAAGCCCTCTACTTTCAAAGCTAAGGGGGAAAGCAGGCCAATCCTGGCAGCACTAGGGTTATTGTCCATTTTTAGTTATTATATCTGTAGAGGGGATGATCACTGAAGCTTGCCTGATTTTATCAGGTATCTTAGAAGCTGGCCTTTGAAGGCAGAGCCGCTGTGCTGAAAGCCCATTCCTAACATTATACAGGAATGTTTTGCAATTTGCCTAATCTATATGTTCATGGATTGGATTCCATCTTCTTCCAGTTCAGTGCTCATGATTGTAATGCACACAGCTGCTTTTGTACAGACATCTTTAGCTGAATACTGTGTTGCACCTAAACAAAAGTATCTAAACAGCATCCAGCTAAGTTGCCACATTGGTGCCTCTGGAAACACCACCAAAAACATCAGAAAGGTGAAATTGATGCATTTGATTTGAGGATGCAATTTACAAATCACAAATCTTTTCTTTCACCATTAGCCCAATTCTACAGGTACTTCACTCAAGGTGTGTAGGCAATTAATTACTCAAATATATCCCCAAACATTACCTACGGGCACTTGGTGCTAAACCCTTGGAAATGCCCTTGGAAATGTCAGCACCGGACTTGAACTACTTGGAGAATTTTAACAGGAAGATTTTTTTTGAGAGCATTTGCAGGTGGTGAAATCTGCCAAGGTTTTTGTAGTATATCCAGGCACCGTGATACACTTGTAGCCAAACTAGACCATATTTGTTTGACCCAAATGATAGCATTTGGGTCAAAGAACAGGTTGACCGATACGACGTGTTACCGCCGGCTGACTGAAAGCGTACTTGCAACCGTACAAAGCAACGAGGAATAGGAAACAGAAAGTTGAAGGTGCAAGTCTAATTCTGACACTTGCCAAACACATCATCTTGGCAAGTAACCCAACTGGTCTGTGCCTCAGTTACACTGTCTAAACCACTGAGATAATAATAATACTTAATCACCTTTGAAAAGAAGCGAGAGATCCTCAAACAAAAGCGGCGATAAGTGTGAAATATTCATTATAATATTAAAGAACAGATGGCCAAAGCAGAGATCCAGTTAAAAGGACTGCACAGAGTTATAAGAAACCTCTTGCTGTGACGTATGCACTTTACGATGTGCATTCCCTCAGACAATACATGATGAGTCGGCTGCAGCAGTTTATGTTCTGGATTAGAGCATACACATAAATAAAGCTACGTTTTTATGTGATCCCAACAAATAAATGGGAAGCACGGACAGGAATGTCTAGCTGATGGAAAAATGAGACACCACAAACAAACCACAGCTTGATGATAAAAAAAAGAAGTCTAAGATTTATATGGCACAGCTGGCTATGTGTAGTGCTTTTGTAAGCCTACAGCATCTGGTCACTTGTTTTAAATGTCTGAATAGATAGAGGCTTGAACCTTGCACAACTCTGGAAAAAGAGGCAACGTTTCATAGTAAACCACACAGCTACACATTGCACAATGCCCGGGCGCACATGGAGATCTGCCTGACTTCAAACACCAGGTGAGAAGGGGGAGGACGTCTCCCGCGCCGCCGGGCACGACTGTCCGACTGCATGTCTGTCCTGCCTTCAGGGTATCACAGACATCCGTGCACCCACATCTTTCTGGACAAGCTCTGCTGGAACTGGAGTATGTCTTCTAGAGGGACATCCAAGCACAACTATCATTGACAACAATTTTACCATCTCATTTCTGTAGCTCCACTGGTTTAAATGGAGTTATGCTAACTTACACCACTGGGGAACCTGGCCCGTTGTCCCTCAGCAGCTCTAAGAAACCATGCCAAAACACCCTAGATACCCCTTTGTGAACATGAATGGTGCTTCTTCATCTGTAAAAATAGGGTGAAATGATAAAGCCTGTTATGGAGAGAGGAGGAGACGGACCACCTTCATGCTTTACTTGCAGAGTACTCAAGCCTTCCATTTCTAACAGATGATATTTTACCCAAATGTTCAAAAGAGACATTGCACAACAAGTTGTGGGAAAAGCAGACTCCCAGCCGCAGGGTGAGTCACTCAACAGAAGGAGAGAGCGGAGCTTGTTGCACTGCAGAGCGGCACCATGGCGGTGGTGGGGATGGCCCAAGGGTGCTGAAAAGGGAGGAGGGCAGGTACATTTTATGTCTGTATTTGAAAAAAGTCTATGGAAAGTCAAGAGGTTGAACAACAAGAAGAATAAATAAGGCGCCTCCTTGCTTCAGAGCACAAACCAGTCCTTTGCAACAGTAGGAACATACTGAACACAACTAGCTAAATCCCAAATTTGTGCAATCTATTGCAGCCTATGGAAGACATTTCTAAGAATTAAAATATTTCTACAGCTTTTAAACCTGCCATGCTCTCATTGGAAAGGTAAGATGTGGTAGACACAACCATTTATTTTTAGAAGTCTCACAAAAACCCAAAGGTTTGTGCTCCCTCTGTTGGTTTTAGGAAAGAGATTTGGTTTGGTTTTGTTTTCCCCACAAATATCATCCTTCATTTTGTTCTGACATCAGTGGAAGGACAAAAACGCATTTCTGTGACGAGATGTTATTTACACTGAAGTTTCTCTTGTTTAAACAAGAAAATGGACGTGCTAATTTCAGCTCCATCCCAAATGCAAAGAAAATGAATAAACATTTAATAAACCAACTGCCAAACTGGAGGAAGATTAAAGTATTTCAGTACTGCTGAAGGAAATACCGCAAGCAAAAGGGGGATAACACTGCACACACGCACAGAGTTATGTCAGAGGTATCTGAGTTGGTGTCTGTGACATTGTTCACCAGTATACAGATGCCTACAAAACCCAAAGTGAGTGTTCCTCATAGTGTTCTCTATTGCACCTGCTTTCCCTTTAGCACTGGGAGGAAGGAAAAAAAAAAAAGTAAGATGAAAAAGCCCAGTTGCAAAACTGAACTAGATGAGTATGAGTCTGAGAAGATATGGAAGACGAGTAAGAAAAAAAGCGTGACAGAAGGATGGATCAAATTATTGCAAATTTTTTTTCCTTTGGTGTTAATTATTTACAATATATGTTTCTTATCTACAATCTGTTTTTAACTGCATCTTTATTCAGCACAAGGGAGCCCTGATCTTGGTGGGGTTTTAGATGCTGCTGCAACAGAAATACTAAAATATGATATCAGATACACTTGTTCAATTATTAATTTTTAGGAACAGAATGTGAAGTCCTTATTTGCAGAATATGAAACCGCTTTGGCTTAAATGGGACTAATGACTTAGGAGATGCGCATTGGAACAAAAAGTCTACACTTTGGCCCTGGAGAAGGCTGAATCCATGGTCTCTGGGGACTAACTCATGGCCTTATCCAACACTCTCAATTTAAATGGGGGAAAACTGATAGGTGCAGGCAAGACGTGAGGCAAGGCTGCGTGTCAGATACACTATTTGGTTTAGTAGCCTTGAAAGTAAAAGGTGGCTTCTCAGCCTGCCTCCATAACCACAGACTAAGGCAATGCATTAAGGAAAAACTACCAGGCTATATAGCTATTATTTAACACAGCTGTGGAAAGGGTGGCTGCCTGACCCACAGCTCTAATGTATTTGACAGCAGCACCGGTTTGGCATACCCTGTTCGAATGGCTGGCTCCGCGTCCGTCCCCCTCCCTGCCTGGCTGAACTTGTTTGTCGCTGGCTCCCAGCCTGAGACTTGTGACACCGCAATTACGCCGGGGTGGCGTGCGGAGTCTGTAGGCATTTTACCCACTTTGCCAAAGCTAGAAAAATCCTGACTGAACTGGAGCAGGAAAACAATTTGCTGAAACATCACCTGGAGCAGGAAGTTATTAGATGCTTGAGTGACTTCTAGAACAGAAAACTATGTATGAATATGTACACAAGGCAAAACAGATGTTGTCTTGACCTCCGCACACTGGAATCTTATAGCTGCTCTGTTTACTCTCTGCTGTCCATAATGCATCTTTAAGCCAGGTGCTGCCACTTATCAGGTATCTACATCTCTTGTTTAAACAAATGTTAACTGAACTTGACAGCAAAGGGGACCCCTGCAGCAAAATCGGCAGAAGACAGCTTTAAAGCTACCTTCAGTTCTTACTCCTGAAATAACTGAAGTTTTGTGTGACTAGGTAAGGAGCTAGGGTAGAAAGTTAAACTTTTGACCCCATCTCCATGGGATTTCGTACACCATCTGCCTGGTTCTCTGCTGGGGTGTAAGGCTCAGCTCTGCAGGCAGGAGGAGAGCTGGTCTTCAGGAGCTGGCAGGAACCGTGCCGTGGGCTCTGTCCCCTGCCCACCAGCCTCTCCAAGATCTCTTGAACCAACAGATCCCTTCTGTGGCTATCGTTGTCACTACCGCCTGCATCATAAACTCCTCCTTGCACCACAGCGGCTGCTTGCCCCATGGCTATGGCTACCATCTTCCCCCAGGGGCACGTCCTTGTCTCCATTGGAGAGCTGCAAGAGAGCACTGTTAGCCGTGCTGCGAGTCGGGGAGCTGAACGCTGACTCCCCCCTTTCCCAAGCTCGCAGCAGGGTGTCTCTCTCATTTTTTATTTGTTTTTTTTTATCAGTGACAACTTACACAAAAGCTCTAGGGCAAGGCAAGGCCAGAGTGCTCTAGTGCCTGGTGAGGCCCCAGTGAGATCTTACACCATGTCCATCATCATCACCATGGCAGCAGAGCATCTCCACCAAGGGCTGCGGGTTTTTGCAGTCCCCGTGCTCCTTTGGGAAATCATACAGCCGCTTGCGATAGGTGTGAAATTAAACTCTCACCTCTTTGTTAAGGGCAGCCCTATAACTGTTCATCCATGAAGCAAAGACAACGGGCACTTAAAGGAGGTTTTACAGAAAGCTTCTGCGCCTTGCTCCTTCCCTCTCTCCTCCCAGCTCCTGGCGTACGCAGCTGAGATAAAGGGTCTTCAGACCCACACGAACCCCTGCAAGGGACTGAACTGGGGCAGCCGAGGAAACACCGCCACTCAGAAGGAGGTTAGCGCGAGGGGTTTGCTCTCAGCAGCGCGCCAGACAGCACGGTCAAGACAGAAGCAAGCCAGACTTATCGTAATGCATGTGATGAAAAGTGCCCTAGTTTCGGGGCTGCGTTACAGCCTTTTTGGTGCCCAATGGAGAAGAGTTGATAGGATACAAGCACAGCTACTTCACCATCCAAATGCTGCCGAGGAAATAAACACTCTTCTTATCAAAGCTAACTAACTACTCCTCTTATCAAAGCTAACTTTGAATTGAAATTGGTCCTCTGGTTGATTGGATTCAGATTTTCTTAAGTGTCTATCATTAACTCCTCAAAACTGCCTCGGGAACTCGGAGACAATCCAGCATGCATTACATAAACACCTACATCTATATGCTTGTCTACCGATCAACCTATCTGTGTTTGTTTTAATTAAACATGGATAAAGGCCATAGCAAATAGATACTGGTAGCACTGACAACTGTGAGAGAGAATGCTGAAACTCTGCCCGGATCCTGCTAATCAGTTGCTTATAGAGAGTTTAGGAAATCCTAAAAATTGGAGGGTGAGAAGGGGTATTCAGCATTAGAGATAAAGCTCTGAAGTTTAATTCCGAAAACTGAAACGAGTGCTTGTGTAGAACCAAGGGAAGACACTTTTCTAAACTTTACAAAATGGGAAATAATGTTAGCTGTTCTTATTCTAACAAAAGAATAGGTCTATCTAGTAAAAAGCATGTAACTGTCCAAAAAATGTCTTTCGGACATCAAAAATGGTTGTGGGATGAAATTTATGTGCTTTTCTCCAGGCTGGGAATGCCGCTGGTTCACAGCTAGAGCTTAATGCCCAAGATCTATCTTTTGCGGCTTCAGTGAGCTGTGTCTGCAAGCGATTCCAAGCACAAAGTTAAAGGTCATTAAAAAAATAAAACATTTTGCTCCTGCAGAGGCTCAGGGTGTGTACATGCTGAAATAATCACCTGGAGAAAAATATTCAATTAAACTATAGTTTTCTGTCTTACATCCTTCACTCACAGCCAGTCCTTTACCCCCTGTCACTTCATCAGAAGACAGAAAGGGAAGAAAGATCAGGTCAAACATCTCCACTATCACGCGGAAGACAATTTCTAGAACTCATTCGTTCCCAAGGTTTCTTCCTTAATGCCTTGCAGAAAGGAGGTCTGGTATAACGAGACTTCGCAACTTCTTTCATGTAACACAGATGCATACAAAGGAAAATCACACTCAAAGTACGTTACCTGATCTCAGACGGTAGTGGTGGACTCAGCACGTTGTCCAAAACGTACTAAATTACTGCTGAAGCTGAATATGTTGGATATATTTTATATGCATATACTGTGTATACATATTCCTTCCTGCCTTTAGCTTAATAAGCACCCCTTTGTTCTGGTGCGACTAATTTACTTTGGGGGTTTCTACTGATGCATGCTCACAGATCTATTATACACTGGGGCAAACATTCCTACTTTGGCTGGACTTCTCAAGCCTTTTCTTGTTCTTCCAAGAAGAAAATAAGGCACACAATTATTTCTTGGGGGGGGTGGTGGTGGTGGTGGTGGTGGTGGTGGAATCTCTTTCAATGATATTGGGAGGACTGGCATTTCGCTAAAACACTTAACTTTTCTCCCAATATGTTTGGGAGTACACACCACAGTAATGGGCTGCAAGTGTGTCTGGTATCAGAGTTCGAAAGTAATCCCAACCTCTGAGACTACAAACTTTCAGCAAACACCTTTGCAGAAAGGTTATGCTGCTCATCTCAAAAAATCCTCAGGCTGTATAGAATTAGCAGCTGTGGATGCAGATCCGCACAGCTAGTCTCTGCTTTAAAACAACGGCAGTGAAGAGGAAGAAATACGCCAAACTCTGAATAACACTGATCACAGAAACAGGTAGAGACGCCTTTTCCATTGAAACCCGCAGGCGGATATTAGGGAGAGCAGGGATGTGTTATGGAAAATGTACTGTGCTACCTGAACATCAGAGGTTTGAAATTTTCTGATGAAATGGAGTCTCATCTGGTTCCCTCTGTCACACGGTCCATTTAATCCTGGCTGAGAAGGAAGGGGGTTGGTGAGAGTTTACTCACCCTCTGGCCACCAGATCAGACTGTGGGAGATGGCTTGTGTAGCCATCAAAGAGAACAAGGAAGTCTGTAATGGACAATATAGTGAGCAATGCCTCGAAACAGAGGCCGGCTCTAGGCCAGAAAGGATAAAATATTAGGCAGATGAAATGGGTTGGTTTTGATGATGCGCAGACTTCAAACATGGCAGTCTAATTCCTTATGCGATAAACTCTGCAGTCAGCAGAACTACAGGCTGCCAGAAAAAAAGCATCACTAACACTCAGGAGGTTTTTAGAACAGGACAGCTTGTTCCTGCTGCAAGATGTGGGAACACTAAATGAGCTCAATAATTTCAGTCTCTAAACCTGTCGTTACCTGCCCTGCTGCTGATAGTGCTGTTATCTTGTTACTTCTGCATGCGTACTTCCTTAAAGGATTTTAGCATTATACCTCTGAAAGGATATCTGGTTTGCTTAAACATCAGGAGACTAAAAAGCTAAACTGAAACAAACCCCACACCTACAATGAGGTGAAAAGAACCATGCATTTCAATGAATGGAGGACATACACTCCATGTAGACCTGAGTTTAGTTACAGAGCAGCTCAGAAGAGCACTAGATCCACTGAAAGTGTATAATTTACCAACCATTGAGGCTTTGTTAATATTCCCCTTTTACAGATTTTTTTTTTTTTTTTGCACTGGCTGATTAGCTAATTAAAGTTGTAGGCTGTTTCCTTTCAATCAGAACTGTGAGCGTGTACCAGGTGCCAAACATCATGACATGCAGAAAGGCAGATGAGCTCGGAAAGATGTAGGGGTACAGAAGAGGCTCAGCCCTACCAGATTACCCCACTGGCAATGGGCTAACACATTGGGTTTGCCCATTCATCCTGTCCTGGCATGAGGTTCACTACACCTCACTGTGAAAACAACCCAAACACCATGAAAAAGCGGTACAGTGTCGGGTGCGAAAACCAAATACACCACTGAAAAATTTGCACCAGCTTCACGCGAGCGTGGTTGAGTTAGATGAGAGGAAGAACGACCTCTAGATTAGCATCCCTTGGAGCAAACTGGTCTCCAACGAGCTCTTGTTGGATGTATTGGCACGTGAGCAGAGACCTGAATCTGATCCAGCTGGGCACAGCATCTTCTAACCTGAAAATCCTTACTGACATCTTCACCTGGAGCTGTTCACAGCGTTCCTAACAGAGAAGTGGGTTTTCGTTGTTCGCAAGAAACAGTCAATAAAGAACTGTTTCACAACCCTGCATAGAGCAAAATCAGCACCAAAACAGGTATTGCTTCCTGTGGCCGTACGGCACTGCCTTCTGCATAAGAGAAGGAAAAAATCCGAGAGCTCTTTGGGACCGACTGAATCAATGTTTTCTTTGTTGTGCTACCAAGCAAATAAACTGGGCACCTCCCAAATAAGGTGAGACAAATCTTTCGTCTGAAAGACGATTAGAAGATAGTTGGTTAAGGTTTAAATGTACTTGGTACATTTAAAAGTACGTGGTTAAGATTTAAAGGGAAGATGTGTTTTCAAAATCCATGTTCTCAGTTTGGAATTTTATGTCTCAGTTCTAAAAAAAGTTTATAGGTAAAGAAATTATAGCACCTCCAAGATGCATTTGGCTGACTTAAAGAATACAGTTGGGGCATGGTCTGTGACAGGGTTAGCTGAGGTAAAAATTTCCCACTCCTCTTCCAAAATCACTGGAAATTGTTGTTTAAATAGAAATTGGCTGAGTTACCAATTAAAACAATTTGGATTGAAAAAGGCAATGTGGTATAAAACAGAGATACTTTTGATCCACTGGTAAGGTGACCAAAGTACAAGATATCAGAGAGGAAATGATCAAGGCAAGGCAGTCTAAGACTTCCAAATTGAAGAGTAAGCTGCAAAATGCTTTGCAATGGGACAGAGGAGCCTTTAAATATTTAACTATAGTAGTTTTAAATGCAGATTGGGCTACATTTTCTTGGCATCGCAGAATTTTTTTCCATTTCAAGGCTAGCAAACCTCCTGGAATCTTACCAATAGCCATGAAAGATTTAAAAATTGAGTAACTGTGGTAAGAATGTGCATAGCTGATAAACAGGAAGAAAACATTTGGACTGTCTTACAGTTAGTCCTAGTGTTTCACAAATTTCTTTATCTAAAATTATGGCAACTGGAAAACCTAAGCTAACATTAAAATGTTTAACTAAGAGTTCAAATACACATATTTTATACAGTGGTAGTAATATTTCTTTTGCCCAATGGAGCTCACAATGTTAGTTTGCTTACAACCACGGCGATCCAAAAAGAAATAATGCCAACACGCTAAGCATATTTCTAAAATATTTTTTCCGCTAAAATGTGCGTCATTCTGAAAACATGTCTGAGTGGTTATATTTTGGGTGAGGAACAAAATCATAGAAAAAGTGTCAAATACATCTTTATACTACAATATTTCATGGTCTATTATATATGTAAGATGGTTATTTACACAAACAGAAACTTAATATATACAAAGGCAAGGGGGAAAAAGCTTGTATTTAGGATTTGCTAGAGAAAACCAGTGAAGCTGCAGGTAAACTGGGTAAGTCATTTAGGTCAAACTGGGCCATCAGGCTGGCTAAATCCTAAGCAGGCATCACACCAGTAGGAGACTTCTTTTACAAAGGCTTCCACATTCATCGGACAGACATATTTAATTTTGTACGCTTGGTCAGTTCATCACTTCTGATTTTTAATCAAGATGCTGGACACAGGCGATGCAACCGCTCCCTCCGCAGTTCCTGTAGGTTTCTCGCTTTAATTACATCAATCAAACCGCAAAACTATTTGTTGCTCTCAGGCGGAGCCAGAGCCTGCGCATCCCACAGGGATCAAGTCGCCCTCCCTGCCTCTCCTGAAGGTTGGTAAGACTCTGACGAGGCTGTGAGTGTGTGACAGGCCCCTGTAAATCCTTGTGCTTCACCTTCAGGGGGGGACACTTTGCAGATCCACAGCTACCTGTCAGCACGCTCAAAACCCACCTTCATCCTCTGCCCTGGCAAGGGCTCTGGTCCCGTTGACAGCTCCCTGGTTCCTGCCTTGCCTGGGATGCTGAGCAATTCCTGCTACCAGAAGTTTCTGTGGCTGCAGATCTCCTCCTCGTTAATTTAGCTCGATAGGTAACATGTGACTGCAGGAATTTTGGCATGAGGATTAGGAGTTAACATAAGAAAGAGCATAGGAAAAAGGTTACAAGGGCTAATCTGAAGTGACGCTAAAGGTTTTACATGGCTATGACTAAAAAGGAACTTGTAAATAGAGGTTTTGATAGTCTTTTCCGAGGTTTATAAATGACATTTCCTCTACTTCACCTTACTGCAATAATAACACAGATTTGCTATGCTACATTTTTCTAGAAATCTTGCAGGACACTGAAAGCCGACTATATCCTATTCATCCTTTCTGCATGCAGAAAACTATGCTCTTGAACTTTTAAAAGTTTTCCATTTGGGGGAGTAGAAATTTCTCCTCTAAGAACCAATTAATCATTGCATGCTGTGAGGCACCTCTAATGTACAGATTTAACGAGACAAGCCTTCCTGGTTTAGTTTTTTCCACCTTTGAATAAGTACTCCTTGACACATAAAAATCAAATATAAACAGCACTAGGACCAAAACCCATGTTCTTGGAACTGCACCTAATTTAGAACTGTAAGAACTTGGGAATGTTTATATTTCATCCCTAAAGTCTTCATCTGTTTATATCTAAACTGCAATCTGAACTTCGACGCAACTACAAGGCTCAGTGAAATAGGAGAGTGTTCCCTTGAGCCATAGTCCTGGAAATCCACCATCTTTTTTCTTCATTAATATCTAATCCCCATTTAGTAAAAATTTAGCTACTTTTATCCTGATGTGAAACTTCAGGGCTGCCTGTTTCGCTCTGCTGCCTGCTGCTTCTAAATACAGCAGTGCTGGTGGCGGAGGTGGTGATTGTGAGTCATAAACACTCTGTCATTGTAACATGTCAGATTTGTCCAAAAGAAACATATTTTTATATCTCAGATTATTTTATTATTAGTTTAAGAAGGTTCGTTTAGCTCCTAGCAAAGCCACGAGGAAGAATTATGCACTTAAGCAGTTCTATCTCTGATGTGTAATGCCTTGCAGTCATTTAACATGCTGAGACAAACAAGAGAATCCCCAGAGTGCTCATCTACTACAGGACTTATTTCATACTGCATCAATAATGTAAATTGAGATGTGAAGATAGCTCCTTGTTTTTGTAAGGTATGATTACACTAGTGCAGACAACATCCACTCAGCTTCACTGGAAACACTGAAGTCAGCTCCCTGATAAAAAGCTGGCCCATTCTTTATCTTAACACAAGAAAAAATTATACTATCAACAGGAAACTGTTGGGAGCAGACCGGCTTTGTAAGATCAGTTGTTTGCTGCGATGTTTTCCAAGCATCAAGTGAAGTGTTGAAAAGCCCAATGCAGGGGTTAATATTTCTCACTAACATGACTTCTGATATGAGTTTTTGTTCTTCTCAGTGGACTACACTGCCCCGCATTTAATCACTGTGGTGAATGCCAATTCGTATAAGTAGACCTCATACAAACAAATTCAGCTGGATTTTTGGAG
Organism: Haliaeetus albicilla; assembly: GCF_947461875.1. NCBI lineage: Eukaryota > Metazoa > Chordata > Aves > Accipitriformes > Accipitridae > Haliaeetus > Haliaeetus albicilla. The sequence continues at coordinate 5,834,540 of NC_091506.1, forward strand.
TCTGTGAGGGCTCACCCATGAAAGACTTGCATCATCTACCTTGATGCTTTTGGTGGAAAACGGAAGTCACCAAAAAAATTCATTTTTTCTCAGTTTGACCTTTCGTCTGCCCTAGTAAGACACGCAGCATTATGTCTAGTTAACATACTGGTGCAGTGCCCATATCTACTATTGTACGATACGTAGAACAAACATAAAAGACATCAATCAAAATCCTCAAAATGTCTTTTTCTGCCAAGATGCATAAATGTTTCCTATCTCCCATCAAATTATTTTAATTACAGCTGCTGAGCTTCATAATTATTTTTAGCCAGGCTGGCTTCTCTGTTGTTATTGAACATATGATATGCAATATATTGCATTTATACATCCTATTGGATTTTTCTACAGCAGAGCGACTCCTGTAGTTGAGATGGAGACTCTTTTTCTGTTATTATGAAACCTTTTGAATTCTTGCTGGAAATTTTCCATCTTTGGTATCTTACTAAAATATGGTTTGGGGAGGAAAAGGAAGAAAGAAAGGAAAATTTTGTATGCTCTTTCAGGTTGTTTCCTCCTGTAGCTTTCCTTCTTCTCCCCAAGATGTTTCATACTGATGAGGTTTTTTTATAAAAATCCTATAGTTCCAAACCAAACAAAACTGAAACATGATATGGACAGATTCTTACTGACAAGAGGAGCCAAATAACTTTTTTTCATGACTCGTTATAATCCAAGATCATAGAAGCAGGACCTTTATCTTTTCATGATCTTTGTTTTCAACTACGCATCCTTAACTTTGCTTCAATTTAGGGTCTCTCCCTGCAGGCAATAAAACATAAGGTAATTACTGAAAGAAATAAAAAAAAGTAAGCTTGGCTTCAGCTGAGTAAAAACAATTGGGTTTCAAATATATACCAGCAAGAAGCCTGTATGTTTGAGTGCTACTGAAACACATGCCATTTGTAACACGACAATAGCGATACTCTTCTGAAAGACACTGCTAAATGTGCAATTCACTTACCCAGGAAGAATTTGTATTGCATTTCTGAAAGCAAAATTACAGTAGCTGACAAAACATGAAAGTTTCATCATGGTGGATTAGAATGCGCACAAGGAATTCAAAGGAATTTATCGTTACTCAACATTTCAGCTAGCGCTCTTTAACGCGTCTTTGGGGAGCAGATTTGTCTCTGCACTCTATAGAAAACCCATGCACTTAAAAAGGTTAGATTACAGAAACCTAGTAAATAATATAACAAACAGCTAGTTAGACTATACAGCCAGATGAGCGAATATGTGTTGCTCCTACACTTCTGATCCCCAAAGAAAATGTGTCTGACTGTACCTCTAATACAACTGTTTCTTTGCGCAGGAACTTCCATGACGTGAAGGGATTGGCAGTTGATTTTAAGATTCCTTGTCCCTCCTTGCTTGTCATGGACCATGCTTGAGCAGGTTTCTTTACATTTCAGAATACTTGCAGATATGAAACTTGATGCCACCTCTCCCTGTCAGGTAAGAAACGCTCTCAGCATTTATGATCTCCAAAGATCTGTCCAAAAAAGGACAAGAAAAGTACACAGCTGATATTTCTTAGACATAGCAGGTTTAGAAAAATAAACAAAAAAATTGTCCTATTGGCTGAAAGGAGACACAATGCCATTTATTTTTGGATAAGATCAAGAAAAAATTTAGCAACCTTAACTTATTATTAGGAATGCAAACACAAGGTAGGAAAGGGAGGATATTAAGTTTTCAGTCAAGTAAATACTAGTCAAAGGTACAGCACGAAAACCCTTGCGGTAACTACAGAATCACAGGGTACAAACAAACTTAAGAAACCAAGCTCCATCCTGCTGCAGATGGTACCTTATCTAGTAGGTTACAGCTAGCTCAGAGATAACTATAATTCACATGCAGTGTAAATGTGCCGTTGGTCAGTAGACTTTTAATTCATTAGCTTTGCTTTTATTACTCCAAGACATTTTGATTAATAAACCAGAAAAAAACACAGCAGCATTTCATGCAGTTTTGTAGGGAATAGTTCCTGGCTTTGTACTATGTAATATTAGTACACATTGGGAGAAAACCAACTACTGCTGCAAAGCTCAGAAGCGAAACAAAGTTTGGAAGAGTGGTAAATAAATTTGCAAAAGGGGTAATGAAATCGAACAAGATTGACCATAAACCATCTGAAGGCAAAAATCTGAGTTAGAGATGTGACTTTATATACATCTAGTATACATATACTTTTATACACATACATATACTTTTATACACATCTAGTAATTAAAACATGAAGACCACAGTCTCTAAATGTGGGAGTCCTTAGTTCTGAAGAAGACATGGGGATGATCCATTCAACGTTATATCCAAGTGTTAAGCTGTCAACTGGAGAACAAACTCATCCTAAGATGCTTAAATACGACTATACTTAGCAGGCACAATTCTGTATTTCAGCCTGCTGTTACCTCTGTGAGAATATTGAGTTCTGGATCCACACTTTGAAAAGTACATTGAAAAATTAGGCAATTATAGTAGAAAGTCATAGGAAACATTAAAGAAATTGAAAAAGATGCTGTATCATGGAAAAGCTCATTTAGCCTAACTCTGAGGGGATCACAGAGCAACTTTATCATAGTCTGTAGGAATTAGACAGATGCTCTGAAAGAAAAAAGCTGGAAAATTCCCTGACAGCCAGACCACTCGCCGGCATCATCGCAGGTTGCAGTGGATCCTCTGTCGCTTGAAGTTTTTAAACTGCGGTTTCAAAACTGAAACTTCCCCCAAGATTTTGTCCCTGTTTCTGGCCTTTTCAGGCCCAGGTTGCACAGGAGGTCACAGTGGGTGGCCGTGGCGGTCCCCTCGGCCCTTACCCGTGATTCACTGCCCAGTGTCTCCAACCCTCGCTGATGATCCTGAGCAGTTTTGACTTGCAAGAACCCCATTGAAAGACCATGGGCTACAGCAGCAACTCCCACATGTCACCCAGGGTGGGTAACCGCTCCCATCATCAGCAAATGCTGCACGGTGACATTATTCTGGGGTCAGTCTTACCCTTCTGCACATGGTCACCATATTCTGCTCCCACTGCCATGCAAGCAGGTGCCACTTTCACTGCCCAGGATGTCTTCGCACTAAGACAGACCTCAATTTTTTCCTAGATAGGAAAAATGCTCCACTGATTCAAACTCTCCCACCCCATGCCCCATAGAGAACATCCTCCATACCATCTCCAGGAAGGATCCCTGCACACCCTCCCATCCACCTCTTGGGAAAGCAAACAAAGGAGGATGTGGCCCCACGCCCTTATATTGTATATAACACTTTTAATCATCCTACCTATGAAAAATGCTGTGTAAGCTTTTTTTTTGTCTCCTGGCTAGTTTTGTATTAATATATTATCTCCCTGCAACTCGTGACTACTTCCAGCTGGTGCCAGAGAAACAGGAAAGTGTTTGGATGCTTTCTGGTGTTCCTATGGCAAAAAGCAAAGAAAGAAAAGGAGAAAATATATTACAGAGAATTGAAAACAGGTACCTTTTATTAGTGTAGCTGATAGTGCTGTACAGTTCACTGTTCTTGTTTAATTGGGCTACACATTGATTCGATTGTGGCAATGAAAATAGATGAATGTTCCTTAATTACATTTTAAATTCAACTTTCTGAGGCTGAAGGTGCTTTTGAAAATCACACGTAGCTGCCGGCCTCGCTGCAACACAGGTTGACTTAAAGTTGCGCTAATGCTGAGTGGTTATGCCCAATGCTGAACCGGTGCAAAGCCTTCATTAAAATAAAAAGCAGCTCTATAATGATATTTACATGACATTCAAAGTGCTCTTTGTTCTTACAATAAAATACATTCCAGATAATTCCACACTACCAACCATAGTTCCTATTATTCAATTTTGCGATTTTTCTTATGTAAGCAAAGTTTTTTGTAACATGTCCGCTAATTATTACTTTTGTAAGGAAAGGTTCAGAAGTATTTAGACTCCTAGGAGAGTGAAGACAAATGCATTATAGAAATAATGCATTTAGCCTCCAGGAGTAACCCTCAGCTCACTTATAAAAGGTCTTGCCAGTCAAATCTACAGAATACGATTTGATTCAACTCTAGGGGAGGAAAGAGAAACACTTGCCTGCCTCCAAAGTTCAAGCAAAGATGCTTGAATTGCAGCTGCCAAGTTGGGAGGTGGCAGAAAATGGAGGATTTGAATCTAGGGGGAGAATAAGTAAAAAAAATATTTATACATTCTGTCGTTCAGCTCTAATTGCTTCAAAGATTATTTATTTTTCATTTTTTTGGAAAATAGCTTGCAACTTCTTAACATATTTTTCAAAGAAGGAGCTGGAAGGCATAATAAAAAGCAAGCAGGGATATGCTTTCCGAATAGACTGAAATAATTAATGTGAGAATGCTTCCGCTTGAGCATTTTTTATGAACCAAAAATACATTATTTTTGCTTTTAAATTGGAGATAATTTGTTACACGGAAGTGGTGGTTTCTTTAATCTTGAAATAATGCTAATTACAATGGTATTTGGAATCTGAATTCTTGCAAAGCTATTCCCTTGTTTGCTGCTGACATAACGAAGCTACTTAGAGACTTCAGAGCCTTGTGGCACAGTCCCACTTTGTTTGCCCATTGTCCCTCCTTGCTTTCCCAGTCCCAGACCTCATTACTCCCCTGATTTGACCGCGTGTGGGTTTCATCTACTCTAGGTCACAGTCACTCCATAAGCAGCTGGTTAGGACGGGCAGTGGTGTAAACACTATCGTCTTGTGCTTCTGTCGTTAATACCGGCTCTTTCCAGAGAGCCACCAAAGCTCACGGCCACAGCTAAGCCTAAAGAAATGTCTCCCCACGCTACGCCGCACCACAGCACATTTTCGGGAGGAAGGTAGGAAGGTTTTGTCCGTTTATTTTCCACTGAAAAGCAGCTTTTACTTATTTTACTTTCATGTACTGTGGGATTGCCAGGGAGCTTAGTCATGGAGCTGCACTAGGCACCTGCACAAACACAGACAAAAAGCAAAACCAATCTTCGTCCTAAAAAGCTTACAGTCCAAGTACAGGGCTGATCAGGTACACGGAGGTACCTGGACGCTCCCTCAGCATCCCCTGGATTTCAAACCAAGGTCGGTTTGATTTAGCCCAGAGATGGGACTTGAGGCTTGAGGTCCCGCACGCTCCCTTCCCATCGCAGCCGGCAGCGCCGGGCTCGTCCCAGAGGCGTTTGCCGCGCTGCGGGGCCGCCCGGCGGGAATTCAGTGGGTGTATTTACCTTCTGGAAAGCAAACGCGGACACTGTTTCTGCAGCCACAGAGTTTCATTTGGCAGAGGAACCGGCGCTTATCCACCAGGCAAGCCCGACACTCCCTCGTCTCCACTCAGGGTTGTGTACACAAACAGAAACAACGCGCTGCAGGTACACGTACGCGCCGTGTTCCTTTCTCCAGGCAGCTTTCATTATTCAGCATGTTTCCACCGCTGAACAACAAATTGTTAGTGGTGTAACAAGACAGGAACACGTGTTTGGGTACGGTGTGCTACCTGCAAAGCCTGGCACTTGCTCTGCCGAGCTGCAGTTCTCCGGTCTGGCACGCTCAAAGCAGCAGCTAAGACGGCAATGCAGCTTATGGCGCTGTTAAAAAAGGGTAGATGAGAAAGCCTGCGTTTGTCGAGGCTAGGAAATAAGACGAAGATGATGAGAGGCCATATTATTGAGTCATTTTGCAGGGCCAATATTCCCTCTCCCCCCATAAAATACAAATATAGTCTGGAATAAGGAGCCAGCTGAGGTCCCAAGTACAAATAACTTCCAGGTTCTAGACCTGAGTTACCAGTGGGCTGACAGTGTTACTTAATGTGATCAAAGGAAAAGCAGGGGGCAGAGGGAATTGATTATAATGAGATTCTTTAAGCTGTGCTGAACTTGGTGGAGAACAAAACATCTGCAATGGTACAACAGGAAAACAGGCTGAGCTTTTATTTTGAAGAATGTTAGCTAGGTCTGAAGTAGGAAGATGGATAGACCTGTGAATCATCACCATAGAGGTAGTAGTTAAATTTGTGTTTTCAGATGAAAGTGGATAAGGCCAAGCCTCTAAAAGAAAATCAGAAATAGATCTGAGAGATGAACCAGCAGAAAACAGAGACATAAGACCAAGAAACAAGTTTAAGAAGGATGTGGATGAAGGGTATTCACAGTTCAAACCAAGACAGTCACGGGGTTCTCGGGAGGTCACCCGGTGCATCCCTTTGCCCTACGGCGGGATCAATTATCCTCCTGTCTTTCTTTTCAGAAGTCTGTCTGCCCTGCTCTGGAAGGCCTCCAACAGTGGAGATCCCACAACCTCCGCAGGCAGTCTACCTTAGTGCTTTATTATCCTGATTGTTATGAAAGTTTCCTGATGTCTAACCGGAATTCTTCATTGTAATTTAAGCCCATTATGTCATGTCCTTTCTATTATGCACAGATTGTTTCTGTCTTCCCTGCCGCTGTTTCTTCTGTAATTACTTTCATGTCCCCTCTCAAGCACTTATTATTTAGGCTAAACAACCTTGTTCATCCAATCTGTCCTGCTAGGCCCAGGTTTCTAGACTTTGTATTCAGCCTCCTCTCCAAAGAAGCGACATCTTTTCTTGAAATAAGGAACCTAACCCAGGAAAAAGTGCTCCAGCCGGGGACTGCGGCAGTGTTGAGAGAAGGATTACTTCCCACGTCTCACGGGTGATAGGTCTGTTTGAACATTGCAACTCAGCAACTACCTTTATCACAGCAGGATGCCACCGCTGACTCCTGGCCAGGTTGTGATCAGCAATGATCCCAAATCAGTCAGTTTTTCCTCTGTGTAATTGGGTAGCTTGTTATGCTTAAATACTGTCAATTCGCACCCATAAGACTTTCATTTCTGTGCTCAGCTGCATCCTGGAGTCTGCTCAGAAGGATCATTTAGTTGAGGATACAGTGCATCTGTCCTCTGTATTTCTTACACATTGATTTTTGATATTGCTCTTTTTGAGAAAATTATAAAAAACTATCAATCTAAAATCAAATTATTTTTCCGTCAGACTTCAATGCCTATTGCATCTGGGCCCAAAAGGCGTTTAAAACTTCTGTTCTTTACAGACTTCTAGAGTCTATGAAAGATTCAGAATGACATTTTGTGAATAATATTTTCCATTTTTTTCTGCAAATTTCTTTTTTTGAAATAGGGTGTTCATTTGTTTTATACATTTATATTTGTTTAAAGAGCTAAGCCTTGGTGCTTTGAATCTATCAGTCTTCGGAAAAACATTTTCCATGACCAAAAGTGAATATTCATGTTTTCTTATATGAATATCCCTTTCACAAAACCTCTGCAGAAAAGTACAGATTTCCGACTCATGCAGTGGCCCCGCATGACTTTATATCTTCCCCAAACCACTTGTCCCATCAGACACTCAGAACAGCAGTCCACTCTATTGGAGCAAAACAGCCCACATTTACAGTTCCTCTTTTTTTTCCCTAGCTATTAGCTCGAGAAGTCTACTCCTGTTGGCAACTCTTACTGCTATGTAATAATTTACTAGCTACTAGCACCCTAGCATGCCTGTGATGGTGTAGCAGCACAATCATTAGTTTCTATTCTGCAGTGGCAGGATGTGACAGGGAGTCTACGATTTCGGATGATTCTGGTGTCAACTAACTGTGACACTCCATCAAACCCTGCATCCTTAATGTCATGGAGAGTTACATCCTTTCATGGGTGATAAAGCATGGGCATTCCGACAACCTCGGTTTAAGTGTCCTCGTTGGCCTTGCTAGGCTCATGTCGCTTCATTGTTTTATAACTTAAATTGTCTCATATTGAAAATGAGGATTCAATTTGAGATTTTATTGTTAACCTTTAAGGGCCTTGGAGCTCAAAGTCTACTCGAGAGGTAAGTGAAGTTTATGCTCCAATTCTTAATCTCCCTTCAGTTACAGATTTCTGCACACGTACCCCATTGCTTCCTGATAGCTGTCTGAAAACTTTTCAGTTTTTAGTGACAAAAAGGAATGAATGTAGATCTTCAGTGGTTTCCAGGGATGTTTTTAAAGATAGGTTCATTTTTCTTCTGTTTGTTTGAATCTTGCCACTTGTTTCGCCTTAAAATTTTATGTTAGAGCTGGAAAGAATGGTTCTTCTTGCCCAGCCTCCTCTTTGAGGAAAATGCTGTTAAAAAAACAAAAATTCAATGAAGCTTCCAAAGGGCAAATGCTAACTTTTAAATTGAAAATGCTTTAAATTTTAGTTTATAGCAGGAATCTTCTTTGTTCTTCAAGTGGTCATTTTTCTTTTATTAAAACCCGTTATTATCACAGAAAGCATGCTCTTTGTGAAATAACATTTCAGTAGTCAAAACCCCAATTTTCCCTAAGGAAATATTTCAAGGGAAAACTTTTTACATGCCCTACTTAGCACCAAGTCTTCCCATTTAAACACCTCCACAAGTGGCCAAAGTTTCAAAAGAGATGCTCTTCCGCTTAGGCACCCGAAGGAAGCGTTTGAATTCTGAGCAGCTTTTGAAACATCAGGCCACCTTGTTTGAGGTGTGTGAGAGAAAGACGTGCCCTTTTCAAGATGTAGCTCCAATGATGGGTCCTTAAGAACTTTTGAAAAATTCCCCTTTAAGAAGAAGAGGATTAGATCAAGGCGTGAATATTCCAGACATAAATACAGATATAACTCTGAAATCCATCTGTATTACATGTGTTTATACGCTATTACAGCTTGCTTTATCTTTGTGTTTTCAGCGCAAGTATTTTACATAAGGACTTGAATGGATTACAAATAAGCTATCTTCAGAACGGCTTGAAAATTATTGCTGTTGAGAAAGATGTTGTTTTTGTTGCACAGAAACACACCTAATTTCTGTTTGTGCAGTTGAGTTTTCTTGAGGCCAGGGCTGACATCCAGCATGCCATTAGGTACGGAAAGAGGTCCATTGTGCTCCAAACTGGCAGAGAGCTTGCAAAAACTAAGCTTAAAGAGAGGTGGATCCCAGCCAATCCCACTGTCAGCTCTCAGATCTACTCCCCCGTTCTTTCCCTGGACCAAGTAACCTTTTGCCCTTCCATTTTGTAAGGCATAAAGTAACTTCTTAATTAGGATTATTTTTTCCCCCGCTAGAAAATGTATTAACAAAGATTATTGTCAAAGCATAAAACTGCTTCCTCTTTATCTGGCACAATGCTGCTACAGAACAACCAAGAGGTTCACAGACCTTAAAGTCAAGATGCTGTAAAGTATTTGCAATAATAGCTCAGAGAATGCCATGAAATTGGGGGCTTTCAATCATGCTAAAGAGCACCCCTCCTTCTTTCTGTGTATCACCCCTCCCTGTTTTAACTCTGCCATATGGACCCGTCAAGCTCCATTATTTTTCCTAAAATAATCAGGTCTGGTCACTTGACTATAAACCAACCTGTTGGCCAAGGTTATTAGTTTCGATGCACTTCATGGGATGCTAAGAAAATATTAAACTTGAGGAAGGTCTCCTTCCATTTCCACAAGGCTCTGCAGGCAAGTCAACAAAACCTCATTGTCAATAACATCAAGGACTGTTGACAGATCTAATAAAATCAACATAGATTTATTTTCTGTGGCCATTGCCAAGTAGAGATCAGCAAGAGATAACTACCCTTATATTAAACACACATCTAAAGCCAACACAGTAGGGATGAAGGATGCTTGTGAAAGACATAAACAGGATTCTTCTGCTTGCATCATCCCAGAGATACTACAGAGATTAAAAATTCCTGTCAATATAGGGGCTAAAATCACCCACTGTGAACAAACTCATGAATTACAAAGAACTGGCCATAGCGTCAACAAACCAGAAGATTTTATCATCAGAGTGCTTTGCTGACTCCTCTCTGCTGTAAACTCTTGTCACACCAATCATGATGAAGGCAATAGCATCAAACAAAAATGCAGCAAGGACACATGTGAAACTGGGAGGGAGATTTTCCCATACATCCCCGCTATGAAGACAAAGAAGCTGTTTTTGTGCCGCACATCAGAAGGGTGATCTGATAAAGCACTTTGCTAAAAGCCCTTCTGGAAAGATAAGCCCATCTGCTCTAGTAACAATACACAAGGAAAAACAAGCACAAACCCCAAACAAACAAACAGATCACAATGTATGAGTGAGGAGCTTAACAGACTCTGGATATATTTAGTCTGATTACCAGAACTGTTTCCCCCATACATATATATATATATATGTACACACACATACATGCATATAATTCTTTTCAGATGGTCAGTGCAGGTAAGGTACTAGACACAAAGTTAAACTGATTTTTCTGGTGTTCCTAGGTGCCGTATTTAAAAATGGGATTATGTTGGCTGCTTTCCAAACTTCATAGATCTTCCTGAACTAATAACCTACTCTAAGTGGAGAAGATAAGTCTGGTGATGAAAAGGAAGAGTACTAACACGTCCTCTTTGATTTTGAGTAGATCAGTTCGGACTGAATTCAGCTGACTCATCCTGATGGCAAAGGTAAGGGTGGAGATGCTTCCCCTATGGGCTGAGAGATAATTTTGTTGCAAGCAGAGCGGTCTCCTTCGAGAGCTGCGAAGTATTTCCTAGTGATACATCTACTACCCTCATCAGCTAAACCATTAGTAAGCATTAACAGCAGTGAGCAGTGAATTTGAAATTATTTCCCCTATAGGGCAAACAAAGCTGGAGCGTGCTCACATATTTCTTGACAAGAAATAAGGCAAACCCCATGGTTTTGCAGCTTGGCTGCTACAAAACTCTGCGTGAGAATAACAGAAATAACCGTGATCTCTAGGGATCCTCAGCTGGTTTGGAGAAGTCACTGGAGCATCTCTGGACCAAATCACTGAACACCCTACAGTGCTCTGCGTGCTGTCTCATTGGCATTATCTCAAGACCAAAATTTTGGTGATTGCTTCTATCCATGGCTCCTGGCAAGTGACAATCAAACAGCTGACATTAAAGGGCATACAAAATAATCTTAAATTTAAAATTTAATTTAATAAATAATAATAAATTAATTTAATAAAATAATTTAATAACAATGTACATTTTAAATTTCCATTTGAATTAAAGAATTTTAAACTGGCAAACCCAGACACTTCTTAAGTAAGAACATAAGAAAGACTGTACAAGGTGGTAGGAGAGGTCTTTCTAGCCTGGTAGCTTGTTACCGGGGCTGAGAGGAGAGTCTCTGGGGAAGTGCACCTGAACAGGACAACCAGACTGTGCCTATCTGGGATGCTCCTGCCGTGAACTGCAGCAAAACGTAGAAATGTTATCAGGAACAGCTTTTCTGTGGCATTTCTGGGACTAAGAAATAAATTTTTTTCTTTTAATTAGACATCTTGGTGTGTGTCCTCCTCACTGAACTAAACGTTGTCTTGAACTACCTCTTTCTCTTCGTCTACTTGCTTTTCAAATTACGCTCAGTAACTTATATTAAATGATAACACATACCATTTAAAACATTGCCTAGTTTGCTATGCAGCATCATCTACCTTCTAGATAAAAGCCAATAATGCTTGGTGTCTCAATCTAAATTTTTATTTTGTCCGTAAATTTATTTTAATTTCCTCCGCACTTCTGGATTGCACTCATTACGGGAAGCAAAAATCCTATTTCCAGTCTGGCAGCAGTCCAGGAGTACCTGGAGCCTTAAAAAAAGGTCTTTGTCTCCTCCACACCTGGTCTCCATCCCCTTTCTAGCGGCAGAAGAGCGAGCACCTTTGGAAGCACAGATGATCCCCTGGATGGCTTCAGCAGAGGCTGCAGAGCCCCAAGGTTTTGAGGCCCCTTGGCCACTGGAAATACAGGACTCCAGTTCCTCCTGTCCCCTTTCTCCCTCCTGTGCAGGCAGCCAAAGTGGAGAGCAGTTCAAAAGCAGTTTTTATTTGAGCAAAGCCCTGCAAAGCCAGAGTAAAAATTGGAGGGGGAAAAATGACAGTAAAGTACCCTACAAACCCAGATTCTCCGCTTAAAACTGGTCACTCAGAGGCACTACAGGGGTAATAGCAGAAATGCCTGGCCCATCATGCTGCCACAGAGGCATTACTGCTCTCTCCTATTCTGTCTTTGCTGGGCCTGATCCCACGAGCTCCTTTAGGAAAGCAGAGAGAACTAATTGCAGAGCGCTTTTGTGGAGTGTCCAGGGCAGGGACTCCATTCTGCAAGGCTTGTAAATTCTTGAGCACTATCCCGACGGTAAATAAGTTACCGTCATAAAGAATAACGCTAATACGTTAGCCTTCTGCTCTGCAAGTTATTCGGTATTATTTGTGTGTGACTGTGACTTAAAAGCTGCAGGTCTTTTGACGGTCACAAACAGACTGGAAATAGCAGATGTATTTTTCATAGTAATTATTGTTTATCTGAAAAAAGATTGCTGAGACAAACAGCAAAGTACAAGGATCATGGCCATCTCTGCTGACTAAAAAGGGTCTTAAACACAGTAAGAGCACACGCTAGACGCGATTCTCCTCCGCTGTACGCTTTTATAGCCTTCAATAGAGCAGTGAAAGTTCCTTTCCCTCTATCTTGAAAGCACTTATGTTGGTACCGCAGAAAGATGTGAAGTAACTGAAGGGGAAAATCCTGGTTCCTTGTGGAAAACAACAAGGTGTGAGCTAATTAAACAGCATTTTGTGAGATGACAGATTTCTTTTTAGAACTTCCTGCAGCTCCGCGTTTCATGTCTGCACTGTACAGAAGCACCGCGTTGGATTAAGATGCTGGGCTGATTTACTTAACCTATGCCACTCGCGAAAAGCAGACTAGTAAGCTGCTGTTGTCCCAGCAGTCAGTGATGTACCTAGAGCGTGGTCAAAGAGGACTTTGGTTTCCAGTAAGCTTAACCCCTCTATGAGTGTAAATTGATCACTTAACATTAAAAAAAAGAAAAAGTCAATTTTGCATCTGACCTGTTCACCTTCATATGACGACATGACATCTTAAAATCATAGTAAGTATTAGAAAAATTATGTTTTAAATATGGGCCTTTGTATCTTTTACCACATTCTCTCCTGCAGTGGTTATTACCTAATAATTTTTGACACTAGTGATTAAATAGAAAAGTTTTACATTTTATGATTCTATTTCAAATACACAATTGCCAGCATATATATCAAGGCAAAAATTAGGCCCTTCTTAAAGAGTCTGTAATTATATTTATGCATTAAAGTGTCAACTGTTTAAAACGAATGACTTCAAACAATATTTTTATGTAATTGTTTTAAAAATCAAACTATTAATCAGACCTTATTGTCAATCGCGACTAATGGCTTGTGTTTCAATATTTTAGACCACTCAGGACATTCTCTAATTTGAGAAATTGTTATAAGCAACTTAAACAGTTACTTAAACAACCACCACAACTAAACTGGTGAGCACATTCGGTAAACAAAAAATCCTCAGCGGCAGAACTCAGGCTATAGCATCAGCAAAATCCATCACCGAGAAAGCACTTCATGGCTCACAGTTCTCTGCAGCACTCAAAATATGAGAGGAAGTTAAAATGGGACCTTTCTTGAGGAGTTCAGGAGCAGGAAACTTTTAAAATTTTATTTCAACAGTGATTTATTTTTCTGGCCTCTGTTTCCTAGATCTTTTTATACACTTGCTTAGGAGGCCAGATCTCCCTCCCAGTCAATAATATATAAACAAAATTATCTTCAAGTTCTGTTCTTCCCTAAAATGGTGTTGCTTTTGCCACTTAGTATATGTCATAGAGCCAAACTAGGTCCCTGAGTCAGTGATGTTGCTGTTTACTCAAATGCCACTGGGCATATGAATTGCATTTGAAGTCACGGATATTTTTAACATCCCTTTCCTAGATGATGAGCTCACATTGCGCAATAATTTCAGGCCAACAGCAAATCCCAAGGAATTTAGGATGTGGCAGCCAGCGAGGATGCCTGGCTGGAACACCTCGAGAAGAATGATTTAAAGGAGGGGGAGTTAATTTATAAGTTTTTAAACAGCGTGCCAAGGGAAAAATAAGTCTTCTGTACATCTGCCTACATTTTTTTGAGATCAGATTTCAGTCACTGAATGATAAAACAAAATGAAACAAAACAGAAAAAAAAAGAAAAAAACCAACAAAAACCAGATGAGTGGATTTGCATGGGAGGTGATTTATTCTTTAGTTTGCCTGCAGGAAAAAAATAAAGTGATATTGCAGTTTGATAGGTACATATTTTCAAATAACACATCTAGCTCAATCACGGATATGGACTTCTGGATCTTAACTGCAGCTTTTAATTCTGCTTTGACAAATTTATGTAAATAAATAGACCAGGAATGGACAATCACTGGAAGTCGAAATCTCTTTTATGTAATCTTTGAGCTTCCCTACTGGAGGCTATCTGTTAACTGGATGTGAATTATTGCTTGTGCTTGTTTCCCTCGTGAGTAGTACTCCAGGTGACTACAGCTGCTGTTTAAAGAAAACAACTGTTTTCGTGTGATTCAAAATGTAAAGGTGGCTGTGGCATTTTTTGCAATTTTGCCAATTATCAGATATGATTTCTGTAATTTCTCCAGTCCTTACAAAGACCCTTACCCATGGAAGTGATCTTTGTACAGCATCACCCCGTCATGGGAATCCAATACCTTGAATTCCTCTATTAGCTTTGGATTAATAATACCTAAAAAAGTAAATGGTGACTTAGTTCTCTGCCACATTTCTCTTGGTTTCAGTTGATTTCTACCTGAAATTAGAAATCAGTCCATATTTGTTCATAATTGGCCTGACAACACTTGACACCCAGCCCATGTTTGCCAAAAGGTTCGTGAACCTCACTGAACCTGACAAGCCCTGAATTTGTAACAAAGGCTCAAATAAAGCAGCTTTCACCCTGTTGCAGGTTTTATTAAGGAAAGTTTAGCATTGCTCTAAGAATAACATTCTACTCGCTTAGAGGTTAACAAAAAGTTATTAAAATAATAAGATTGGAACTCACAGTGCAAATTAATCTGCCCAGGACTGGAAGATTGTTGGATGAAAATAAAGACTTGTAAATAAAGGATTTCAGAGGCTACAGACTTGACACCGAGGATGACACTGCAGGCTGGATTGCAAGACTTCAACAGAAAGTTGCAGTGGCCCCCAGACAGATACCCAAGAAAAAAAATTACAGAGGACTTTTCAATTTATAGATCTGGCACACAGCAAAGTTTGATTGTTTTGATGAATTTGGCTCAGACACTGAAGGTATAGCCACAGGTAAAACACAACACACCTTTGTGTTGCAGTTTTTAATGCTATTTGGTTCAGAAGGATTGCAGTAAATGGAAGGGATAACTAAATTTTCTGAGTGCTGATGAGCTCCTTCGCCTCTTACAGTGAAACTCAAATAAAATTGAGGCCTCCAAATAAAAATAGTGTAAGGATGAAAGCAGCAATGAAGAAAGCATCACCAGATATTCTTGCATACTGGAGGATCAAATCATTTGAGCAGTAGCACTTTCAGCGCCTTTTGAGTCACCGGACAGGTAATTCTGCTAGAACTGAACCCCATCTCCTGTTTACCCATAAACGTGGAATACACCAGGAAAGTATGTTCTTGAATAGCCATCTGAAACGTGAACGGTTCCCCTGCCTATTACAACGCTGGGTTTGCTTCATATATGATGAGGAGCGTGTTCTTTTTTTGTCCCCACAGTCATGGTAAAGCATTTGGTATATACTGCAAACGTCATTGCTTACCGAAGGTGCAGACAGTTGGCTTTACTAGGCGATTTCCTGACTTTTAAGACTGCATTCTTCTAGCCAATCTTGCTGTAGTTTAAAGTGCATTGTATGAGTTTCCCTTTCCTTTTTGGAATAGTATAATTTGCTTCATAAATTACATATGGTGGAAGCCTGTTGAATGAATAACCTTGTTGCACAGAAAATTAATTCTTTTGACAGGTTTATTCCTTTAACAGATATTTGGTGGAGGATTTTACTGCATTATTGTATATATTGTGGCTTGCTGCACAGAAAATGTTTCACAGTATTTCAGCAGATTTATTCCTTTAACAGAAATAACTATTCCTGTCCGTTTACCATTTGTTACTTATGGAATAAATTTCTTAGTTACAGATTCTTAAAAGAAGCTCACTTGTTTTGCTCTTGTGTTTCATTTGAGTGCAGAGAAAATACATTTTTTCCTTCAATCAGCATTCATTTAAATGCATGGTAATATATGCAGTTGTAATGAACCATATTTTGTTTGATTATGTTAATCTGTAACAGTGTTAATTTCCTTATATATATGTTTATGTGATTTTTTTTTTTTAAATTAACATTTTACCATACCTTACTAGATTATCTTGGATTATTTAAGGCTCCATATACTATTCTGGCATGAGAATTACATAGCACAGATAGCACGACAGCAAAGGAAGTCAGATTGAATGCCACATGACCTGATTTGAGCAAGGCTAATTATGTAATTAAGATATTGAAACAGGAGCCAGAATATCTGAGTGCTGCTCCCAGTTTCGCCAAGAATCTCCAGTGGGACATTTAGCATTTAGCTTTTCTGTGCACTGCTTTTCCCCGTGAATGGGGGTACTGATGCTCAAAAAGTATAATTCACAGAATAAAGCTGCTCTGGGTACACTGCCCGCAGCACACCGTGGCTCAGAGATGTGCAAAGTATTTGTAAAATAATTTCAGTATTTTGCACTGGTTTTTATTTTATGCCTAACTTACACTCAGAGTAGGCACTCGGATAGACCTGTAAAGGAAATGTGGTGCTTATCCATTAAATTTAGGGAAGAATGAGTTGATTATTTTTTTTTTCTTTTCTTTTTTCCCTCTTCATTATTTGAATGCTTCATCTAGGGAATTAAAGTTCTGTTGCTTTGAGATTTAGAATTTGGTGTGTATTCATCTTCAGGAAACTGATATTCTGAGCTTTGTCAGTGGTGTCTACCCTACGTTATACTGGAACCCAAGAAATAAGAGACAAAGAAAATAGACATGACAGGAGTTTACAACCAGCTTCTCACAAGATATCAAGACGAGACATTTGTGTTACGTCAGTACAAACTTCTGCATAGCCAGTAAACTTCTTCAAATAAATGTTTGTAGACCACTGGCATAAAAGGAAAAAAAAAAAAGAAGAAGAAGAAGAAAAAAAGTCCTCGCAATTGATTTTTTTCTTATAGCATGGGGTTTTTTTAGTATTTCCCTATCAATGCCTGCATACTTGACACATGAGAACTTTCTTGCCAAAGACTGTAGGCCTTCCTTAAACTAATCAATACCAGTATAGTTTCTACAGGCTAGGAAATCAGAACACCAATTTTCCAAAACCAAAAGCAATCATCACAGCTGTCCAAGACTAGTCAGAAAACTCTCTCCTTAAAGCTAAAGCAAAACATATTAAAAATATAAATATAGATAGATATATGACCTTGTCTGGAAGGCTCTAGATTAAGATTCATACAGTTCTTACAGGAGAAAGACAGTAGCATATATACGAGACCCCAATCCATCACGAAAATAGGCTCTACGTAAAAAAACATGTTTACTGCGCTTTCTTTAAACTTAGGGGTTTAATGTAACTTAAAGGTTACATTTGGTTTCACTACCATGTTATTCTAAAATCCTTTAAAATACTTATCTTTGGGCTATTGTCATGGCTCTGATGTGAGAAAAATTGCGAAATAACATGTGGTGAATGTAAAATCAGAGACACGCCAAGGTGACGAGAGTGTGATGGGACCGCAGTATGGAGTGGTAGAGGACATGGCATAGACACCCACCGTCTCATACCCAAAAATCCACACCTGTGTGGATTTCCATGCTGGAGTATTTCAGAAAGCCCGCTCAGTCTTTCTTCTGCTCTGACCATCAGACGGGACGCGCAGCTTGCATCTGAAGGCCAGGTCTCCTAAGACAACGGTGTCAATGCTTAACCCAAGTGAGTGAAGAAACAGAAGCTCGCGCAGGTCACATAAATACTTTGGACGTGGGTGGGTGAGAATGTGTAAGCCATAGTGAGCACTTTGAATGACTTCCCTACTGTCCCGCCTAATTTAGCAGCGTACAGACTCATCTATACCAAAAACGTGACCTCTTGATTTAGATTGCGTAGCTCTCCAATAGTACTCATCTCAACCCAGAAATAGGCTTCACACTCCCGATTCAACCTGATTCAGGGTAGGGATCTGTAAAATGGTAATTACCCATGGATATTGCAAAAAAGAATATTCTTCTAATTAATAACTTCTTGCTACATCAAGACAACTTTGTAAGTCCTACCAACTAGGTAACTCTGATAAGGCAGAACTCTTTCAGAAAAGAAAAGCTACACCAACACACGCATCCCAGCGGCTACTCAACATTATGCTTCATTGACAAAAGCAGAGAACCTGACTCACTGCTTTATAAATACAGAAAGCTGGAGTTATATGCCAGGGAAATCAGCAAAAATCTAGGCTAGCATAGGAGTGAATTATTCCCAGAGATACAGGCTCGCGTGGCACCAGCTCAAGTGAGTTTCTAGGGGGCAGGGGAAAATAATACGGGCAAATATAGATTGGCTGGACTGTAGAGAATTACTTAAGCTACATTCCTTGTACAAAACTTAAATCTGCAAAACGCATATACAAAAAGATCATGTTTTAGTCCCGTCCCCCTGCTACATCATGTCTCCATACCAAGTCTGTACTCGCTTAATTTCCTTGAGATTAATGACCAACTCTGCAAGTGGCCACCACACACTCCTCGTCTTGCGATTTCTGGGGAATACCCTGTCTCAATTGCTGTTGTTTAATTGTAGTCTAGTAAAAAAATATTCCAAAGCTCTCAAAGAGAGAGGCCAATAGATATATGGAAAACACATGAATATGTAATTTTAACAGCTGAAACTATATATATCTGGCAGGCCTTACCTAATGGTTCAACCGAATCCCCTTGGCAAGCTTATACCAATGTTATTTTTACTGTTCCACTGGTTTGTTATATATGTAAAAGAATAATATTTTATCCAAGTTCCAAGGCAGCTGGTCCATTCATGATAGGCCCAAAAGAGAACTTTGAAAAGGACAAAAAGAAATTGTTTTGTACAGAGTAGCCAAGCGTCCACTCAGAGATAACTGCTTGTGTTTGTCACCTTGAAAATCAAACAAATTCCCAATCAACAAGTTACCTATGACTGGAACTTGAAACGGTAAATTATATTTCTCTAACAGACACACTGGATTTCACAGCAAGATGATTTCTTTTTTTCTTCACAGAGACCAATCCAAAACACATAATGTCAGGAAAATATAGAATCATACTTTGAAAGGTTTGGAAAAGACTGTTTTACAATCACAGCGGCACTTTGGCACGTGTGTGCCTGCATGTGCGCGCCTGTGCGAGCACAACCTCGCGTCTCTTCCGTTGGACTTGACTTCATCTGTATTTGCATCCAGCTGTCTTCCTGCACGATAACCAGAACACCGGAAATTTGCTGAGGATGACACACACGATCAACGAGGAGATTTTAGTCATTGCATCAAATTAGAAAATTCTCAATCCTGACTAAGATGCAGCTAGGAAACGAGCTGCCAGCAACACCCTCTGAAGCAGATGGTTCCCACCACTTGGAATGCTCCTTTCCGCGCACTCCAGTGACTCCTGAAATAACAGAGCGCTACAGACCAGGGAGGGAAGACGAGTGGAAAGTCAGACACGGCGCTGAGCTCCACTTAGCAGCCTCTTACTGGTGGTTTGGTCAATGCTCCTCTGCCCACTTGAGAAAAATCACTGGCAGGTCATCACTAATGACACATCTTTATCCTAGCCGGTGCCGTTTTACAAGCATCAGTTGGGCATCTCGCAGCCAGTATGACTCAGACTTGGAGGAAAAAAAAGAGGATATTGGAGAAGGATGTCATAAAGCGCAGGCCACCTGCAGATCTCAGAATAATTGGAGTGCTAGACGGGAAAGACTATATTGTACAAATTGTCCAATAAAATAAATTACTTATAAGGCATCTCAAAACACGCTAGAAAGTTAGGAATTATGATCAATATCACAATGTGAATAAGGTGCGTAGTTTTAATAGTTCGGATAATTAACGAAGGGCACGGTTTGCCAAGAGTTGTGGAAGGTTATCAGTCACATGACATTTTAAAAATTAAGATCTCAAGTCTTTCTAAAAACAAGCTTTCTTTAGGCCACGAGTTACTCAGATCGGTGAAGGAATAACTAAATGAAATGCTAGGGATTTTGCTCCGCAGGATGTCAAATTAGATTATCCATCCTTTAAAGCTATAAATACATGAATTATTACACTTGTTTTACAAATGAGAAAACTGAGGCATAGACAGTATCAAAGGGCTTTATAAATGTGAATGACTCAATAACATTCTGCTATTGTTTATTATCCATATTCCTGTTTTTAAATGACAGAACTGAGGCACACAGAAATGAAATGACTATCTAAAGTCACACCAGTCTCCTCCTTTAACCTGATAAATGGGTAAGTAGGCATGCCATTTTGACATACTAATATATGTGTTAAGGTATTAATTTTCCATACATCTTGAATATATGGATCATTGGGGAGCAGTTTCTGTTGAAAACAGCAACAGTCATATTTTTCTCTCTTCAAACTTTTGTCTTATCATGAAACTTCTATTTAACTGGAAAAAGTTCTTGTTTTTCTCTAAGCTTGGCAAGAACAATGAATAAAAAGCATTGTGGTTTGGGTGGCAGAAAAGAGGGATTTGGGGCTGGAATACACAGCGATCCGAGCTGAGGGAGTGGGATGCCATCCATGTGCACTGGCCTACAGAATATCAGTGGTAAATCCTCTTGATCCATTCAGGGTGGACTACTTTTGGTGAAAAATTAATCAATGGTGCTTCAAGGTATTTAGGAGGGCAAAGAAGCAATGTCTTTCCTTTATGGCTACACTGCAGTGATCAGTGCCTCTGCAGGTGTGTAATTTAAAGAGGTGCTAGGAAAAAGATGAACATAAACAGGAAGGATACAGGGTGTATACGAAGGTTACTGTAGAGGTTGCAGCTGAATGACTGCAGGGCTGCATAATCCTGTATCAGATAATGCTTGAGTTTATTTGCCTTGATTTGAACTCTCTGCTTAGAGCCAGGACACAATGATCAGAGGTTAACGGGGCGATGCCACACAGAGCAAAATAACCTGCACAGAGAAGTTTCTTACAGAATCAGGCATGACAGTTCAGATCCTGGCCGCTGTAAATCACTGCAACAGCACGTATATTCACAGTAACTCCATGTATTTCAACCATCCCAGTGCAGTAATACTGCTAAACATTGCAACTATTAGATCAGTCCCCGCAGAACTAAACTCAGCTCCCACAATCCACTAACCATCTAGCCACTTGTTCGGTCTGGCCCAGAAATAATTAGAAAAGAAAGTTTTCTTAACGACATTGACCCCTGTCAGAAAGCAAAGTCTTCATTCATCTGTTTGCCTGTCTACCGGTGCTAATAGTCAGGGATATACCAAAAAGGAAAAGTGCCTTACTTATCAACATTATTTTCCTTGTTCTTGATCTAGGTCATCAAGTAGATTAATATGTAGTTGCAAGCTGTTCATTCATTGTGGAGGAGCATGTACATAGCAGGAAATATCTCCCATGGCACTGATAAACTCTCAGAGGCTATAGGCCAAGGTGTTTATGCTCCAATGGAGACATTTGTGCCAAGTACCTGCTCCCAGTGATATAGTTATAAGCATTAAACTCGAAATGTAACTTTAAAAATCTATTACGGTCTATAGCTTTTATTATTTCCAAGATGGACAACTGTGTTGGTTATTATCAATATGTTGTGAAAGGAGCTTTGACGCCTGGGATTTGAGGCGGGGGGACGGGGAAGAGGCATGCAGGAACATTTAGACCAAATGTTAACAAACTGATAAAGCGTTACAAAAATGTTTGAAAGAAATGTTTCCCTTTTCCAGCCCCAGCTTTCAGCATGCACCCAGCAAGAGCAGTGCAAAATAACCTTTAACTGATAACATCTAAACACTTGCTTGCCAGGATCCCTCTTTGTAACTAGGATAGCAGCTTTTCCAGTCTCTCCGTTTCTAGGATCTTCCCTCAGTATTCCTCTCCCAATTCATCCATCTTTTGTCCATACGGATGTCCCACAGCCAACAGGACTTACTGATTTACCCCAACCATCACTGTCTCTGAATCTACTCTACCCGTTACTGAATTTTGCCTTTCTTTCTCTTTGCTCTGTGCTCATAACTTTGCCATCTCCTTCAAGAACAAGTCTTCCTCACTTCAGAACTGGGTTCAGTCTGAAATACAAAGCTCTCTCCTGGCTTGCAGGTTCTCCTCTTTGTGGCCAAGCTCACCCTTCTGCTGGAAGCATCTCTCATGAGCTCAGGCTCCCTCTTTCCTTCCTCAGATTTTCCCTCCTGGCTCCTGACGTAACACTCAGCTGTAGCAGATTAACAGCTGTCTCGGTGCAACAGAGGTACAAGGACTATTTCTGGCTGGTTCCCTGTCAGGACACTTAATGTCTTCTTCAACATAACGACAGGGGAGGGGAAGGGGAGATGACAAATGCGTGGCTGCAAAAAGTCTTCCTGAACCAACAGAAATAAATAAATCAGGCACAGAATCAGCCCATAAATGGTAGATCGCAAAATCAAATCACCTTAATGAAAGGAAAACATTTCCAATGCATTGAGACACTGGAAGTCAGAATACACCTAGAAATCTCTCAAACTAAATTTGTGTTTTAATTGCTTTGGAGGATAAGGACACAAAACATATACCAATATTCCAATAAGAAGTTACTTCTCTGACCATATGAAAACATGGAATGTCAACAGCCGTGGGTGTTTCGGGCTGTATACCGATGAAATTGTTATTGCACCCGTTGTCATGTAGTATTACAGCACTTTAAATGTATTGATCTCCTAGATGTGAATTCTGGAGCAGTTTTACCCACATTTGGCAACAGAGAACTTGACCTTCAAGGTTTTGGAGACATAACACAGAATCAAACCCCAAAAGGCTGTGATTTCTTGTCCTGAATGATTAGTTTTATAGTTTTACAAGAAGAGCTGTACCCCACTTCCCCTATGAAAGAAAATAGGCAGTCTCAAAGCTGCATATTTGGATTAGAAAAACATTTACACACATGGCCCTCTTACTGCCCAATGCTTTTAAGAAAGTAAACCTATGCTGTTAAATCCACTAGCATAACTTCATTTGGAATGATGGTAAAAAATAGATCCAGTCAAGAAAACATTGGGTTTTTATACAGACCCAGTCGAGTGACATACTTGTGGCCATACAAAAGTTTCCCTCTATTAGCTGACATCGTGAAATTTTTATAATCTCTTAGGTTTAAGTTCTGCACTTTTAATATTTTGAATTAAATTTCTGATTGCTTTCCTTCACCAACTGATACAATAAGAAAAAAGGAAGCATTTACATAGGCTCCAGTGAAACAAAGAAGTCAGTTGCAGTTAAGAAAACCACCAAGAAAAAAAAACCATCCTACAATTAAAAATAAAACACCAGCTGTTAAAAAAAATTTTCATAGGCCTCAGCAAAATTATTTTCTTACCTTGTTGTGACATTATGAAGAAAACAAAAATCAGAATGCAAGTTTTGATTAAAAAATCTGTCAGTCAACATGCAATTTAATATGGAGTGACATATACTGCTAAAAGGTACATTTTAACATTAAAGACCAAAACTCCCGTGATTAATATTACAGTGATGACAGAATGGGAGTGCCTTATTTTAATCCACTGTTTATCTCAACAGGGTAATTTATAGATCACTCGACATGTTTTAATAGCAGGCATAAAAAGGTACTCTCTAATATCCACTTGCTTGCAAGATCTGACATTTGGAGTTACGTGTTCAGAAAATATCAGCAACTGCATTTGTTGGACATATATACAAATAACTAGTCATCCTACACACAGTTTATAAAAAGTGATCTATTAATAACAAAACAGCTCCGGAGACATATGGTCTCTTAATATTCAGGTGGAATATCAAGTGTTTAAGTTAAAATAAGGGCAGGAGCACAAAGAGTGGTCAACGCATTGATTTGGCTGCCAAATATAGTTTTTACCATCATAAATCTCTGGCTGACAACTGCACAAAGGCTGCTTTACCTAAACCCAGCCAAGGAAGGGTGTTTGCTGCCGGATTGCCTGATAGTCACTATGACAACTGATGCCACAATTAGACAAGTACAATCCCACTTTCAAACAGGCACACAAGTCATTAATTCAGCAGGACTTTTGTTGACAATATGTTATGAGGGAAATATTTAATACAATTCCAAGGCTGATATATTCTCCCGTTATCTATAGTAAAATAAATTGCAAGAACTGATGAAAACAACCATTTAATTAGTCTAAAGTGAGCCAGGGAAGCTACCCTGTACATTTTGGTTTAATGAACTCACAGGTGCACAAAGCTCCTTAGAGTCAGAGTAGACAATTTGAAGAACATGCTAAGAAAGATGTTACATTTGGGGCGACAGCAAAAGAGAAAGAGAATAAAATGTTTTAAAAAGTGAGCAAATAAATTGTGCCCCCAAGTCTCCGATACTATGAAGATATCCATGAGCATCTCCTCCTTTGTGCCAGGGAAAATCCTGCAAGGACTCTGCTAGCTGATCTGAGGAACTGCAGATGAGTAAGACTCTGTGGTGATCACCACTACAATGACATTTTCCCACCTAGGAGAAGTGAAGTGACTTGTTTACAAGACTGTTTTCCCACGTGATTTGCTCTTTGAGGCCACTGGGAAGTTCAGGAGGAAGACAAAAGAGTCATAGAAGGAAGAAAATGCGGAACAGAAAGAGTCTTACCCAACTTCGAGTGCTAAACTTAAAGAAAGGCCTAGAAGGAATCAGGGCAAAAAGAGAAAGATCAGTAAAATATTGACTTGCATGTTCACAGTAATGATAGGGAGAGCTCTGAGACCCCTCAGTGCTACAGAAGCACTGTGAGATATCCTTGTGTGTAACCCAAACATGGCTGTAAAGCAATTGCTATGGGGAGGGCAACACCAAGGCAAGAAGCGTTTGACATTTGTGGGTATGGCTGGCAGGAGGAGGGTGAGTTCACCCTGGCTTGGGCAGGGGCATGGACTGGGGGATCTCTTAAGGTCATTCCAGCCTACAAGAAAAAACTACGTGCAGATGCTGACACTGCATCCACGTTGACAGAGAAGAAAATGTTAGTTGCTGGAGCTGCTGAAGGATCCGGGTGGTTAGAGCCTAAGCCAAATTCAACCCATTTCAGCCCCACATGAGTCAAATTTGTGAGGCCCATGCATTCCTCCCTGTCCAGGTCCCAGTACGTTCAAAAGCCATATTCAGCGCTGCTGGTGAGGCTGGGCATAGGGACAGACCAAAGAGCGCGGATGATATTAATGTAGGCAGTGTGAAGCATTACACCTTTTCAAGAGCGGATCTGGACAACTTCCCAGGCGAGACATCCTTGCATCTCATTTCAGCTGCAAGAGTAGAACAAGGAGGCAGTGAGAGGCCGATCTGGCGCAGCAATTCCTCTCCCCATCCCTGCAGTAAGTGGGCACTTTCCAACCACTCCTCACCTGAATGGCCCCAGGCAGCCTGGCCAGGAGGCGGACAACGAGGCCATTTTGCACAGGGCATCAATGCCCTTATTTCTGAAAGGAAAAAACAGCTCTAGGGCTGTTGGCTTGGGCAAGTTCTTCCTCTGGCGTCAATTAATTATTTCCCCAATAAACACTGCTGCTTACTATCTACCAACAGTAGTGTGAGCAAAGTGGTGGAAAGTTATGCTGCTCTCCATTACAGCCGTAAATAGGCGGATGAGTCCTTAGTATTTTGGTGTCCTTGGGCCTCAAACCTGAACACAAAGCCGTAGTCACCAAAAGACAGGTTTTCTGGCTGAAGCCTGATATCATCCCTCACGAAAATGGGCTCTGTACAGATGATGTTTTTTTCTCCATCCAGCCAAAGCTGAGATTTGTACAAGAGCATGTGGTATACGTGCAGTGGGGATGTGCCTGGAGATGCACCTACACCTTGGCTGCCCCGCTCCTGCTCTCCTCTCTTCCATATCCCTACATAGGAATCACTATCCCTCTCCAGTTTCAGTTATTAGTTGCCATGTACAGACAGAAAATGAAGTTTTTTTCTGCCCTTATTAACCTGAAAGGATAGGGCATTCCACCCTAATAGAGGTGACATCAAACTCTGTTTGACAGATAAATGTTACCTATGATCCCTCTAACAGACCAGCTTTTCAATCAACAGAGAAATCTCTGCAGCCATTATGGAAGATGGGCACAAGAGCCCCAGGAAAGCCCTGTTGTACTGCTTAAGCTGAAATATGAATAGCTTAAAAAAAAAAAAAAAATTACAAAAATAAATCAGTAATTTGGTACATGACAGTCAAAATATCTTAGGACTTTGTTTCCCTTATACTGAAACAGGATATCTAGATACTTGCAGCTGCTTCTGCAGTTCACAAGATAGAGCAGGATTTCACTAGTGTGTGCATTATGAAGAAAATCAGATGGAAACCACACTATGATAAACAACATTAGTCATACTACTTCTTTCCCCACATTCCAATGCTTTTTAAAAATCAGTCAAATATATATTATTCTCAGTTAACACGCACACAAACTGGTATACAGAAGTTAAACGATTTACTTGATCAAAATGTAAAAGAGTGCAAGTCTGCTTCTCAGACCCCTCTGCTCACTTGCAAGAAATATTACATCCTCTGTCTAACCAAAGTACAGATTAGAGCCAGAATAATTGATTCTGTTCAGTAACAATAACCTGATATGTATAGGCAGTTTAAGAACATGAGTGACATGTGTTTCACCCAAAATCAACGGTTACATGGAAGCTTCAACTTCCTTGCTACACAAAATTCCCCACATGCCATTCGCCTTCAGGGAAATTCAGTAAGGGCTTAGTCCAACTTCATTACAATTAATAAGGTCTCTGCCTACTTTGAATCAGCCTTAACTATTTTCTCCCTTTCTCTCCTTTAATTGCTACTCGTGCTGAAGACTACAAATAATTCAACATCTATTGGTAGAGGAAACACACAAAGCTAAAACTGTTGCACTAAAATAAATTTCCATGTTCTTACGCCTTGTGGCACTAATGGATGCCTGCCTGCAGGGTTTGTTTTGTCAGTTTTAATTTTAATTAAGAACTAACTCTGCAATGTGTCTATTTTCTTCACCCCATTTTTTTCCCCCACTGGATTGCATTTCAGTTGCATCATGCCTCCTTCCTAAGTCTTCTGGAAGGGATCTGCACCCAGGCCAGCTTAACGATAAAGATACCAGTTTTCCATCCCGACTCTTTCTCATGTTTGATTACATCATCCTCTTCTAAATAAATGTGAGTGTTTGTTAACATAATGACATTACTGTTCAATTTTAGCAAAGCAATTAAAGATGTGTTTAATTTGAAGAATTGCAGTTGTTTTATTGTCTGCAATTAGGTATATTAACTTCCGTGGGAGTAGTAAATACTAATAAAAACGCTTTGCTGAACTAAAGTCTTTCAGAAGGATATACAGACAACAGAGCTGCATACTTTTATTTTACAAATTCAGCATGATTTTGATGTATAGTTATTAGAGTCACTTCCATGCTTGTAACGCAGAAAGGATCCTACATTATAGCAATAGTCCGCATTTTCACTCCCTACCAACTTGGCTTCAGAAAACGCATGCTTAATTTGCATGCAAACTTTTTTGTTTCGACTGGCAAATATTAAAAAATAAATCTACTGTGATTGAATCGATAAGGATGCCTGCCCAATACACTGTTAAGTGGCAATATCCACTTTTTCTTTTCTATGGGATAAGTTTACTGCTTTTTCAAATGAATGCCTGGTGGCATTGTTAGTGCCAAGTTCTTATGTAAGAGTTATTAGATATTTAAACAATGGTATTTGAAAGTCTGTTGTACACTTAAAATAGATGGCTGTCAGGTCTTGTAAACTCCAAAGCAAAGGTTAAACATTTATCTGATCTGAAAGCCATTTATTGAAACTGTATTTTGTGACTTTCAAATGGTACTGCTATTATATAAGAGGAAAGCTGGAACTAACACTGCAAAATCCTAATGATCCTCGCCTGCCTTGCAGAAGTCCAGTGGACCAGATCCAGAATTCATTGGAAGTGACAGGCGCCTGTCAATGCCAACATCAGTGGTCGCTGGGCAGGGAGGAGGGTAAATGACAGTGATATGGGAATTTCAAATGGATTAGTGGACCCAGACATAGCTTGATGAGGAAAGGAGTGATAAGAGTGACAAGAAGGTTGGGTGATGTCTCCATTACCTGTGGTTTAGGGTTGCAATATTATGATTTAGCTGGTGGGGGATTTCTGGAGGAATAATAATAAGGTTTTTTCTTGATGCTGGTTGTTCAGTGGCTGTTTGTGTCGTTGAAGAGCAGAGAACGGGGCTGTGGCATGATTTCACAGCGAGTCCCACCGTCTCAGGTGACCTCTTGGTCAACATCATTGTTTAATGCTGTAAGATCTGTACTTTTAACATTTGGGTACTTGAGATTTCCTCAAGGCACTAGAGTGCTGTACATTCCAGTATTTACTGAAGGAATACATCAGTGTTTCTGTACAGCCACCCAACAAGCAGAGCTATTAAAAAATAATGTTCATGCTGCTTTTATTTTGGTCTATGAATAAATATACTCTGCAACTTCTATCCAAAACAAATGTCTTCTCTCGCAAGGCCTGCCATGCTATGTTGCATCTCTGCACATTAAAAGTTAAAAAATTATTTAGCCTGAATTGTTAAAATTTTCATTAATGGCAATTTATGTCACTCAAAGAAGCCTCCTTGGGAAGAACATGGCATACTTGTACAGACCTATTATGAGAGTTGTCAGAAACATTTGTCCTTATGAAATATAAATAGACAGTATGTTAGATGATTTAGTGAGGGATCTGTTATTTATTTAAAAACAAACATGTTTTTTCATTTCTCCTTTCAGGAAACCAGGTCATGTAGCTTAGACAAGGAGGTTCTCAGGCTAATGATAACGCATCTGTAAATATTGCTTCAAACAGCTCATCCATCCCTCCAAACGCCCTGCATCTGCAGGCTGAGGGGGGCGAACCCCCGCGAGCCCGGGGCTTGGACCTGCCCCGGGACAGGAGGCATCACCTCGGCCTTTCTCCACTCCCCCAGGAGGATCCACCGCTGACTTAGTAAGAGCCCACCACATCACCTCCCTCTGCCCGGGGATTTCGGAAGCACCCGCTGCTGTAGCACGGGAACCCTTTCGGCCAGCGCACCGTTTTCCCAGTGCTCACAGAGCTTGCTGCCTCCAAATATCAGGTGAATTTACCCCTGCAAAAAATGGGTCGCACTGCCTTTGAATTAGACCGGGGTGGGTAAACAAGGGTAATCTCTTTGTTCCTCCTGATAACAGCTTAACAAATCTTTGCGCAGAGCTCCACAGTGATGCAAAGCTTATTTTCTACAACTGCTGAGGTTTATAACCAGAATCCGTTTCAGGTGGACATAAAAATCCAGCCCACTATTTACTTGCCACTGGATACAAATGTTACCTAGTGAAGTCTGCACTAGTGTCAGAGAGGTGGATAAATCCTTCAACTTTGTTAAATGTGGAATAAAGGAGAGAATAACTTGAATTAAATTCCTGTGCCCACTTGAAATGATGTCTGGCTGTGCCTCTGTACCTGTGCCTGATTTTTGCATGAAAATATTCTCTTTGTCCCTATCTGGTGTTCTCCTTCAAAAAGGAATTGAGTTAAAAAAGAAGGCAATAATGTAAGATTTTTAAGCAAACAGTTCAATATTTCCTTTAAAATGTTCTCTGTATTCAAGAGCACTTTGATTTCTATCTTTTTTTTTCCTCCAGGCTTTGAAACTGTACCTCTTTTAAAAAAAGACCATCCCTGATTTTAGTCTTTTGTTCCTTTATGAGCTTTGTCCCCGACTTTTAAATGTGGAGAGAGTTGAGAGGCATGTTGTGAGAGGAGAGAAAATAAAAAAGTTTAAAAAAAAAAACTTGCAAACTGTGTTAAATACACCTTTTGTTCATTACGTTTAATATAACATTCGCTATGAGGATTGATATTGAATTATACATTAATTTCAATGCTAAATAACTCTTCTATTTAAAAAACCCTTAGTTTTCTTATAATGTACAGTAATTAAAAAGTGAACCAAAAGAGGCAGCAATAAATCAGGGTGCACAATGCAGTAAAAATATTATAATTAATATTTAACATACGTTTTGATTACTTTTAGAATAAGTACAAGAAATATCAATTAGAATATATATTCAAACTTTGCTGCCTTTTCCCCATTATACTCTGGGAAAGGGGCTATTTTTAATTCTGGATATTGCATACAAAATAATACATAGTCCCTAATTAAATATAAGGCTGCAATTCAATCGAGAGTTTCTGCTGATGTCATAAATAATAAGAGCACAGCTCGAGGTATCAATGAATGGCAGCCAAAGCCTGAGATTGAATTACAACTTCAGCATTCAGTCTGTGGATCTGTATTGTTATTTGTAATAGATGGAAAATGATTATTATTATTTTTTAAATACAGACAAAAAGAAGGAAATTTGAATTCAAAATCTGTGACTCGGTGGTAGAAGATTAGAAGTCTTGTGATTAGAGAACGCAGCTTATTGGAAATTGAAATGTACAAACGTGCCAGGCAGCAGTTCTGTAGTCGAGGCTATGTTCTGCCTTTTTTTTGTTGTTTTTTGAAGCCTGCGGCCAAAAATTTTTTTTTCCACTGGTATGGTTCATACCTACAAAATCAACCGTGGGTGTCGGTCTCAAGAGTTTTGCCTCTACCTACCCAATTTGTGCCCAATGCCCATGGCTGGAGGCACCCGGCTCTCCTCCCGGCCTGGGGGTCCCAGCGGGGAGCAGAAATGCCGGAGGCAGAAGGTGCTGCCAGGGTGAAAATTGGTGACACCAAGTACTGCACCCTGACCCCGCTTGTGGAAGGAGCCTTCCACCCCTGCGGTCTTTTTTCCCCTGCGGGTGTCCCGAATAAACCCCAATTATTTATCATTTCCATTCAGGATGAATAAGGACTATACACTCATGTGGATATTTTCCCCAAATAAATGACCCCTTAATAACCAGAAAGATTTTTATTTATGTAACATATTGGATTTCAGTTATGTTATGGCAGTAGAAAGAAGGTAGTTAATCAATATGAAGGCTTGCTTTCAACAGATTGCACAGCACTCAGCATGACAAGATCCCCTTCTGCTACACCACAGGTCACTCATTTGTATTTTAGGGCCATTTTTTCATGCTTAGCACATCCATCTAGCCATGAAGATGTACACCTCTCCATCTGACTTTGGCATGCAAAAAGTAAACAGTTTAAAGGCACTGAAATGCCATGGGTCCCGAGCAAGGAGTAACACACAGCTGTAATGCCGTAAGCCTAAACTAATTTGTTACTGGCTCTAAATGAGTTTGTCACCTAGTTTCTCCCCAAACTCAAAGCATCGCAAAGTCCCTTCTCGTTACTGTGTCCCCTGTCCTGGCTCGGTTTGTGCAGATGGTCGGGACCAATATTTTCCCCAGCCTAGGAAAAAATAATAGCGGTTCTGGCAGGGAGTCTGGTCCCTTTGCCCTGCACTATTGCCCACATGGAGGTGGTGTAAGATGCCCTTTCCTTCCCTGGGTAGGTGTGTACTGAGGGTTAGATCCCAACCTTTTGAGAAGAAAAAACAGCTGATGGCTTATCGTCAGCAAACCTGTGGCTCCCTACATCTCGCTTGCTACAGTGATCCTGCCCTCTGACACAGGCTGGCTATGCCAAAACCCACAGGTATTTCATTAGAAAGCAAGTATACTGCTGTCTAAGAACAAGTATTTTGTCTCATTTAGGCTAACAAGAACAAAGAGCCAAGACACCTGAACATATACAATGTAGCTTCTTGAAACACAGTGATTTCTCATCATACAGTAGGTTTTTTTCTCAATATATTAAATATCCTATTGTTCTTAAACACATCAATTTTATGGCCTTTTCCCTAAAAAGTTATTTCCTAACCAGTCTTACACCAGTCATACAATAATAATTGTCAACGATTACCCATTTATGCCTTCCACGAGATTTTTTGAAGGGCAGTGTCGTGGTTTAACCCCAGCCAGCAACTAAGCACCACGCAGCCGCTCACTCACTCCCCCCCCCCATCCAGTGGGATGGGGGAGAAAATCAGGAAAAGAAGTAAAACTCCTGGGTTGAGATAAGAATGATTTAATAGAACAGAAAAGAAGAAACTAATAATGATAATGATAACACTAATAAAATGACAACAGTAGTAACAAAAGGATTGAAATGTACAAATGATGCGCAGGGCAATTGCTCACCACCCGCCGACAGACACCCAGCCAGTCCCCCAGCGGCGATTCCCTGCCCCCCCCACTTCCCAGTTCCTAAACTAGATGGGACGTCCCATGGTATGGAATACACTGTTGGCCAGTTTGGGCCAGGTGCCCTGGCTGGGCATGAGAAGCCGAAAAATCCTTGACTATAGTCTAAACACTACTGAGCAACAACTGAAAACATCAGTGTTATCAACATTCTTCACATACTGAACTCAAAACATAGCACTGTACCAGCTACTAGGAAGACAGCTAACTACATCCCAGCTGAAACCAGGACAGGCAGAACACATATGTTTCTTCTAGATATTTGCATTTAACTCCAAACCACCTGTAGAAATGTTCATGGGTAACCTTCCTAACACCTGAATAAGCATTTAGGTTTAATAGTGCCTGTAGCTGACCATATAGATATGGGCCCAGTATTTTCCAAAGAGCTTTGCACATGGTATGGAGAAACCTTGAGAGATCTTGTGAAAGTAGATATGGGAGCAGTGAAAACAAAGCGCAAAATACTGAGATGATTCTTCCTGACACAGAATACATCGCAATGCTTTTCATCAAGACTAACGCATGCAATATAATTTACCACTGAAATAAGCCTGACATAAACACAGATACTTTAATATTGCTGATAAACAGGTATTTCAATTTGTAAAATATATGTTTACATTGGTATGGGGAGATGTTAGTCCCAGGGTGATACTAAGAAAACGCAAACAGCTGTCTCTGTCCCCAGATACACATAACACAGTAATAATAATCTTCCTCCATGATAAGCTGCTATAGGTGTCTTAGCTACCTCTCTCCTATGTCTCACTTGATTCTGAATTTATCAGGATTGCTTTTTTTCTTTTTCACCTTTTTGGTTTTGGCGATTATTTCATTGGGGCTAAGATGGCTAAGTTCTAGGATCTGTTGCATAACTCTAAGTTTTTTCAACAGTGAAAGGGAAATCTTTAGCAGCCACATCTCTCACCATCTCCTTCATCCGTCAGTGATCCCCTGACATATTGCAGAAGCAGTGCCTGAAGGCAGAGCCCAAGTCCCAGCTCTGCCAGCTGCAGCTTGAGTTTAACCCTACCTGCACTCAGCTTCGACCTTCGCATGTGAGGTTGTGTCTTCAGCCACTGCTGCTGACTTCGGTCCAGCCAGGGCTTCATCTGCAAAACACATCAGTAAGAAAGAGGCGTTAGATGATAGATTCTGAGGCTATTTCATCTCCAGATGGACGTGGCACTTCAAACAAAATGCCAGCAGAAAAATCAAGCAAAACAACCCAACGGTCTGCCACCCTGCAAATAGCTGGTGCTGCTTCGGGGTGAAACACGTCTGTGCTTGGAGGAGGAAGGGCTTGGAGAAAGCAGTGCTTTTCTTCTCTCTCTCCAATGTGGATACCCCCACGGCAGAAGGGTTGGAACTAGATGATCTTTAAGGTCCTTTCCAACCCAAACCATTCTATGATTCTCTGGTACGAAATAAAGGGAGAGAAGGTGAAGGAGGAGAGCTGGTGCTTCTGACTGGCTGTCAAGGAGAGCAGACTTATTCTGAGAGTAGGGAGAAACACACACTAATCCAGCGGTGGAAAACCACAGAAGGGCTTGGAAGCCTAGAGGAAAAACAGCCTGTCAGGTCCACACTGAGGTCCTGGGATTATGATGAGTTTCTCTCTTACTATTGATTGTTGTCACCAAAATACATCTGCTGCTTTATGCAATTGAGGCTTCCTATGAAATGCATATATAGGCTCAATGATTCTTATAATTACAGGCTGAAAAGAACTTTGCATATTCATGAGTATCACACCATTTGTCACAGCTGCAGACCTCCAGTAAGCAATGCCTGTGATTAGGGTTTTGTTCTTCCCAAGTATATATTTTTCCATGAACCCTTATTGGTTCTGAAAAGTTATGATCTTAACTCTCCGCTCTTGTCAAACACAATTTTCTTTCTTTTTACTGCCAGCAATATGAATGAATTCCTGCTTCTGTAGCCAACAACAGGACTAGCCGGAACTGGAATTTGCATTGATGAGGCAGTATTTTATTTAGCTAATGTAGCAACCTACAAAAATCTATAGTTGGAGTGACAACAATTTTATTATCCCAAGTAAAGAGCTACCCATCCATTTTCTCCTCTGTGATTTAAGACTGCTAACCTCTAGACTGTACTGCTCATAAACAAACAGGTTTTGTGGACCTTATTAGGTTCACAAAAGAGGTCAAATGAAATAATAAAGATCTGGTATGCTACAGGATGTACTAACCATTAAGCAGCAGATTAAAGATTGAAAGGTTTTGAAAGCTAGACAGACATGTATGAAATCTAACCCACCCCATGGACATTTCAACATAAAATGGCACTAGAAGTGAGAAAAGTAGACTTTTTTTTCCTTCTGAAGCTATATTTTTCTAACACAGAAGACAGAGAAGTGTAATCAGTCATGGTCAAAACCCTGCCAGTGAGTATTACTTATTTAGCCTCATATTCCAGGTGACTCACAACTTGTCTACCTGCCAACATCTGAAAATAATAAGTTATAGTAAAGTTATTAACTAGAACTATGTGAACTTTGAAGTAGCTAAACCTAAATTAAATATAAACATACAAAACAGCCTGAGGCTAATTAATCTAATTTGGGCTCAGCCACCTCACACCATTTTTGTTTGTTTGCAGTTGTTTTTCCCCTTCCTCCTCATATGTGGTCTGCAGAGAAGGACGATCTAGAAGCTAGTCGGAGGCAAAGATCGCATCTTTCCGCTCTTTCGATCAGAAGCATGCGGTCGCTTTTCCAAGAAGCCGCTCTCGACAAAGAGCCAGTTTGCAACGAGCCCCGCACGCTCGTCGCTCCTTATCTGCCGAAAAGGAGGAGAGCTGCGCTGCGGCAGATGTGTACCAGCTGAGAGCCCATCTCTGGGAAGCCTCGTGCCCACGCAACATGTGTGGCTGGAAGGGGAACCCCGTCCTCCTCCTCGCTGTCAGATATAAATTGCCCGCTGGCGGCTTTGATGACAACATGGTGCTCCCTTCAGGAGCTTCCTCTGAAGCCGCTCAGAAAGCCGAGCCTGAAAGCAGCACCAAGGGAACCACCTCTCGCTCTTTTTTTTTTTTTTTTTAAACACATTGAGCTCTTTTACCACCGATCAGGCTCTTCTGCCATCCTAGGTAGGCTGATAATGTGCCTAAAGATTACACAACGCTTCAATGTTTAGAGAGGTTACATTGGCCAGGCCATTTTTAGTATTTCAGAGGTTTGAAACTTAAAAAGTGGAGGTGAAAAAAATAAAAAAAAGCTAAAAATAAGCTCTTGATTAGGTGTGGGAAAAGTGAAGATTCGAGGAAATCTCAGGGCTGCAGCCCCAGCACGAGGTAACAATAGACTCAAAACACAAAAAAGCGTCAGTGCAGTTAGCTTGTAAAAAGAGGAAAATGCACAATAGCACAACAGTGAGTTCACCTATTATATAATTGGAGGTTGTGTGTACATGTGCAGACAAGAAGACAGAATAAAAAGCCTCCTCTAGGAAACTCAAAACTTGGCAGCTTTGGCCAGGTAGAGTATGAGGCGGGTAGTGTCTAACAACAAAAAGAAACAGTCTGTAACTAAGGTTTGAATCAAGCTACAGCTCTCTTTGCTAAACAGCAGCCAGTTTTGCTGCTGCAAAACCCATAAAAACAAAGGGAGAATAAGTCTGGCATGAGAAATAAGGCACGGGGAGAGTAAGGCAGAAAAAGAGATGCAGCATTAAATATACCAAGGCTGAGCTGTGCATCTGATTTCATACAAGGATAATTTGGAGAGCTATGCAAAAAGCGAGAGGATTTCATTCATACTGAGTTTCCACGTGGTCCGAAGTGCCTTTCCCGGGGGGGCAAAAGAAACCCAACCTGCCCAACAGGAGGGACGTGGGGCAGCCTCGGTGCCCTCAGCCTCCATCACCTCTGTACTTTACTTTGACATCTGGGAGGACTTCCCAGAGACCTCCTCATTCTGTCCCCAGTTAATGGGTTCTGTTGGCTTCATGCATTTTGTTAACAGCACAAACAATCCTTGGTTTGGGCTTGTTTACGGGGATTTTTCTGACCCCGAGAGCCTGACTACATCCAAGACACCGGCCAGGTTACGTGAACATTTCACACAGCAATGAGCAGTGATTCTAGTGCTCTTCTGGTAACAGGATAAAATATTTCAAAGTATGCCATACTTGTTATTTTACAGGGGAGATGGTTTTAGAATGGTATTATTGACCATTTTGGTAGAAAGAGTCTCTACGAGCTCTTCTCTTAACATGACCTGTCAGGTGACTTCTACTCCAAAGGTGTCACCACTCTTTTCAGGCATCTTTGCTAACCCATATTAAAAAAATAAAGCAGAAACACTTTCTTTAACACAAGTTTAGTGGTTAATGTATTAGTAATCCTTTCCTTGTTGTCCCTTACTCCTAGTGCTGCATCTGCCAAAGCTCCCCAGGGTGTAACAGAGGATTTCCACTAGATCCTCTTGGTTTCGCTGTTCGTGAGTGGGCGTAGAGCTAATGGAAGAGCAGCAAGAGCAACTGAGGTAAAAAACCAAAGGGTATAGAAGAGAAAGAGGTAGAGCAGTCCCTTGCGATGCTTGTGGACACACCAGATGCCCATTTTGGTGTGATCACTGAACGTGAGCAGGATTGGGTTATTCCCTGCTTTCCAGGGTGGTGCTTTCTGCAAACACTAGATCTGTTGAGGTAGCAGTCTTACCATCACTGAAATGCAGCTATTTCCGCAGTAAAAAACAAATCCGTTGTAACACGCAAACAGAGCCGTTGCGTAATAGTTGAAAAAGGGAGCAACAAGTATCTATGCCACAGAAACAGCGATGGAGGGGAGGTGCTATCTCTTCACTGTAGTACCAGGCATTTACAAGACTTAATGCATAACTCAGCTTGCAACCGTGGGGATGTTTTCCCTGAAAAACTAGTGTTCGGTGAGCTAATGTGGAACAAGCTGGTTTGAGTAATGACAGCACAGAGCTCTGCATGGGCTCATTTACTGCGCCTGCTTTGGGCAGTAGGTGTAAACACTCCCCTCCTCTGAGGAATGCATTACCAAGAGCAGTCACAACCTTCTGCAGTTTAAGTCAACTGAAAGTGAAGTTCAGATACATTTGCAAAATCCTGGTGGGACTTGGACGTCTCCTAAAGTGCCCATTGCAGAAATTTGACAGCTACAACTGAAATTCCAGGAGATACCTGATTTATTGCTGGTCCCACAAATGCTCATTTCCAGCACAATTTGCTGTGATCCACATATATGCATGTTTGCCATAACAAAACTACAACCAAACCCATCAACTAATTGTTTTCCTTTTCCATATCCACCATATCAGTCGTATGTCTCTGTCCAAATGTTTTGTCTTTCTAGACTGGAAGCTTTTTGGGAGCACTTGTTAGCCATTTATCACTTAGCATATGAGAAGCATACTAAAAATGCACCAATAGAAACAAAAATGCATCGGTGTTATTTTTTTGACACATGTAATAGCGTTCTCTCATCTGCAGGAGTTCCCAAGTCATCCAATAACTACAGCTGTGTTACTATGATTTTGACCCTGATCCTGGAACCAACTTGATGGGGAACTGGTCAGCCACAGTGCTCTACCCCATCACCCTTGCTGCACACAAAGGTTGTATTTTGAGATGTTACTAGATCATTTTAATGTTCCTTTTGATCAAACAGAGTATTAACCCTCAGATTATAAATGTATAGAGACAAATATATCTCTCATTATTAATAATATCAAGATTAAAAGGTACTTGAAAGCTAATAACTTCTTTCCATTTTAAAACATATAATACAGTAAATACCTTACAAATGATGATGTATGTGCTCATAATTGACTCATTAGGTATTTGCCCAAACAAAAGACACAGGGTCATTAACAACAAGCTTTAAATATTCACCGTTTCATGGAATGCAGGCTGCATTTTAGCACATAAATGATTCCAAAACTGTCCTCCCTCCCTCCTGTCTGAGACTCAAATTCTTGATGTGCCCGCTGACTTATTAGCCGAGGGGTTGGGTTTTGGGGTTTTTGTTGTTAGTTTTTTAGCCAGACTAGATGACACGGATACAGGAAAGCACTCTGAACAAGTTCCAGAACAATTGTTCCTACCCAGGTTTCTTTTCTTTTAATTCCCCAACTGCACAGGCAATTCAGTGCACTGTTTTGGGTCTTTCATTTTAGCAGAAGGCTTTGTAGCAACTGGTGTTGATACAGACCCTCAGGAGTACACAGGTAAGGTTGCAAAGAAAAAGAAAAGAAAGAAAGGAAGCACTTTTTTGAAAGAGAGATTCAAACCAACATGACAAGCAAGCTCAGATCAAATCCTAAGCAGGATTTTTCTGTAGACTTTTTGCACCACCAGCTTGAAACCAGCCACCTCTGATGTTTGCCCATATTTACAACCATAGACCCAAAGGTGGCAGTTTAGACCTATTCTGTGATGTTTACCATTTCAGGCCATCTCCTACAGATATCCAAATACATTACTTGTGTGAGCAGTCCCACCCCTAGGTACTATTTGCATGCATAAAGCTAAGCACACTTAGCATTGTTTGCAGAATAAGAATATGATTGACAAAGTGCTTATGACCCTAAAAACGCATGAAGGTACCAAAGGGCATTAACAGAGACCAGAGCAGCAGCTAGGCAGCTAACTTGTTTAGCTTTTATAAATATGACTAGTCTTGTATTCTCATTTTTAATTGCCTAAATACATTTGTAAATCTACCCATTAATAACTGAAGTTTAAGCTTCGGGGGCATATTCTCAAGAACAACTTCCTTTAGATCTCTCTGCAAAGATACTACTGTTTTCAGGAGAGTTATTAAAGTCCTGGCAGGTGCAGAATACAAATCTATACCAGTGAGGGGCAGAAGTCTGTTCATTCCTATTCATGAACTGTGTATTATTTATACAATGTTTGTGGGCTCAGCAAAGCAGAGGATATTTTTTAAATAAATGTTTATGTTCAAATAACTTTGCTAGTCTTATCTAATCTACCTTCATCATCTTAAGCACTGTAGGTGATTTTAAAAGTTTGCAAAACATTCTCTCATCTGCTTTTACACATTGGGTTTGGCAAAAAACAGTGGTTTGAATATTTAGCAATTCTGACACACACAAAATTATCGTGATACCAGCAAGTATCTTAAAACTTCTGCAGAAAGGTGTTTGTAATCTATCAGTGGGAGGATTTTCCCCTTCCTCTGTTCCTACTCAACCCCTGACTCATTCACCTCCGTACTGTCTTTTAACAGGCTTCTCCGCCCCAATGCTGCAGAGGACAGGTAAACGTTGGGCTCTTCATTTTCCAGGTGGAAGGGTGGGCAGCACAGACTAAGGCCTTGTCTGTGTTCACTCACTTAAGGTCCCCAGAGACTGCTGAGGGGTAAAGTCCTAAATACCTGTGAAGATCTAAGCCTGCTCAACCTCCTCATGACCACGAAGAAATGGCGTGGCACTCTGCGTGAGAGCTGCACCCTCACCACTGGAGCACCCTTTCTCTCCTGAATCAAGTTAAGAGTCACTCTCCGATCAAGAAAATCTATTTCTAATCCTTTCTAGTTAATGTTGGCCCGAAGCAACGCAGGCTTCTGTCCCTTCCAGAAAACTGCGTTGTAAACTTTAGCAATGTAACATAGGATGTTTTCATTAAATTTTATCCGAGTTCAATTTTTTCTCTAATCCTGTTATGTTCTTGGCCCCGCTAATCCCTGCTGGTTGCAATGAGCTCTGCAGATCTGCGGCACGTTGGCCACGTGCGCACACTCAGAGCACTTTGGCAAAACGTACTGGCAAAACTTTCTGCCTGTGGATGCGAAATGTGCTGCCAACACTGAGCTTTTACCAGTAGAGTTTACTACAGCCCCTCCCAGGGAAAAAGAGCACTCTGGTGAAATACAGTGTTAGTGCCACGCTACAACCACACCTACAACGCTGGCACCGAGAGCCCTACAGATTGTATCGTACTCCCGGGTGATGCAACGGCGTGGTTTGGTCTGCAATGCCAGCACGACCACTGCGTGGAAGTGACACCAAGCACTGCGACAGCCACCAGGAGAAAAACCCCCACCAACAATCGGGCACCATTTGTCTTGATTTCTTTAAACGAAATAGCTACAATCTTTTTATTCATTGGTGTTTAAAGAGAATGACCTGGGTACAAAATCAGGTGTAGGCTGGGAAGGTGGAGGGGGAAGAGCTTGATCCTGTTCTGTAAGGGAGGTTGCACGTATTTGGGTGTCAATTCATATGAGAAGTTTCACTTGACATTATCTGGTGTGGTCAAAATACTCAACCCTGCCAGTTGGGGTTTGTAATAGAAATGCCCACTCAACCTTAACTCTAGCAGTCACAATTGTAGCAATATAATACACCATCACTGGACCTACTCAAGCTGCATTTTGATGATTTGGCTTACTCTTAACACGCAATCTTTAGCGACTGCCAAGCATTAGGGGTCTCCTGATCGTTAAAATGTTTTGTCTGAGCATGGCTCAGACTTGCTCATCTCATGAATGCTGTCTTGAGGGCTACTTGAAAAAAAAAAAAGGCCCTTTTTATTTAAAGTGACAATACACAGGAAAATGAATATATAGCTTATGAATAGCTACAGTGATTGTAGTGTTCTTTTACTTACTGATTGCACACATGAAAATTACCCTCCTTGCAGGAAGCCTTCACTACGCCTTTCAGATCCTCCGAACTCTGCACCCGCGCTTACCAGCTACCGAGAAGAAAGTTCAATGACTCGATGCTCATTGTGTGTTGGAAGGGGGATGTGGAAGGAGTGAAACAGGCCTCTATGGTCTTTGGAAGCTGGCCAGGGATGAGGCCATTGGATCTATATTTAGGAGGGGTTTCACTTAATAGGGCTTGCAGCTGTGCATAGGTTGGGGTGTGAATTCCATCTCTCCCAGCATACAAAACCAAATCTTTATTAAAGAAGCAGTGACTTTGAGCCATTCTGAAGTACCCTATCATTTTCACTATGCTGTTCATCTGTTAAGGCATTTATATGACACATATAGGAAATAAAAGCCATCAGTAAACCCTGTGTTTTGAGTATACTGATACAATGACCAATAGTGTTAATAACGTGAAACAACGTGGACAGAAACAATACTTTGTACCAATATAGTTTTTCACAAATGAATGTTCAAAAGTATCAATCCCTAACCACTAGTGTCAGAGCTGGAAATATTATTACCTCCATTTTATACGTAGAAAAACTTGGAGCAGAGAAAGACTTTGTGATTACCCAGAGTCATACACAGCCATGCCATATCCTTATGTTCAGTTCACTGCGTATAAAGTGTAATGCCAGGGCAATATCTGTTGCTATGTATTTGTGCCTGGCTCAATTCAAGTGGGACCCTGAGCACAACCTGATGGTCTACAAATCTTCTGCTAGCAGCCCAGACAGGAACAGCTTAACACCATAAAGTGAGTTTCTCCCAGGCTGGTCCAAGCAAAACTCAGGGCCAGAGTAAAAACAGGCAGTTCCCTAATTTTACGCTAAATGATAACTCAGGAGGAGAGGACTTGCCCATTTGCAAAGTCTTTATTTTATGGATTTTCAGTTTAAAGAAGGCTTCAAAAAAATATATTTTTTCCTTTTCTCCATGGGTTGCTTTTTTACTCCATATTTGTGCAAGCCCACATTTAAAAGTAAAGAACTTGCCCTCCATCTTTAACTGAGATTTTTCTCTAAATCTTTACATATGGGCCCAGTCTTGCAAAACATTTCTGCATAACAATTCTCAGACATGACCTTTTCTGCTAAGCCACAAAAACACAACTGTGCATTGTGATGCTCAGCACCCCGTGTCCTGTTTCTTCAGCATCCTTTTTCTTGGCCTGGATGAACATGCTCTTACTCATTTTTGATACTGCCACAGAGATCATTGCTCTAACACAAAACCTAATCATTTTTCTCTTTGTGTCTTTCTTCTGATTGCCCCTTCTCTTCCAAACTAAAAAGGAGCTGTTTGTATTCACTAAAGCCCTTTACAGCTTTAGCTTCTCTTTCCCATTGTCTCTACTTTGCCTTTAAAATGTACTAAATGCTCTTAGTTAGACCATGAAGCAGCCTCCTTTGCTCTAGTTAAATTTTCCAACATGCATATTTCTACTTTTCCCCAGTCTATCCCCACAGGGAGAGAAGCTCCTCATAAATACATAAAGAGCAACCTCCTCCACTCAGTTATTTGTTATTCCTCTTCACCAGCTCGGCAGTGACAACAGGTCC
This sequence comes from Haliaeetus albicilla, assembly GCF_947461875.1. Taxonomy (NCBI): domain Eukaryota; kingdom Metazoa; phylum Chordata; class Aves; order Accipitriformes; family Accipitridae; genus Haliaeetus; species Haliaeetus albicilla. The sequence continues at coordinate 5,877,264 of NC_091506.1, forward strand.
AAATGAAATCTTTTTTCTCCTCCTGTGTTTGTGGTCTAATAATGGCCGTATGTTTGACCATGACTCATTGGATACCTATGTATTCTCCCAGGCAACGAGCAGAATTGCTCCGTTTTTGAGACCAGACTAGATTGGGTTTACCAAGGACAACATAGAAACAGACCAGACTTTATCCTTCTTAAAACATTTCACTGCTCTAACTAAAAACAAGAATTGTAAGCACTTTGGGACAAAGACCATCATTCTGTTTGGCATTTCATAACACCAAGCACAGGAGAGTCCTGGCCCTTTCCTAGGACTCCTAGCAATAGAAATAAAATAATAAAAAAAAAACCCAAAAACAAAAACCCAAAAACTTATAAAATAAATAAAATGAAATATCAGCTATTTGCATGGAGCCTGTGTAATAAATCTCTGTCTTTACATGTACAACTGGAGAAATAGCAACATGCCCCCATAGGTACCTATTAGACAAGCACACAGTAATGCAGTCACATACACACAATGATCACCATTAAAAGCTTTTCAATTTTCCACTTGCAAAGGTGGTTCTATATAGAAATGAGTGATGCAAAAATAAAGGTACAGTTATTCAAAACCCACCTCTCACAATATCACCTAACTTAAGTTGTTCAAATTACCTTGCTGTAACTGATATTTTTTTTCCAATTGGCTAAAGTATCTATTGTAATATTTAGCTGTGAACAAAGTGCAGAAATGAAGGGGTTTGAATTGTTTCAAATTAATGGCTATAAAGTATGACTTAAATGCTTTTATTCAAAACTAATTATTTGAGAGCAGGTATTCTTATACTGCTTTAACAGCAGGATGCAACATTTTTAGCATTATGAAAAAGAAGCTTTTGCCATGTAAACTCATGGGGTGAAATCTCATCCTTGATCTTCAAAGTGTGACAAAGAGCTATTGATTGGGAGCATATTGTCATTTAAATTACAATTAGGGATGGGTGAAAGGTGGTTATTCAACAATTCAAATCTTTTAAAAAAATGCTGTCAAGGGCAACTTAACCTTAACCTAAACACACACTTTTAAAAACTTCTGAGAGTTTCAAGTGTTTCAGATAGCAATATGATGTGTTTAAAGCAACAAATCTGTAAATTTCAAGAGTAACATATAGTGCATTTTATTAATGCTGCAATTAAAAAAGCCCTTGTGGAGCGCTTTCAGACCCCGTTACCGTGAAGCACACATTTGCTCCAAAACTAAGGGAGGGAGGTGGAAGGGGAGGTCTTTGCAATTTTTAATCAAACTGTATCGCTCGGTTCATCTTGCTAGAAGAGCTAATAACGTGATTTAAAATCCAGATCCAATTTCTACTCTAATCAATGCAAGTCTCGTTCTCCAAGGAATTTGGTTTTGGTCTCAAGAGCCAAGCGGAGAAGAGCACTAGACCGGGTCTCAGGAAAGCCGATGCAATTTGCAATTGCTGCTGACCAACTGGCAACCCCCAACAAGCCGCCACTACTTCTGCCCTCCACCACCTCTCCCCACCTCTCTTCACTGAGATCCCAGGACCTCGGCCCAGAGCCTATACGGACCAGAAGACCCTCTCAAGGTCTCTGCAGTCGTAGGAAAGTTCAGTCACTACTGAAGCTGCCAGGGAGAGGAGCCCATGGTCTACGCTGCAATGTGCAACTCGCTGAGATTTTTGCCCAGAGGCCAAGAAAAGCTAGCAACCTGCCCTATAAACCACAACCTCTGGGGTACGACCTGCCACTCAGCAACATTTTGGGCCCTCGTTGGGGTCTGGGTCCATGGTCTACCTTCCATCGTGACACAAATACAAGCCACAGCGAGAGCACCCAGCACCGTGTCATCTGGCAGCACGCATTGGCAGGGCGAGGGGAGGGCCGTGCCAGTTTCTGATGGGCTTTTCTTCAATCTCATTAGTCAGTTTGAGTTCAAGCAGCTCTCTCCCCTTTCAGAGCGGATTACGCTGCCCTGCCAAGTTAGGAAGAGCATTCCTAGCCCTGCAGGACAAACAGCTTCCCAGACCTGTGTTTATTTTCTTGGATGGCATATGTAGCCCATTGTGTGATTAGGTAGCACAGCGGGGTTCGGAAAGTGGTATTTCCCAGGGTGCTCCGGGCTCTGGACGATCGCCAGCATCGGGATCAGGGAGGAATGTTTTCTTTCACTATACGCTGGTGGATGTGGCAGAGTTCGAAAGAGGTTTTGACTTTCCCCTTTAGCACTCGGGAGACGAAGACTCCTTTTTGCCACATATACAGCGGGAACTTTTTCCTTGCCAATTTATTACATACTTGGGTCCTACTCCAAAACTGCGACGAAACCTGTGGATCCTGTTATCTTCAAGTAACTTTGCTTCAGATTCCCCATGGCCTTTTCTTCCCCTCGTATGTCAGTGCTTTGGTGGAAAGGGCAGAACTTGGAAGTCACCACCAAATTCTCTCAGCTATCTGTGCTCCTTGGGCACACAGGCAAGGACTGTAGCTAAGGTCAGGCTTCCCGTATTTTGAACTTGCTGGCACAGACAAGCTGCAAGAGGAGGAGGAATTATTTTGAACAAAAACCCCACTGATCTGTTTTGGGAGTGGTGATAATCAGAACATCCTATTTAACTTTTGACCACAGAGCAAGGGAGAAGAGCCAGCAAGGTTTTAGGAGGGAGAGCTATGATATGTTTCTTTCTTATGATCTGTTTTCACACTGCTAAGTAATATAAAGGAAATTTTGGTTAAAATACAGCAATTACAACATTTGAAGCTATTCAGTTGTCCAAAGAATGGTAGGTATGGTCTACATTTCTGGGTTTCAAAACAATCATGACAAGTAGTGTCAGCAACAGAAAAAGACCTTGTGTAGATCCCATTCTTAAGTTTAACAAGAGCTCTTTCAAACCCTGCTAAACTAAAATCTCTCACTAAAATAGCCCTGCTTTATTGGGAATAAGGACATATGGCAACAAGACTTGCATGGCTTGCAGAGTGAACCCTGCTCAGCTGGCCTTTGGTGACAGAGGGGCAGAGCGCACATTCGCTGCTGTTAAACTTTGTTTCTCCAGTTGCATTTCACTACTTGAGTAGATGAAATGGGGAAACTTGCCCTCCTTACTTATAGCAGCAACTCTGCTCATGCTAATGGGACTACTTGTGATCAGGAAAATCACTTTGTTTTTCAGTGCCCACTGCTCTCCTCTCCCATGTTGCTGTTTATTGACAGAGTTGGTATGTATTTAAGTAGACAAAAGGCAGTAGGGCCTAGATCTCGGCTGGCTGGGGTCAAGTTTGCAAAGACAAGAAGTAGCTTCATGTCACTCACCAGCTGTGATCAGTGGGGAAAAAAAGAATGGCGCACACAAGTGTTGCATCTATTTGTTAACCCAAAGAAATCAAACAAAGCCAGTTTCTGTAACTTTTTAAACAAATAACAACTACCAGGAAAGAAAGTGTAAGTAGCAACTGGGTATCTATCACAAAATTCACAAGTCACTGAAATGCTGGAAAAGTACTAAAAGAATATTGTTTGTCACTGCAAATAGGCAATTTACATTATCATTGCTTTAAAGCTCCCAGAACGCATAATACCTATTGTATAGGAAATTACTGACGGCTCTTATCAAGGTTAACTCCTATTTTGTTAACCCGGCACTTTGCAGGGTACCACGCAAATTTAGAGGCAGAACAGTTTTTTGATAAAATGCATGCAAATATAATTTCTAAGTGTTTGGAGCCTGAGCAGCCACCAGGCAAAGAGAACCCGGGGATGCGAGATGCGTTAGTGCCGCCTTGTGGAAGCTTCAAACTCCAACCCAAACCCTGTTTACTCAAGCTAATGGTTCATCCACAAAAAACCCTCCCCAGTGCAGGGGCTCTTTCATAACATTTGTACAAAGCAATTCTGCAGATAATAAATAAAACAAAGGCAAAGGAAAGCTGGGTTTAATTCCGGATGTAATCCTGACTTAGGGTAGGGTGGCACACTAATTCTCACAGCTACGCGAGCCGGATTTTTTTCCAGCCACGCAGTTTCAGAGGTCGTCTTTATTTTCTCAGGAAATCGTGTTTCCGGTTGCTATCACCAAAAAAATTCAAAACATCAACAAGAAAAACAGTAGGGAAAATTCAGTAGCTTCATTCCCCATCAGTGCTCCGTGCTCCTCCTTTGTCCTAGGGCACTGTGCATGCTTAACCTGAGCAGGTTTTCATGTCAGCTCTCCAATCTTCTCTAGTTTGGGTTAGCTTAGCAATTGTCTGTCTCAGTATCCTTTTTTTCCTGACCCAGCTATAATCGGAATGGGCAGATGAATATGAACTTGCTTTTAAGAAATTGTCTCGATCCTAATGAAAAAAAAAGAAAATATGTGGGGTTTTTTTAGTCTCTGACAAGTTTTGGGTTCAGATGAGCTTTTTCACAGATATCCCATTCCATCTTTAGTTTACCTGAAATCCCTTTTCTCAGTTCAACAGACACAAGTTATATGACTGTTTTATACTGATGACTAAAAAGAAAATACCTTGCGAGACATTTGCCTTAGATGGGACTCAAGCCTTTCTCATCTAGCTTATTTCTAAGGAGTATCTTTTGGCTAGATGAGTTGGGCTACAACCGGAAAATGAAGGTTTTATAGCCCCTGAGAGCTTTGATTCCTGTTCATAAATATGGCAGCAGCAACATTTAACATTTTCAATCACTCATTTTCTTGGGAGCTAGGGAAGTGTATATATATAGATATATATTCTTAACAACTGCTGCTTCATTCAAGATTTTTCACAACATGTATTATTCTCATGGGATAAGTAGCTGGATAAGTGGCCACAAGGCTTCTGAATTATCACCCCAACGCACAATACATTTTGTTTAAGTTATAACCACATAATTTAAACTGCTTACTTAAATTATAAAATATTCCCAACCCCAAACCCAATACATTTGCATTAAGTAACATTAATGCAGGACTGGCTTATGCGTTCCAAGTTTTTGTGGTTTCCCAATTAGTCCTCCAGTAACAGTATCACATTATCATAATTTTAAGGTGTTACAAATATGATATCCAAATTAGAGATCAAATTCCCTATATTATATGTCTCTTCCTTGAGGGCTTACCAACCAAACACAGACTCAGCAAAGGTGGAGATGTGCTAAAAATGCTTGTTCTTCATATTCAGTCTGCAGTTTCATAGCAGTAAAGAGTGACTCCAAGAAAGGCAGGTTATGAATAGCCCTTAGATGAACACTTCACAAGGTTATTCCTGAAGAGCGAGGGAACCTCAGGAAGCGGTCTTTAATTACCAGAAGTTCTCAAGTGGTAAATTTTCAATGATTTCACTAACATCAGATTATACAACTGAGATTTGCTCGAATTCATTACTGGCTTACATATGATACCGATTTCACGTGCAAACTAACCCCCAGTGCAAAGCCGAAGTCAATGGAAACTGTAGAGTTTCATTTACTTTCACACTGGAAATGAGATGCTGTGACACAGAGCCATACAAGTAAGCCTTCCTCACCTCAAGATTGGAGAATATTACTGAAACTTTCATCAAACAGAATAATGATTTCCATCTGTAACCTAATTCGTATAGTGCCTCTCCCAGTTCCTGGTAACTTGCTTTCAAGACACAGAATACTGTAAATGTTTGGAGTTTTTGCCTGTCCAAACTTTAAAAGGAAAAGAGCTTGAGTTACCGTGTCAGCCCAAAATAGGAGAGGTTATAGGTCTCAGAAGGTACATAGCAAATCACTGAAGTGACATAGAATACAGCTATATGCTAGAAAAATATACATATATTTGTTGAGTAAAAACTCAAACAACAAATCAAGCTGCAGTCACAGCAGAGGTAATCTCAAAATGCCTCCAGTCATACTCCAACATGTATGAACTGCACAGGTGACAAAGGAAAATGATACGATCCTTTTTCCAGAGCCACCACCCATTTCTGCAGCAAGATTTCTTGTATACCGAGTTATTCAGCTCAAAGTGTTAGGTAGTAAGATGGTTTCAAACCATCCAAACACCAAAGTTATTCATCTGGACACTCCTTCCTTGAAGGAAAAATATTAAGTAACAAGTACCAGCCTCATCTGACAATTTTTAATCAAACCTGGCATTGGTTTAAAGATTGATTAGGTATGTAGGACATCAAAGGGTAAACCTCAGGGAATGAAAATGAACAATGGCATTATTTTCTTACAGTGGGTTTAAGAATAAGTTGTATTTAGAGAATATTTATGACTCATATATAGCCACCTATTTTGCTTACGCCTCAAAATATCCCACAAATATTAATGGACCAATATTAAAGATTATCAGAATGATTATGTGCTTTAATAAAAGCATAGGAAACTAAATCTTCTAGACTTTTAGAAGGGCATCCAAACACAATGCTCTGTGTCCATTGCCTACTTAAAAAAATGATGGAGTCTATAACAAAGGCAAGATGTAAAGGTAGGCAAAATTTTAAGTCTAAAATATTGCATTACGCTCAGTTCTAGAAATGTAATTTTTCTCTTAAGCTTTTCCTCAAAGACACATATAATGTACAAACAGCCTAATGTTTCCCTACTTCAGTATTTTCAGACTAACTGAAGAAAAATATCCATGCAGAATTAAAAAATGATAACAATAATTTAGAGGAAATTCATTTTTATCTCCCTTAGAAAAAGAAGGTTCAGTCCAACAGACTACTGAGTTCAGGATCATATGGGCTCCTGCAGCCCACCGGAGCATTAGTAACAGCAGCTTCAAACAGCCTGGCAAAAATACACAGTATTTTTAAGATGGCACAGTTTAAGGGGGGAAAACAACTTTGCAGAAGTGCTGGCATCTGACACAAATGCCATCATTTTCCAGTGATATCTGAGTTTACAAGTTGTCAAAATACAGTTCCTATTAGAAAATTGTCTTTTTGATGGTTTGCCTGCCAAGTTCCCGCAAGTTGGTTTGAACTGGTCATTTCAAGAAAGCCACTACAGAATTTGCCCCTGCAGAGTCTCAAACACAGTTTTTTTAATTCAGTAGGCATACAGAGAAAAAAGAAATATAGTGTGAAAAGCTTTTTTTTTTTTAGCCCTCTTGCTCTTTTTCCTTTTATTATGTATTAATATTATCATTAAATATCAATCACTCAGGTTAACCTGTACCTTGCAGGAGGTTAACCTGTATTTGAAATGTCAGTCAACAAATTGCAGGGCTAACGCCACCGAAACGTTACCGATAACTCATTACAAAGCTCCCTGCTTTCTTTGCTCTTAAGTGATGCATTTCTACAAACTCCAAACCCCACCAAGGCTACCAGATGTGTATTAAGAGAATCTACACCTTTCACCTTCTCAACAGAAACAGCATTTACGTGAGAAACGGGATCAGCAGCCCCAAGCTCCACCGGCAGAAGCCCAGCACAGACATGGACCATGAACCCCATCTCTGCTACCGATTAAGTATAATCCCGACTAAATGTATTCACCCTCTTCCCTAGCTGCACCAGGACTGAAGATGACTCCTGTGGGAAACCCAGCAGCTGAAGGACCAGGTGCTCACCGCTCGGATAATTATTTTGTAGCTGTCACAACTGGCTGTTAACACTTCTCTCCTGGCCTTCCAGCCCTGTGTACAGTTGACTGCACTGTTTTATTCTCTTAGATGTAATTTTTTTTCCCCCTTTTTTTTTCTTTTTTTTTTTTTTTTTTTTTCAGTTGATTCCTGGTGTATGGTTCTCCATGGTGGGAAATACCAGTTCTTGGAGGGCTGTATATACAATGCTCTTTTAAGATTCAGAAAGCCTTCCCTGATGGCCGCATGATATTTGAAGATTGTATGAAAATACATATAAGATGAGAAACAGCATGCATCTTTTTTTACATTCAGTTTACCTCAAGGTCAGGGAAATTTTGCAGGAGATTCTCTTCTGGAGAATCTTTTCATCAGCTCGTATGCCTAAACAGGGGACCTAAAATATTTGGCCCTGTAACTTCCAACTTTATTCTCTGTGCAATCAGTAGTGCTGTCAATACCAAGGCAATCACTTGTGTATTTAATATTGTACTCAGGGTTAATTCTTTGTCACGTAGCAGACTAAAATGACATGGTAGTTATTAGCCAGCCTCAAAAGTGAGTTATGGACATGGAAAAAAAAAAAAAAAAGGAAAAAAATAGATATAGAAAGAAAATTTAGAAAACTAATGATTCTGAACAAAATTAATACCAGCCAACCCACAAAATATAAAATATTTGCTTTGCTCTTTTTCCAGCGTTTTCCACACACACTTGCATGAATAAGTCAAACTGACAGCCGCAACTTGTAAGCAGAAAGGAGGTCATCAACTTTTGATAGATCCTCTTGTAATCAACAGGTTTGGGGGGTTTTTTGAACATGAAGAAATATTGGCTCAATTTGCTTTTCAATATAACTCAAGCTTCCTTCAGCTTGGTAGCATAAAAAGGTTTAGCAAATTCAACACTCAGGCAGTGATGGTTTCTGCAATGCCCCAACATAATGTCATTAAGTGCTCAACAATGACTTTAAATAAGTAGCTTTTGGAAGTTATATGTCTTTGAAGTTTCATTAATTAGTCATATCATCGGGAATGTATGGCTAAAGTAAATTACAGTGTTTAAAATATCTACTCTTTCAATGTGAAAAATGAAAGGATCCAGCTACCTTGTCTTTATACTAATGAAGATATTATTAATTGGTTTAGCAAAAACATAGATCTAACCATAATGTGCAACAGTTATTAAAGATAATTAACTACAGATCATTGGTTTGAAACATCTAGTCCAAAATGATTTCTGAAGGGCACATTATTCTATGAGATAAAATAATTAAATTTCTAACAGCTGCATAAGACAACTGTGGCATATCTAGTGTTTTAATTTCTTTTGTTCTATCCTCATGGTACTCCTCTGTTTTAGATTTTGAAAATGCTACTAGTGTTTCACCGTGAACAGTCTGTACAGCATGTTAGACTGAAATATTTCATGTCTGAGGAAAAATGATGATTGAAAGAAAAGGATTAAAAATGACAGCACAGCTCATAATACACACACGCACGTGTGCACGTGCACACGCACATAAAGTCAGCTACTTCTCTTCGAAGGAGAAAAGAAGATGATAGGAATCAAATGAAGCAGAGGGTTAAGTATGTTTCCATTCTAACATTAGCTACACAAGTCCTGCTCAAACTAAACTGGCGCATTTGCAGATAAAAGAAAACCTCGAAGATGAAGAAATGCCAAATACTTGTAGATTAATTAATAATGGAATCATACACAGCCACATAAAATTAAGCAAGTACAGTTAAAAAAAGGAGGAAAAAAAAAAAAAAAAAGGAAAGCAGCTGAGGAGCTGGAACAGAAGTCTGTTTATTAAAACCCATATGTTCCAGGTCCAGAATTTCTGAGCTCACGTCTGCTCCGGTACCATTCCCAAAAATGTTTGTGGTCAGTATTTATTATATGTGCCAGCACTGGGTTCCTCATCAATTTCTTGATCTCTTTTTTTGATAACAGTAACCTACAAATGCTTTCAATAGCCTGGATCTGCATTAATTAGAGTGCTGTTTGCTTACAGCATTAGATTTCTCCCCATGTTTTGTAAGAAAATTCGTGTCCCAAAATATTCCTCATTTGCAGCAAATTTAGCTGCTTCAGCAGAGAGTGAGATTTCGACAGGAAAGGCAGGGAGGCAGGAAATAACACAGTTCAGTCAAGATTAGGTGTGTTGCTAGCTAATGTTGATTTAGCAAAGGAAAGACTGAAAAAAAGACATTACCCAGTGCCCCAGAATTCATATGGTGCAAACAACAACAGTATGACTTTGTACTTGATTTAGTTTGATATTCCATGGTTGACTTCTATCGTAAGAATTTCATTTATTGGGATCAACTGGTTCCTCTGTGGTTTGAGAGGGCGGAAGAAAGTTATGAAGACCTCTCAGGCTTTAAAAATAATTTTTTTAAAAGTCTCTAAAACAGTGGACAAACAGTGGCATCGTTTACCTCAGCTCCTAAACATTATCCTAATCAGGGATAGGAGCTGCAATACATCTGTAAATATAATTTTGGGGAAAACAGGCTTAGAAGGGTTGCCAGTGGTGTAAAAGAAAGATCAGCCTGTTGCATTTTGAGAGAGAGATATTTGGAGGGTCGTTTTGGGTGTTCCTTGCCATGAGGAACAATCTTACCCTGCGAGCGCTTAAGGAGAGAAGAACACGCGTTACTCTTGGCAATTTTGGGGTCTTCTATAAGGGACTGTCCACACCGTAGAAAAGAAACAACCAAATGGTCTCTGGGGCCAGTTCCCTCCTGCCTTCCATCCCTTGTCGGCACTGGGACTACGCAAACGCCACAAAGAGCTCCCAAATAAGGACGGCAACATTTTCTACTCGTTTGCGCTGGTCTAAGGGAAAGCATGGGAAAATGGGGGAGGACGTCCCTCCCCACGTGACGGCGAGACCAGGCAACGTGCGAGCGTGGGACACCGAGATGAAGGCGCCCAGAAAACCTCAGGGTGGGAGTCCGCGGAGACCTGCCCGCGCCGCCCGTTGTTGCAGATCTCCCGCTCCCACCCCAGAAATACACTTCCCCTGAATAGCTTGTGGGTTTTTTTTCCTTAATTAAAGATTCCCAGACTAACACATTTTCCAGTGATCTTAGTTAAAAAGCCTACAGAGGATTTTAGAGAGAAGAAAATGTTACTGCAAAAAGGAAGACTTTTCTTGGCAGGGTCCCCTCTCGTTCTCATAACGGCGCTGCGGTGCGAGGCATGCTTCTGCAATCTTAGCTGACCTATTTGTTGATGTATTTCAGGTAGCCAGATGTCCCAGTACTTTAGGAATTCAGAAGAAAATGATATTCAACTGTTTGTCCCGGTTTCGGCGCAATCAGCCAGCTGGCTATCCGCTGCTCCCTTCCAGTCCTCCCTCCCCCACCGAAAGCCTCCAGGTCACTCACTGACCCACAGCACATCCCTCCCTACCTTCGAAGATGAACCTGGGGTCCAGCTACATCTGTGCTGAGGCCTCTCGTTGTGTGTCTGGCACACAATGAACGCGAGGCTCTCCAAATGTCAGAGCGTGCCAGCTGATGCACATTGAGATTTAGAGCATCACAGATTTCATTGCACAAACAAACGCTCAAGAACTTGACAGGGGAGTTACCGGCTTGGCAAGGGAAGGAAAACTTGCCAAAGGTGATTTAGCTACAGGTTAGGAGAGCACTGGAGAGAGGAGTAATGAGGAAGGCTGACCAGGCACCGGGTGTTTTGGGGGAAACAGAAACACAAGCAAGCAGCCTGCAAGCAGGTAGATCTCCTGTCTCACCCTCCAGAGGCTCCAGCTTTCTGGCATTCCTGTTCCCAGAGGAAGAAGCGCCCCAATCCCACTTTCAGCTGCCAAACTGTTCTCCTACAAATGTGAGTTCGCCCAGCTAACGATTCACTGTGCCTTGCAAGCACAGACATCTCATCTGCACCTAAGCGTGACGGCAAAATTCAATCAAAAGCTCTTCCTTGAAAATTATTTCCTTCATCACGGAAACTGTTTGCTCAGGCTAAATGACTCACGTCCCAAAAAGAGCCACCAGCTCGACACATCCCAATAAAATTCACACTATTCTCTGCTCACTCCTATACCCTCCGGCCTTTCCATCACCGTCCTTCAGACCACTGCTCCTAGTCCACACATCCCCCTGCCTCTTGCACATGCTTTGGCTGTTGGTATCTGCAATTCCAGGGCAGCAGCTTCGCCCCAGAGCCTCTGCTTCTCAGTGCCCAGGGTGGTGGCATGAGCAAAGCAGGGAACACAGCCTTGGCTTTCATGAAGGCTAGTGGTCTCCCAGCACCCATTTTTGTGAGCAGATCCCAGGGTTTAGCAGAGCTGTGTGTTTCCTTTTTTAACATAAAGCTCCATCCTGCTCCAAGGTACCACCTCGAGAGACCAGAGGGAAGCAGCCATGAGGATGGGAGGGTGCTTGGGGAAATAGTCTGGGCTTCAAGCGGGGCTTAGCCCCTCTTGTCTCTCCATGACTTCCTCTGCCAGGGGGTTAAATTAAGGAAAATATGGTCTGGCAAGAGCAAAGCTCTGTTTTCTGCAAAGGAAAGGAACAGCTGCTGAATACCTGGGACAGCAAATGTCAACGGGGCTCCATTAGCGTTCATTCAGCTAAAGGGCTGGATTTCCCTTCCCCCCAGTTGTGTAACTCTAATTTCACTGACTACAGTGATTCCACCAGTCTAATTAGGCCCCCAGATAATAGTCAAAGTACTTATTATGTTATCTTTTCACTGATTTTATATTATACACATTTGTCTGTTAAATAGAATCATTCGATTTCCCAGATTTACAAACTTCGGTTGGCAACCCACTTAAAAATTACAAGCTACCTGCCGCTGGTCTGGTATGTTCTCTATTTACGGCAAGCCCAAATGTTTGCTTTATGCTGTCAACGAAGAGAAACGGTTTTGGGAAAAAAAAAAAAAAATAAAAATAATTGAACATCAGCCACTGAACCAGCAGGAACGCAAAATATTTCCATGAAAGGGAATCCAACAGGACCAGCGATCTGTAGGGTAACTATTCTCAGTGTGAGGAGGAAAAGTGAGCCAAATGCAGAAGCCAGGCTTGTTTCCTCTCTCCCCATAGCGTGTCCTATCCCAGTACTTTCTGAAAGCAGGGTACACGAAGTTCCTAGGCAGGGCCATACTATTCCACCCCCTACCGGGAAGCTATTTATTTTAACAGCCGCAGAATCTTTTCATTGTGTTCTTGGTCTAAACAGTTGGCTGTGCATGCGAGAGAGGTACAGCTGCTCTTTTACTGGGAACTGTGGGAGCAAGAGAGGAGGTGTCAGGAAGGAGCAATGCACCCCGGCGCTCTGCCCTCCTCCCCTCGCCTCCGCCAACCAGATATAAACAAAGTTACTAAAACAAAGGAACAACATCAAGTTCCTAGGTTGAAAATAGCTCTACACTCATTCAGGAAAAATTCCCTTTCCAGTTAGCGGCCGAGCTCGAATTGTTGATGGATGGCAGTGCTGTTGCTGCGGGGGCTTTTCTTCCCCCAGGCGGCTAAGCATCTCCCTCCGACCCCGCGGCTCTCCCAGATTTGGTCCCTAAACCCTCTTTCCAAACCAATTCCTGATGTCGCTGGTTTCAGCGCTGTTGCTGGAGGATTATCCAGCAATATAGTTGCGTTAGAGGGATTCCGAGTTGCGGCAATTTGAGAAGCAGTTACTGCCAGGGGAAAAAAATAAAAAAATTAACAAAAAGTAGCAGCAGTCATCTCCATGGGAAAATCAACACTTTCTCTCTCATTGGCCATGAGTGCTGCCTTGCCTGCCAGCAAACCTGCAGGTATCATTACACCTTTCTGATTAAAGCAAGTATACCACCGTCCCACTGCCCAAAATTTAAATTTAGATTGTGAATTTTACGCTGGTTAGGACTGACAAAAAAATGCATTGGCTCCCTGGTATTTCAGAGATGTTATTCTTCCCCTTGTGCTTAAAACAGGTTAGGATGATAAGATCTCTTTTCCCCATATCTGTCTTTCAGTGGCTGATTATTGGGTGCAATTTTAACAAATGTTTGTCATTTATTCGCAGAACCACAGCGGCAACGCCTGTTTCCAAAACTGCACGTTACACATCTTATCAGATGTCGTTCCTAATGCAGGTGGGTTTAGTTCCCAGAAATAATCAGGCCTTAGAGAGCCCAGGTGCAAGGGACGGCTGCTTCCCATGGCATCCCCTGGCCTCGGTGGGTGCCCAAGCCCATCCCTGTCCCCTCTGGGCACCGTCCCCGCTGGTGAAGAACAAGCTCAGGGAGCTGATTCGGCCAAGGAATCCCCCCCGGTCATAGGGGAGGAGAACGGGATGTTTGCCTATGTGTTGCATGATCTTAGACTGCCATGAAAAACGTTACTTAAAAGCCTGAAAGATATTATTTATTTTAAACTGAAAGCAAAACAAAGCAAACATTACTTAACCGTGTCTATTTTCCCGGTATCCCCCTAGACTTACCGAGGGACCCTGGAACTACAGCAGGCATTTTATCTTTCCCTCTTCTAAATAGCAAGTTAAAAATTAACTGCTTCATCTTCACATTGCTCTCTCCTTAAGTAGTTTAAACTTACTTTTAACTGTTACATGCCAACAAAACAGGTTGCTTAATTGATTTGACCTTTCACAGTATTTTTTAATTTTCAATCTTAGTTTCATTGTTCCATCTGGCACTTTAAAACGGCATCTGGTTAACTGTACTTAACCAGCTGATCACTGTACAGTTATTTTTAAATGTAATGTATGCTTAAACAGATGTTATTTTTATAGATGTAGATCTAAACTGCACTTGTATACGTGCTATGTCTGCATAAGCTCTTTCTGCAATTCAAATGTTGACACCAAAAATTACAAGCCAGAATGCTTATGAACTTCACTATTATGTTACTGCACTTTTTTGCAGCTTGTTAGGTAAACATCAATTCAGTTCTTTTTTCTCTGTTCATTGCACATAAATAAAACATTAGCATTTAGTTTATAAAGTGATGAACATTTTGCTGTGTTGGATTTAGCTTTATAAATACAACTGCTGTCAGCAAGAAAAAAGGATTTATTGAATAAATAATAAGAAAGCTAGAGGAAAATGAAAGTATATATATTATGCAAAACACGGTGTCTGTCCACAGGTCACGTAAGGGTCTTCCGATACATAGACATCCCATGTGAGAATATTTAATAACAGTGCATTTTTGCAAGATATAGTTAGTCTCCTGAAGCAAGAGCAGATTGGTAAAATGCAGTACAACACTGATAGCTGTAATTGTTCGCAGTAACTGGGGGCTCCATTTTTAACATTGTACAGTAGAAAGCTCGAGTTCAAAGGTCCTCTGAAGTCAAGAGTTTTACAGAAGGGATAAAAATGGAGAGTAAGATATGCCCAGTCTAACAGAACTAGCATTGCCAATCTTTTAAATAAATATATTTTTATAATAATTACTAATTTTGTAAAAGCAGGCAATATTCTGTAAATTTCAAGTAAATTCATCTTTATTCACTAAGATTAAGACCTCATTCTTCCAAACACCCAACTGAAATCAGTGTTAATTACCAAGGTTTGGACAGAGACTAGCCCTGAATACATATTTTTTCCATTCATTTAATGTTTATAATTTGCTTAGTAACTTACAGTTTTTGAATCCATGTATTTATTAGATAGGTCTGGGAAACACAAAACATAATATACAAGCACCCAATCTTGAACACCCAGCTTCATTTTGAGTACAGCAAATAGAAAAAGTTTCCCAGTCAGGACACTTTTTTTTTTTTTCGGGGGAATAATGAGTTCTACGACATCTAATATATTTTTTCCAAAAGAACTTAAAACACAATATTAAAAAGTATTTGTGCAATATGCAAGGGCGTATGTTACTTTGCACAAAGGAAGTGGTTGTGGCACTGAATATTTCACAGAGAACTTTTAAGTATCATTCTCAAGGTTAAAAATTGCTGTTATACATAATACCTCAGTAATTGATAGACATTTTCTCTCTCCAGAGCCCATTTTCTGTGAAAAACACCACATAACATCTGTTCATAAACAGTCCTTCTGTGAGAACACTGACACAGGTCTTGAGCTTCTACTGGCTCAATTCCCCTGCCATACACAGATGGCACGAGGTATTTATACAGCTGAATTCTTTGTAATACAAGCTCAACTATATCTTCAGGTAAGACTATGGGCAAACATGTGCTTATACTATTCTGCTGACTTACCTCAAGTCATTTAAACAGTTCCCTCTGACACAAAGACAAATTGTAGCGTACCGTTATGCAAGTGTTTTGTCTCAAAATCACCTTCAGCAATCAGCACAGAGCTCTGCAGAGATAAGGACATTTTGGGACGTACAAAACCCGCCAAGTTTCATGTTAATGAGCTAACAGTTATATTAAGATTCAAGACTCGGGGCTATTCTCCTTGGTTTTGATGTATGTGTTTTCCTTTTATGGAAAATATTTGTTCTGATGGTATAATACCTTGTTCTTTTGCATGCAAAATGTTAAATGAAGAGACAAACTCTGGCATTCAACTTTCACATACATAGCAATGGAGCGTGTAGGTTAGCCACAGTTTTCTATATGCTATGTTGGTTATTCCCTCTAAGCAATTCTGAGTGAATAAGACTTTATAATGCATTCAGAAATTGCTTTCCTATTTATCTCCATGAAATTATGGAAGGCTTCAGTTGACTTCTGAAGAAATCTAGGTACCACGATACCATCTGCCAGACGACATCCTAGTCCTACGCACACATATGCCCATGCTTTGACTGTGGTCTGTATACACTTAAGAAGTAAAGCACATACGTAGAGATTTGCAAGGTGAGAGCCTTGAAAACTAGAAGCTCCAAAACGAAGGACAGCCTGTCGGTGTTTTGAAGCGGGGGGAAAAAAAAAAGTTAACTTCAACCAAAATTTCTAACGTATTTAATTCAATCTCCTTCAATCGTTCTTTCCATACCTCGACCCCTAGCAAGTTACTGAAGTCCACGTTGGTGATTTAGGAGAATATCATCTACATAAAGGCATGGAAAAAAAATCAGAATTCTTGACAAAAGAACCCTTTAATGAGAATACATACTGATAAAACTTTGAAAAAAAAAAGATATACGTTTTAGGTCATTCTTTCAAGAAGAAGTAGTATATACCTGCAGGGAGCTGGTGACCAACAGCTTAAACTATACATTGATTCTTATTTTACTTATGGAACATTTAATAAAAAGGTTTTTCTGGGAACTACTCATCCAGCAGAATAAATCAAAATGTACTTTCTTTCCCTGTTCAGGGCAAGAACGGAACGTGTTTCAAGTAACCTCTGCCTGTGCGCTGGCTGGGTGACCCCATGAAGGTGAGCTACGTCCTGCACAAGAAGGGTAAAGCGATGGTCCTCATGAAGAGCAGCAAAGCTCCTGTGGTGTGTAACGGGACTGGGGAACCCTCCAAGAGGTTCTGCTAATCCCAGAGCTCCGCCGGCAGTTATGTTTCCCTTGGCGTTTCTAAATACTGAAGAGGAGGCTGGATTTGTATATCGGCACTCACAACTGCAGTGTCTAGATGGATAGATAGGTTTAACAGGGAAAGAGGCGTCCCTTAGCAGGTGACCAAAACCAGTTAAAAATTTTAAGAGTTGCAGTTAAAACAGTAAAAGAAATCTGGTTCTGTTTTCAGCCGCACCACAGATTCCCGGCACGGTACAGGCATGTCACTGAATCGCACTGTATTTCTTTGGTTACTGTAAATGGGAATATTACTAAAGCTTCCTGGTGTCAGGAAGATGTGAAATAAGCCCATTTGTGTTTGTGATGTGCTTAAACATTATAGCCATCAAAAAGCCAATAAATAGCATGTCCACACTAAATGTCTTTGTAATACCCTTTTTACATTTGGTGGCTTCTCAGTTATACTTGCTTTTTGTAAGCTGACGAGAAAAATACAGTTAAACACAGATAAGTTTAAAGAGAGATTATGTGGAAATGGATGCTACTTGCTTTTTTTATACTTTATTATATAAGAATTAACTCAGAATGATACCAAATGCATCATTCAATTTAAATATCGTGCTTGCTTATGGCCTGTAATATGATCCGATGCATTGTAAGCAATGTCTTGACACAGTATATGTGATGAATACAACTCAGTGTATCAAACACCAACTGTACTAAATCCACAGTAATGCTTCCTTTTTGTAAGTAAGTTCTTTATGCTCCAGTAGTTTTCATTTTTATGATAAGTATGAACCAAACCAGCTCAGAATACGTTCCGCCATGCGCTTGTTCTTATGCAAGAATCAGTCACCTAATATTTATCAATTAAGATTTGTAGGATAAATAATGCAGATGATAATTTTATAGCACTGATATTAAGAAAATATAATTCTCCAAATATAATGGGACCTGCTTCTTAGCACTGAATTGTTCTAATTTTTCCTTCTTTCTAAATTCTCCTCCCTGCTACCAAGCATTATTTTACAAAAAATGGTGTTTCAACTGCACTTAATGCACATTGTAATGATCATGTCTTTAGCTTTTTTCTTTTGAAGTTCTTTTTAATTACAAAATAATATCCTGTTTGAAGAACACAGATTTGATATCTCCCTCTGCATTTAGTAATTATAAACTAGTTCTCATTATCAATATATTTTGAATGTTGTTAGTTTGTTTTGTTTTCCTATTTTTTTTGTTTTAAATACAGGAAACGTAACTTGGCTGGCAAGAGGTTTTGACTGCGGATCACGTGGGAAGTAGAAGTCCATTTCAGAGCCCTGATGTCCACAGCCAGAACTCAGCAGTCCATGACTGTCATCAGGATAAAAAGCCTCAATCAGATAAGTGAGAAACAGATCAGTGGCTGGTGGCTGGGACCTTAACTGGGGGAGTCAAGAAAGACAGCGTGGGTCCATTAGTCCCACTGGATCTATCTATCTGGACTGCGTTATATCTAGCAGAGCGAAAACCCAGCAAGAGACGTGTCCAAAGCTAAACCAAAAATTAACAAAAAAGAGTGATTTACATCCCTCTCTCGTTAGCATCTGAAAAGGGATTGGCAATCTCTAAGCTTCATATGTCCAAAACTGAGAGATTTAAGATATTCACATTTGCTAGCATCTTTGGGACTTCTGAAAAAAGATGTTTCACAAATGAAAGCTATTACGACATCCAACAACGTGCAACAAACCCATACGTTTTTAGGCAATGCAAATTAACAGAACTGTCACACTCGTATTGAAATCTGCTGAATAATTTTACTGAGCAGTGAAGTTATCTGCTGATATCTTTTGATAATTTTACTGCAGATAACAAGATGCCAGCTCCTGCCCTGCTAGACCTCAGCATCACAGCCAGAAATGCTGGTGATGCTCTGCAAGATCTCCTTGCTACATTGGAAGCAAGCACACAAACACAGAAGGGTTAAAAGAGTGAGGTCTTAGGGAGGTCTGGGCAAAACTTATTTTAGTTTGGATTTAGACCAGAATTTGCCATTTGAATAACCCTAACATATACATGACAGAGTATAATATATGTCCTTTTTCTGAGCCGGTTTACATAACTGCCTCTGCAGACTAGGGTCCAACAGCAGTGCCTTTCGGGAATTTCACTGTGGTCAGTAAGATCTTTGTTTTAATAAAACTGCTCAACAAAATATAGCTTTTACTGGCTGTAAAATATTAAGTGGGAAATAGAGGGTAGGGAAATAAGAGGCACATATTGAAAAGGGGCGGCTTTTTTTTTAATAAAACTTCTATACAATCATAAGGCACTGGAAGAGTTTGATCCGTTCCCCTTTATGTATGCATACACTTTCTGATGCAGAGGAGAAATGTTAAGTTTAATTAGTGCTGCGGACCCTGCAGGAATGTCTTGTACGTAAGGGGGAAAAAAAAAAAAAAATCACTTAAATATGTGAGCTAGAAAGATTTCATGCGTATATAGTTAGTCATATAGTTAAGTGTTTGCAAGATCACCCCGGAGATTGAAGCCACTCCAGGACAAGGACCTCATCTTCATACTGGCGTCTAATGCACCTAGCACACTGTTAGTGCTATAATAAATAATAATAATATGTTAGCATTAGGTGAGCATCTCTCGCATGATCAATTTCCTGCTGTTGCAGGAGGGTGAATGTTGGTGGACTTTGATCCTTCTGAGATTTTATGTTTCTATCATAAGAGAATCATAGCACATAAGCACATTTTTTACTAATGCAGTAAGTAAGGTGGCAATATATATTGCACTGACATTAAATGAATATTAAAAGGGATTGAAACCATTTCCACTTCATGAGGGAAAAAACCTCCAAGAGTTAGATATACAGTAGCTATTCAACAAAGATACCACTTTTAACCTTCTTCGTAGATTAAAAAATTCGAATCCATTAGAAAGACAATCTAGTGTTAAAGGTATACACTAAAGTATCTTAAAATACATTTGTTGTTGTTGTTGTTTCTGAGCCTGTTTTGCCTACTGCCAAATCTCCCTTGCCCCTGTACACACATCCCATCGCTTTTCTGCTCCCCACTCTCTCATCTCATTGTAACATCTCAATAATGTATTACAGCACAAATCCTCGATGCACGAAGACTTAGTTTAAAGAAAAAAGCGAGATACAGCACTTCTGTGTATAAATAATAAACGCAGATGTTTCAAAGAGGGATATACAGGGCAAAACATCTTATTTGTGGGAGGGCATCGGTTTTGTGTACATTGTACACTTGTAATTTACATTAGTTTCTTATTTTTGTAACATCTCTACACAGCCGTATATTAAATTAGAGATTTCAAACCAGACTGAACAGTCCTCTTTTTACCCCTGTTTTGCTGCATCTTGCCAATTCAGTGTTTTATTATGTTTTCTGTCATAATATTACTCTTGTCCTTAGAAAACATGTATTTATTCCCACTTGGAATATAGTGTAACTACTGTAAAGCACTGCTCAAAAGATGACTACAAATTCTGTCTGAGAATAGAAAACTTGAACTCTTCTATTATCCAAATATTTTTCAAAGATTTCGCTTTTGTATGCATGGCAATTGCTGACACACATAATGAGATCATGGGAAAAGCCACACAGCTGACCTGAACTTTTGGGGTATAGGAGTATAAAACTATGAGATCTAATAAACCCAGTGCATGACCCCGTGAAGTTTTTGGACTTAAAGAACTAAATGCTATTGTGAGAGGAATGCAAGCCTACATATTTTTTCCTGTAGCATGGCAGAGTTCAGACGTATTATATTTACAGTTGTCTAGAAATGTAACGCTATAGCATGAAGCATATAGACATCTTCGGTCTCCAGCCTCACCAAGAGAATATCCTGACACCTTCTTGTCACACGCAAGATATTATTTTTATGCACCAAACAGTAGGCAGGATGCAGCAACAGACTGACTCTGTGCTACCACAGTGTGTCTGAGAGGCTGTCAGCACATACTTTGCCTACTTACCGTAGCTCTTTCAAGTAATATAAAACCACATTGGGCTTTGATTTTTTCACCTAGCTCTTGATATGCCTGGCTAGTAAACCGGGAACCAAAGTTTGGTGCATCATTTGAAAAATACCTTATTTATAGAAATGCTGCTCCAGGAGATAGCGGTTACATGTAGCAGCTGTTGAGTTCTGCATACAAGACCGGTTATTATATTTAAGGGAAAATTTAAGATCTCCTAAAGATTATAAACTACCCTTAATTAACCCCCACAGATCCCATCAACACTGGAATGGGCATGCCTAAATGAAAGGCATCACTGTACATAAGCTGGAAGCTGTGGAAATCAGAACTTTAGCATATAAGTATATAGGACTAACTCGGTCCTCTGAGAAGCAAGGATTATTTTGGTATTTAGGATTTAAGTGAACACTTCAGAAGAGCACTAAATTCTAAGGCAAATGCAGAAGTCTATTACTGCTTGAAAACTAGATTCTCTCCAACATACATAGACAGAAAAAATCCTTTTCCCCAACAATACAAGTGATACTAACTTAGAAAGGATGCGTTCTCACTATAAGAATAAAATCAAGCACCAAAATGTAGTATAAATGGCAACAATCTAAGGCATGACTATTCCAGTAAGACTAAAGGGGTTTTTTTTATAACGTTAATGCTTAAAGAGTTTTTTAAAATGTTTTTGTTCATCTTTCATTTTTTATACTCCATTAGTTTCCTATTTAACTATAAATAAAGGGTGAGTTAATGGTTGATAATACAAACACGTTACAGTATAATCAAAGTGTTTATTTCTTTTAAAGTCTTACCCTGTATACCTGGCTTCAATTAAATAAATGTTGGAGTGTGAGATAACAAAATATAAATACCTGCCTAAATTATAAGTTATATATTCATTTTAAATAATGGAAAAATTCTTTTCAGCCCTGCGTTAGCTAGTAGCTATACTCAACATTCGAACATTGTTTATTCTTTACTAACTAATCATCCTTCATGGTCTTTCAAAAGTTCCTGGCATTTCACTAGTTTACACATTGATTGAATACTGTTCCCAGAACTGCTTGTGGCACTGTGCCAAATGCTGTGATAATCAGCTGGAAGATTTATTCCAGTTGAGGAGTGTTATAAACATAAGGATTCATAAGGCTCAGCGTTGAAAATGAATACTGATGCTTTCGTTGAGATGGCTGAAAAACTTTCTGTGAGCCTTCAATAAGACGCAATGAGAGTCTTTACAGTCTCCTTCTATATACAGGCTTTGATTTGAAAAACATATTCATTTAACTTGATTTGATATAAATATTAATAACTATCAGAGGTTTTAACAAACTAAAATATAATTTTACAGTGGCATGTGCAGAGCAAATCGTACATGAAAAAACCTTAAGGAAATTCATGGATTAACTACTGTGCATGGGATCAGACACATTTGCTGCAACAGGATATATTATTATACTGGTAGATGGGTGGAGAAAGAATACAAAGGAAGCTGAAAAAATTCAAAGGGAAGCAGCTGGCAGGTAAATGCACTGAGCCAGAAAGAAATAATAAGGAGAAAGGCAGTGAGTGGAAAACGGAAAGGATAGTAATTTCTTAAATAAAGAAACAAGAAGTAGAGAGAAATGTAAGCTAGGGATGGGAACACTGAAAAAACACAGAATAGCAAACATTCCCAGTTAGAAAGAGGGAAATGCAGTTTGCTTGCTGGACTAACTGTAACAATAAACTAATATCATAAAGACTGAAAAGACTATACTAAAAGACTATCGGCTTAATTAAGAACCAGTGAAACCGTACAGCATGACTGAATGGCATGTCCGAAGTCTACAAGGCCAAAAAGATCTTACACAGAAATTAAAAGAAGTAGTAAAACAAATGAAGCAACTTCATTGCTTTGTATGGCCGCTACAGTCAGTGAAATGATACTGGCGTCAGCTTAGGTCACTGCAATTATCAAAGCCAAGATATTAAAAACTTGCAATTATGGGTGACCAATTTCTTTGCCAAATAAAAAGATGTCACTTTTCTCAGTGCGTGTAGCTGCGACAAACTACCCTTTGATGATCAGTTCCTCAACACCATCTTCAAAACTCTTTTGAGAAGCACGCTTTTGAGCAATGAGGTGCCCCCTGCACCTTATAAAAACATCGCCTTTTGCATATGTGTTCACAGTCACCCATATACCAAACCCTCAAATAACAGTGCATTGAATTAAACATTCAAGCAGTTGTTAGGGCCTTCTGCATTACAAGCATCTTTAAATATTTGGTCACACAAAGTTTATTGGTACTACTCAAGGATAACAATTACCTAATAAGGACTTCAGAGTCTTAGATGAGCATCCCATGATAACGCTTTCAGAAATGTGATGAAATAATAATTCTAAACCCTACTCTCTATTAAACATGGCAAATGCAATAGACTGAACTCCACAAACGTTACCCTTAATTTAGAAAAAAAATTGACAGTGAGGAAATTTTCAGGAATGTCTGCTTTTGGAAAAGTTATTACTTTCTTATGCCTTGTCTTAGAAATAGGTAACAATTAAGTATTTCATAGATTGGTAGAGTGGAAATATCAGTAATACCTAAAAACATCAGAAGCAGCATACCGCGACACAATCTTGATCTCCAAAACTCTTTCTATATATTTTACATCTTCACTCAGATGAAACCAACATACAATATTGATGACGAAAGCCTTGTATGGAAACTTGTGGTTTCCTACTTGTTGCGTGGGACGTGCTTACCCAACAAGGCAATTTTGGGTGGCCAGTGGCTCTCTACAGCAATGCTGGAGCCAGGGGAATCAGGTGTTCTAGCGGTTATTCATGTGGGAAAAGGTGATGTTTCACAAGAACTAACAGAAGTATACATTTTGAAAACTGCCAAGATACTAGGCAGCTATAAAAAACCAGAAAATACCCAATAGAGGACCTCAATATTTTAGTGAGTGCGCATTTTGAATCATTTGAAGAAATAAGGCATAAGCAAAGACTTGCACGTCCTGACTGGAAATGTCTAGATGTTTGCAGCAAGAAGGGGAATTGAAGAGGGAATGAGGAGACATGAATCGCAATGTTTATATGAAAATAGTTTCTTGGCAATATTTCATCTCTTTAATGTGATTGCTGTACGAATGAATTAGTGTTTTGCCTTTCAAAAAAGAACAAAACATTTTTAAAAACAAAACCAAAGCCTCCTCAATCCACTTTTGCAAAGAGGTTTGGATACAGACCTCTTACTGAGTATTCCTCAGCCACTGAGGTTCTGATATTTTATTCTTATGGCAAAGGCTCTACTGAGAACAGGAAGTAGCAAAACAACGATCCATTCCTTAACAGTGATTTAAAGGAAAGAAAAATAGTGAGAAGACAACTAATTTTTGTAAGAACCTAAAATTGTCATTTTGTGGATTTGCTCAGATGCCAAAGGAAGACTTTTTAGTATCGGTAGAATTTAAGGAAGAGAACATGAGCAAAGCAGCAGTGTACTCTTGACAGCATGGCCCTCCAAATGTGTCCTAAATATTGGTAATGCAGAGACAAGTACTGAAGATGAATGACTAAAAACCAGTCTCTCTCCATTGGAGTTACCACAAATAGGCCAATAAATAGGAGAGAAATCAGGCACATTTATGTGTCAAGGAGAATTATGCTTGTGTATCTGCTTTTTGCTGTGCTGATGAAGACCACTTCTAGTTTGAAAGCCCTGTAGACATACGAATGTGGCCAAAAACATGGGCTAAAAAAGGTTGCATCACTTCTTGTGTCTCTGCTTGGAATCTCACAGATATTCCCTATCCACTTTGAAGTATGGATCCCAGAACAGGATGTATTGCCCTGTTAGTGGTCTTGACACTGCAAATGGGGCAAGACCACTTCTATTCTAATATTTCATATTCCTCATTTTCTACTCTGCACTGGTGCTTTTTCCTCCACATCTTTTGCATACTTTATGGAAAATATTGCTGAAGACTTGCTCCTGGGTTGCTAGTGTAATATATACATTAAAATAGAGAGGGGTGAACGTGATTTCTAGTCTTACATAATATGGATGAGGCACACTGGATTACGGGCCAGCAGGGGAGGAAGAGGAGAAGGAGGAAGAAGTCGTTGGCATGGTGACCTGCTCCGCATGAAGAAAAAGTTACAAAGAACAAGATTGAAATCACTCATAGTTATAAAAATGCATAGAGACACTATGCTACAAATTAAAAATCCACTCATGCTTTAGGCAGCACTGTGGAGGTTTGTTTGAATGGCAAGAGCTTCAACAGCAGCTTCCAGTCATGATGACAGGTAGCCACTTGGTAAAGGAAAGGTTGTCATCCCCAGAGCCTGCTACCTATTTTTTGCAGGCAGAGACTGTACAGGCACAAAGCAGACACAATTTTTTACTAAACATCTTTCAGAAATACAATGATTTTTAACCTTAAATTAAGCATATCTGCCATTACCATACTTAACAACTATACTGACGCTCGGGTATCGGTTACCTAAGGTTATACTTTTACCAGTCAAAGAGCCTTCAAACTGAAATGAATAACACCCAAGCATTACAAAAAAAAAGGTGACAAAGTTATAAAAGTCTAAAACTCCCAGTTTACATTTGGTTTCACATTTAAAATATTGATTATATCAAAGAAAGAGGAATTGTCAATGTCAACAAGAAGATCGTTCAGCAAATGAGAATTCCAGAAGGGAGCAATACAAACAGATTTATGGTTTTTGATGCCAGAAAAGGGGTATCAGATTCTATTTGCATTGCTAACCAATCAATATAACTTATTAATCTAATTCTGCTGGAGTACAGCACAGTGCAGGTATTGATGTTATTCAGTGCTTTGTTAGGAAACAGATCAGAAACTATTTGAAGATCCTTAGTAAATGTTCACAGGTCATTACACTTGAAGATGATAGATATTTTTAAAATACTCTTTATCTAAGGTATAGTAAACTAGGAGTGCCAAGTTTATCAATATGCCCTTAGTTTAAACGGTAAGGTGGGACAAAGCTTTCTGTGAAGAATGTGCCATAGGTATAGTAAAAACAATACTCTCCAGTTCTTCCTCTGCAATTGTTCTTGAAGGTAGCTGAAAGGGTTATCAGCTTCATAAAAACAGATTATTTTTTTTTTCCCCTTATCAGGTGGTTTAATACAGATTATAAAAAGGCTTACTTGCTATCATTTACAAATTCATGAAATATGACATTCTAAATTAAAGACTAAGACCAGTCTGTTCCTAAATGAGAGACTGCAAATATCCATCACGATGACGCCCAGGCCATAGGTAATGCTATACGGGGTAGATGGCTTCCTGACCCTTATTCCATCACGTGGCACATTGTGGCCTGAGACCTTAATTTTGCCTCTTCTGCAGCTGGAAAGGTCAATGTTTTTACTTCTCAACCCTCCTCTCATTTCTTCTCCACATTTCTGCAGAGATTGCCACAGAAGGGGAAACAGTCTGATTTCTGTGTTTTGTTGAGTCTTTTCCCCAATTTATCTTTTGGGCAAACTAGCATGTATATTAAAAGGGAGTTGGATTAGATAAGGCAAATTCATATTTTGATAAAAACGCAGTTTTTTGGGGGTGGTGGTGTTTTAAACAAACCAAGGCTCTCTGGCAGGTATTCTTGATGTCTGAACAGTAACTGTCCCTGTTCCAAAAGCATCCTTGACAGGATGAAATACCCTGTTATTTAGCTATCTATAGTCAAAGTACAGATTAGTAAGATTTTTTTTTGCTTTGCAGCATTTTGAAAGAGAGGAGCTGGGACCTCCATCAAAACCAAAACCACAACGATGCAGAGGACAACACTGGTCATATCTGAAAGGTGCTGTCCTTCCCCTCTGGTAATACCAAACTGACATTTAGTTAAATAATCCTGTCCACGCACCGAGAGCAGCAGTTTCAACAGGAGGTGAAGGACGCGTATCGCTGAGAGCAATTGTGAGTTGCTAGCCTACAAGGACTGTGCATCTGACAATCAATCCATAAACATTGGTGAGAGCACGCAAAATTGGACCCTTTAAGTTATTTCCCCACATTTCAAATCTACTTGACAACAAATCTGAAAGTCAGCTGTAATTTTAATCATCCGGTAATGTTTTATGTTAGCCAATTACAGGGCTCCAAGAGATTAGCTGAATGTTTCATGTCTGATAAATATGTGACTGGGACTAATTCACTGGACCCTTCTCTAACCTGAGTTAGGTATAAATGAGTAGAGCTTCACTAAAATCAATCGAGCAGTATCCAGTTATACTGTCACAGAAATTGGTGCTATAGACTTAGGATAATTTTCCTAATAAAAATAAATTTTAACCAGTAGATTTTTGACTCATACTTGTAATCTAATATTTCAGGCAATATACAGACCTACTAAATCATTTGCTTTCCCTGCATGCATTCCAGATGAGCTTTGCTTTTTACATCTCTACCTACTAGCAAGAATGCTCATGAAACACCCCATAATTCAATTATAAGTACCTCTAGGAACCTTCTAATTATATGTTAGGCAGGTCAGAAATGAAATAGCCATGCTACCCTTTAGTCTTGGATAACAGACTTGAAACGGTGAAAAGAAAAGTTCATCTGTTCATTAAGAGGCCAATTGTAATACAGTTAAGGGCTTCAGCAAGCTGTTTTGTTGAGACCTGAATATCCGTGAAACAAGCCCCTCCAAAGCTGGAAGTTTAGCGAGTCTTGTCTTTCAGCCACGGCATCAGCAAAGAATGGGGAGCTAGTCTGGAGAGTAGGTACTGTTCATTAGTCATTTGTTTTCTCTTACACTAAATTCCCTTGTAGGAGTTCACAGGATCAGAATGAAAAACAGCTACAGGTACTTAAAGGTGCTATTCTTTTCTTAGAGATTTCTGCACTGGTCTTAATTAAATCTCCCATAGGATTGCAGAGCTTTTTTTTTTTTTTAAAAAAAAAAAAAAAGAGATACGAAACAAGAACATGTCCATCAGGCAGGTTTTTCTAAGCTTTGACAGCTCTAAATGCAGGCAGCTGCAATACAAGCTTGTCCTCAAATCCTTGACAATGACCTTAACCTCAGGGTGAAAGATAATGTAGTTGCTATGCTCATTCTGTGCAGAGTGTCTACTGATCAGAGGCTTGTGGCAAAATATGTATATTTTTTTCTTATGATATAGACTATTGTTCACTTGCAAATCAAGTGATACCACAACATTATCTCTATGACAGGTTTTTTTTTTTATTTATTTTTAAATGTGAAGGAATGGCACAAATTCAGGCAGACTTCCACTTCAACAGCTAGACAAATGACTTTGTAATGCCTTCCAAATTAACCCCTCCACAGCCACATGTTTGGAGCTGAAAAGGAAAATTAAGCAAACAAACTACCTAATCCCAGGTACTTTTGCAAGGGAATTCAGACAGACACCTACACCAATGACAGGGAGATTTCCCATATAGAGTGGTTCCATATTACACTTAGCACAGTGTTAAAGCTTTAAGAGCAGTATCCTCCATGGTGAAAACTGCCACTTAACTGACTTCCTTGGAGTAATGACAATTTACATGCTGAGGATCTGCCTCAAACTGAGAATCTGCCTTCGCTATTTAAAGGCAGATGAATTTTGAACTAAGAAGACAGACAGCTATGTAGGAACACTGTAATCCAAGGTGCCTACCTTGAACCGAAACGACAAAGGAAAATTCCTACTGCAATATTAACATTATGATTATTAACATTACACTATTATAATTTTTTTAATTATTATTGAGATTTCCATAATAAATTAAATGAGTTTCGGAACAGCTATGGGAATATATTGGGATTTAATCTGGGGGTACAGTTGCCCCAGTGCCTTTGGAGGTGGGAGCTGCTGGAGGGAAGGATGCGTTCGGCTGCTCGGCGAGGGGGCAGCTGCTCTGCAGAGAGGCTCGACTTTACTCCGCAGTGACAGAACATATGGAAATTTTAGCTGCTAAATATCAAAGTCTTTGTCGTTCAAGTGCAAACTGCAATTTCTGTCAGTGTATAACCTGGCTAGATTTTGAAGGTTTTCACAATAAAAGGCCCGTTATGACATAAAGGCTGTACCCTCACCAACCTTCAAGTCCCTGTTCTGAAGTCTGGGCAGAGCAGACCTCTTCAAAAAGAGCAGCACGATTGCACTACTTGCAAATATTTCTCACAGGAGCATACAAGAATAGTAATTTCAAGTGACACTTGTTAAGCACAGTATTTCTCACAAAGAGGAAAATCTTTTTCCAAAGGCATTCTGAACAAAAATAGGAAGAGACATGGATAGCACAGAATGCACTTACACTACACATACCTTTTGGTGGGTGTGCACTCTGTGAACATGTCTCTTCTTATTCAAAGAGCTGGGTTGTTTTTTTTTTTTACATTACATTAGTCAGCTAAGAAATTAAGGAAAAAAAATCATTTTCATGTGGGAGCAAAAGCTAAATAATTTAATGCTTAAATGAAAACATGAAAAGAAATTTATTTTGGATTTAATTAAATATTCTACCATAGGAAGTTTTGATTTTGACAGGAGTTTCTTAAAAAAAATTAAAACAAAAGTAAGCTAAATTTGGCCTTGAAAAACTATGTAAGATTTTTTAAAAAATACTAAATAAATATTTTTTGTATATCTAAACCTGAGCTATTATTAAAATGGTCAGAAATCACTCATCAATTTTGACCCAGATGTGTACAGAGATTTAATTGCTGTGATACAGCTGAATATTTTGGCCAAAATCAGTCCAACCTGACTTTAGCACTGGTGGGATTCTGACAATCAACCAGATGTTACCATAATCTTTGAACCAATTTCACAAATGATTGAAAGTCTACAAAATGTTTGATCAAACCAAATAATGTGAGCTTGATTTTACATATAACAAGTATTCAAAGATGTGGTTGTTTCGTTTCTTTTCTTATGAGAAAACAGAGGCAGAGACACAGATAGTGTGTGCATGGGGAAACTGCGTACAAGCATTCAAAATTTTTGGAAAAAATGGTCCAATAACAAAATTGTTACCCATAACTACAAGTGCTAGTGTGTAATATTTATTATTTTTATCTATTGCCTTCTCTTGGTTATCTGTACCTACTGAAAAAAAAAAGATTGGCCTTCCCAACAGGAAGGGAAAATTTTGGAGATACAGTCCTGGTCTTCGCTCATTTTCTGCCCACACCTATTTCAGATGAATAATGTCACACAGATCAGTAAACCCCATCTGTGGGATCTGACCCTTAGATTAAAAAAATCCTGCAGAAACCTATAGCTCCTCTTTTCTCAAATGGCCTATGCTTTTTCCTGCCATCTTTCTACTTCAAGAACATGTTTCTGCTTTTTCCAAGATGCTATTTGCTTGTGGTTCCTATTTTGTTCATTTTTAATGATTTCTTGAGAACATGGCTCACTAGATCCTACCAAAATATTTCACTCCCCTTGTTCCATTAAATTCTCTGCCAATCAATTCAAGATTTTACTTTTTAATTTTATATTTTTACCTATTAAATTTAAATCTCATTTTAAAATAGGAGGAAAAATAGAATAGAAACTGATACCACGTTCTAACTAGAAAGGTATATTGAGAATGTGTTACCATGATATTGTCAGACATTTATAAACTTCTTCCAATGAACTTTGAATTACCCTGGTCCTTTCATATTTTCCAGTTAACATACATACATCTGCTCTGCCATGTAATCAACTGATTGTTACACAAGCATTTGCTAAAGCTATGACAAACTCAGATTTATGAGGTCAAAAAGTTCAAACTTAATCCATTCAATAGCTGCAATTTATCGTCTGATGATAATTGTATACACAAACATTGTAATGATTTAGATGACATAGTGTAAAGATGAAATCCGTTTATTTTAAAAGGGTTTCTAACCCCTAAAATACGTTGCCATGAACACCTTTCTAGGTCCGCTTTTAACAACATAGTTATTATTGTTTTATTGATCAGGATTTTATTACTGATTTGACACTTATATTTCACACTAATCGAAAAAGGTGTAATTTTTCTACAAGAATAAGACTGTAATTAATTATATCATTATTGTGTTTTCAATTCCTTCCATTTAAAGGGGCCTAGAAAAGAGTGCTTAATTTATCATACATGTATTATAAAGAATATGTAAACCTCTTTAAACAGACAGAGAGCATGATCCTTTTGGAGATGATGGGATATGACATAGGCACTATATTTATAGATTCTTACCTCTATAGTGACCTGATTTTATAGTGACAGCTATTGTGGAATGGCATAGTAAATTAGCAACTTAGAAAGCTTGGGTATCTAAAACTATTACTATTCATTACTTTTATAACACTTATTAGTGACCATTCTCTAATACATTCAACAAATAGGAAAGCAAGCTGCAGAGAGCAGAGAATGGTATGGCCGAACAGCGGTGTTACATATATCACGTGTAATTTTATATATGTATTTATATACACACATACCTTCAGTTCACAAATTTAGGAAACAATTGCTAGAAACGGACAGCAGCTGTATTCATCTATTCCTTCTAAACATAAAACATGTTACTGACTGTAAATTTCAGAGAGACTCTAAAACAAGTAGCTAAATGTGAAATTTAAATTGATCTTTGGTTTATTGCCATTGATTTTGTCAATTTTCTAAATGTAACAGTGTTCACCACTGGGAACAGAAACCTGTATATATATCAGTAAAATTTATGCTTTCAACCAACATAAACTTCACAGGAGGAATGACTGCCCTTGCTGTATAAAATAAAATGCATGTGAAGTGAAGGATTTTCTTCTCTAATTAGACACTGTATTTTTTTTTAACATCATGTTAGTAAATTTACCACATAAATTTAAATGCTATTAGCAATATTGCTTGCCCATATTCAGTTCAGTTTCCTTACTATAGATTTTCACAAGTACTTTGTGATAATGGTATTAACCCATATGCCTAATGCACACGTAGAAAAAACATTATCAGTACTCATAGAAACATGCCTCTAAAGTGTTTTATAAAAATGTCAGCGTAAGCATAACCTAAGCCGGCAGATACTTGTATAACTCTAACGCTAATTATTGGTTTCCCAATTAAAACACAGTAGATCTACATTTTTGTACTGTAGTACCCACTCAGCCCATGAGTCCCCGCACACTTTGCCTATATACAACTTCCACTTGCAAGTGGGGGTTGCTAAAACTGGTGTAAGAGAAAATATCCTGCATTTTCCAGGCTGCTTCTCTGAGTGACAAGTGTGGGATTTTGCTCACTGATGTAGCTGAAGTGCTGTTTCAGTTAACATTAGGAACCCGCCCTCATCAAACCCAGCTTGATCAGGTAGGGAAATAGCACAACTGTCGCAGAATGGCATCCTGAGTGTATTTGTTTTCTTCGGATTCAAACCAAACCACTTGCAAACTTGTTTCATGAACATTAAGGGGGAGGGGGGGAGGAACATAGAACCTATTTTAAAACACTAAGTGAAATAAAATCAATGGCTGAGCTCATTTTGTGCTAATAGTCTTCAAATGCCTTCATTGTTTCACTGTTCTTAAGCAACACTCAAGACAGACACATGTATAAGGCTTTATACTACCAGCCTCAAAAAAGGAACATTTTTTTCTTGCCGGTATAATGTCTGATAAGATATTAGTACACAAAAACATTTTCCTTAAAAGATAACGTCACTTATCTTAGTATTGTAATTCACTGGGTGGTGAAAAGATGCCCCTCAAATTAACGTATCTGCTACATACCCACGTTCAGTCAGTTCACAGGAAAGCACGTTTGTTTCCTGGAAAAGTGATTTTTAAAGAGCATTATGAGCCTTACCATGTTTTAAGAGCATTATAAGCCAACCTGCAAAATGAGCACAAGAAGGGAGCAAAGCACCAGTAACACTTTCTGTTCTTCATATGCACATGACAATGGGATGAGCCTCCAGGGAGGGGGCAACCACCAGAGCTGCTGCTCATCACTGCCACCCCCCCAAAACTGCTCCGGGAACACAGACCAAGCACCTCACGTAAGGAACCTCTGGACCTTCCCTCGGAGGTACACCGGTTCCTCCTGAGGAGGCAGCAGCATGTGTTTTTTCCCTAAAAACGCGAGACGAGGCGAAGAGATGCTGGTGTTGCCTCCCTGCGCTGGAGATGCCGGCCGGGAGGTACGTCCCTGCTCTGCCCAAGTGCGACCTGTCCCGTGTGTCCCGCTTCCCTCAACACTCACCAGCCACCACGCCAAGGATCTGACAAGCTTTCAGGGGAGCATGATTGGGGTGCAGTTCCCCCAGGCGAAGGAGACGTTTCCTGGGTGTAACTCGTTAGCAGAGAGGGGTTTTGCCAGTGCCAGCTTGCGGCATGACTCACTGCTCCGCTCTCCTGCGGACTGAAGCACCGACTCCATGAAACGATTTGCACACAAATGCTTACAGGTATGATAATAAATCAAATGCAATTCCAAACTATACCTAGCAAGGAGAGACTTTTCTAACTCCGTCATCAACAGTCCCTGACCCACTGTCCTTGTGGCATTCACCCTGGGAGCGCACATGGAAATGGTTAGCACCGGCAAGGCTAGGTCAGCTCTTGGCATCTGCGGAAGCAAAACTCACTCTTCAGAGCCACCAGCTTTCCATGCCTCCTGCATTAGGCAGAAGGTGAGTAGGATTTTCAGGGTTATAATGCTTTAAACTCCTGCTTCCTTTGCATGTAAGTACTCAACTCCGTTACTGGATGCAACTTGCAGATTACCCCAAATATGGTACTTTTCCCACCTCTGGCCATGCATCAAAGGCAAACAGCACAGCTCCCTCCAACCCAGCCTTTGGATGAAGGTTGCTTTTGCAAACAGATTTAAAAAAATCGGTTTCAAAATACCCCAAGTAGAAACTGCCTTATGATGCAACTAGGTACAAAACATTCATTTGGCCCCATCGAAGAGGCAGAGAACAGATTCCCCCAGATAAAGATGCTTGTGTTTGGAAAGACCAACAGATGATATGTTATCTCTGATTCCTCCCGGCTGGGCCACTGCCGCCTCTCCTGCGCTTCTTGATACGCACATTTCCCTTAAACACATACCCACCGACTCGTGTGTTTTACAGGGTGGCTGCTAGCAGAGCCCGTCTTATTCAAGCTCTTCGATCTCTGTGTTTCAGAAGGGACAGTTACAATGCAACGAGAAGATAAACAAGCCATAATATCTTGTTTTTGCTACTGAACTCATGTTATCAGCAGTGACTTTAACATTTGGTGTGAGCTCTCGTTTTCATACACTCTAGTTCTATTGTGCTTTTTCTGATAAGAAACCTCAGTAACAGAAATGTACATCTGAGAATGACAAGAAAAACCTCCTACTTTTGCAGCAGTCTGACTGCATTCCCACTTCCAGCA
The DNA here is from genome assembly GCF_947461875.1 of Haliaeetus albicilla. NCBI lineage: Eukaryota > Metazoa > Chordata > Aves > Accipitriformes > Accipitridae > Haliaeetus > Haliaeetus albicilla. The sequence continues at coordinate 5,911,634 of NC_091506.1, forward strand.
GTGCTACAGCAGCTTAGGAGCTGCTTCCAGTTTGGCATTGGAAACTGGGAGGATCAGGGTCAGCCTCCCAGTATCTAAATAAGGTCATCAGTTTGAAGAATTTGGCAGAAACATCAATAATAAAGTTTTCTTTTTACTAGAGCAAAATGAACCCACTTGAGTTATTTCCTAAAGAAAAACGTAGAATTTATTTGATTGGATAAAATCTCTTCTCACCTGCTCTGCAGTGCATGTGATCGCCTTTGGCTTCAAAAGCAACATGCACATCCTAACAGCAAAACGCCGCTCTGCCGATTTTAAATACATATAACAAATCCCTCCACTTTGAGCGAGCGTGAGGCAATGGGACCAAGATGGAAATCAAACCTTCAGTGGAAAGAGCCTGCACCGCTTCTGTTTGCTTCTCCCCCACCCTCCAGCTTTTGCAAGAACTTGTTTTCTAAAGAGTTGCTAGCAAACTCCTGTCTCACTTCCTAGACCCCACATCTCCAGGGATATTTCCACCTCTCCTACCATGGGCAGTGTCTTGGGGACTCAGGTGGAGCATCAAACGTCTGCCACCAAAATAAACAAGGCAGCCTGGAGCTTTGGCAGCCTGCAGAACAGCAGTAAAGGGGTTTTCTTTACAGGTAATGAGCTGCCGAGGGATGTTTTGCCCGGTGGCTCACAGCCGGGAGGTGTACCTGGTCCCTCTGCCGAAGCGTGGCCCGGCCGCTCTCACCGGGCAGGCCAGATCGGACAAAGGATTTGAGGTGGCAGCAGGGCTGAGGCATTGCCAATACGCGCCAGGGCAGGTAGGATTGCTGAGCTCTACTTTCTCCTAGTTCACAGGTACAAATCACAGCTGCTTGGCCCTTTTTTTTTTCCTCCTCTCCTCCCTGGAGTGTTCTGTGATGAGGTCAGTTTGGGCTGTGCATACCTGGAACTTGTGTTAGCAGAAGGGAAAATGCCAATTACTTATATTTAAAAATAGACTGAGAGAACATGCTTTTCTCCTTTTTTTTTTTTTTTTTTTCCCTTGCTGATTGCCTGGTGGTACTTACAGCTGGGAGAAAAATCAAAACACCATCACTGATTAGGCATTCAAGGCTTATTTTTGTTTGGGTAGCAATCTAGAGGTGGAATGAGATGCTATCTGGTGACAAAGGGAAAGTACACCCTACCTCGCCCCAGGTAAAAAGTATGCTGTTCCCTTCCAACAGCAAGACTTATAAAAGCAACAGGTTGAGTTTAATGAATTTTATCATTTTACTAGAAAGGTCCCATGTGCTCTAGCCCACAGATTTCCCCTGTGCCAATGAAGACTGGTGCCCTTAGTGCAATAAAGAATGAAATAGAGCCCACTGCGTCGTGGCCGCCTGTTACGCACCTCTTCGTGCTGAAGTAACCTTCACTTGTCTGAAGAGAGATCGAAATGCCTTAAAGCTACTTTATAAAACACAGAAGTGGCCATGTCATTGGCTACAGGTGAGCAAACAAGGAGAATTTAGAAACATCCAACAATTCATCTCAAAGTTTCACTTTGATGAGAGAAGAATCCTTCGTTCATACGAAGGATGTTGCATCCGCCTGGGGAACAGGCGCTCGGAGAACGCAGCTGAGCTCCTTGGTTCATATTCATTGGAAACCCTTTGGACTTCAAACACTTCAGCTATTAGAAGTGGGTGCCTCTGAGACAAATCTAGCTTCCTTTTCATTTTGTTTCAGCTTTTGAAGCACATTTGAATGGTTCAATTTATAGCAAAGAGGAGTGCTAGGACAGAGCCATGCTTGCTAAGTTATCTCTGTGTCTTCAGATATATTTTAGGGTAACAGGAATTTTAGGAAGGAATTCATAACTATACGAAAGAGAGACTTATGGGCTTTGCAGCAAGTGTGTTAGGGTTATTAAAATACGCTTTGTTATCTTCGCACATGGTAGAAGCTTTATGAATTATTCTTATGGAGATGATTCCTCGTTTTAATGTCTGAAAAGCCCTAAAGTCAGATGACACTTTGATTGCTGCTTTCACTGGGTAAGTACTAACAATATCTCTGCTCCTCAGGAAAATGAATATTCCTGTATTTTCCACAAACCAACCTTTGCAGACATGAAAGACAACAACAAAATTTCTCTTTGTTTTTCAAAACTTGTCCAGGGAGCAACCTTGGACTTGCTGCACGTACATCAAACCAGAAGAGAACTACTGCCCAAAGACAGTGAGTGAAACTGTACAGAAGACCAAGAAAATAAATCCTTTAACATGTTAAGACACCTTCTGGAGATGTTTGTGCTCTGTCTCTTACCCAACCTGTTTGGGGTATGGAAGGACAGAAAGAGCAAATGGATGCATCCTTGCCCTTCTGGCTCAGGAGACATTTAAAAGCTCTGTTATTAAGGACTGAACTGGCATCTTGCAACATTTCTTGAGATTTAAGGAGTATCTGCAGTGCTCTTAAGCCAGCAAGAGAGGATGGACATGCAAGCCTACACCTTGGGCCACTACAGAGATTCTTAGGAAAACTGTTTCAGAGCTTCACTTGTTGCATTGGCACTAGCTCGGCTGTACAGAGGGAAGGAAGAGGTAGAAATAAGGGACGTCCCTCCTCGGGGACCACCAACGTGTCACACACACAGTGGGGTGGGAGTGAAAGTGGCATTTCCATCACTGCTGCCAGTGGCATGTGTAACCTCTACAGGACACAGGAACACGTGTATCTCCTGGGTCAGAATCACAGTGCACCCAACCGTGAACCCAACAGCCCGGTCTGATCTTAAGGGATTTCAAAATACAGGGAAGGTAGTTTGGCACTCACTTCCCGCCCCCCCCCCCCCCCCCCCCCAAGTCTCTTCTTCCTGAAAATTCAATAAAAGCATCAGTACACATGTACAGACACATGGACTACAGGCGATTTTTCCAAGCCCTTTTTAAATGTTTGTGTGTCACAGTGGCTATCTGATGCTTGTATTGACTGTCTTGGAAATTCTGGCCACTTAGAAAAAAAAAAAAAAAAAAAAAAGATGTAAGGTTTTGGGAGACAGAACTACAAGTATGTTAGTATCTATAACAGATCCTGAAGAATTTAGTATGCCAAAAATCAGTTATAAGACTTTGAACATATGCGTATGATGGTGGATTTTTAATGCATAGAAAATGTTTTTTCTTCGAGTAATAGGAACAAATGACTTTGTAGTACATACAACTATTAGTTGAAATGTGTTTGTAAAGTGGCTGATATGGATGTTGTTTCATCACTACTCATACAGGACATTAGTAAAGTCAAACTTTATTTTTCCAGACACTTGCAGAGCAAGTGTAAATTTAAACAATAAGTAAGCTCTTCTCAATACGTTATGGAGTGTCTAACCACCGGACAGAGCTGACAGATGCATGTGTACATTGGATGATTTCAAGAGATAAAAGCACATGTTTGGGGCTTTGGTTTGAGGCATACTTTCCACAGGATGAGATCTCTGATAGCCATTATTTGTTTTGCTCTTGCCAAGCTAGAGAGGTTTCAAGCATGATAACAATTGTTAGAGTTTACTCTGTTAAAACATTTACTTAACATTAGCAATACGGAGTGCTACTTGCAGGCTATTTCTAACATGAAAGCCTATGCTGTTTCCTATAAGAATTATATAAGTTTCATTTGGCTCTTTAGAAAAACAAATATAATTAAGTTATTCAGCTGGTCCTCTACACATCAGCCAGTATTACTAATGCAGAACACTGTGTTTAGGTTCAGCCTACACCAGTACTGGAGCAGGTTCTGACACATGAAGGCCCCTTCAATACTTCATGAGCTTGGGTCTTGGTTGCACCATGCAGCTTTGCATTGCAAAAACTGGTTGCTGAAACCTTCCACAAATAGTGCAGCATTCACTGACATTGACCTACTGGTTTCTATGTTACAGTCTTTCCAGTCATGACATATCTGGATCCACAGAGCAGCCTCAGAATATAGGGTGGTGGGGTTGTTGGTTTTGGGGTTTTTTTGCTTTTGGGGGAATTTAGGGGGCTGTTGTGGGTTTTTTGTTTGTTTGTTTTTCCAAATTCCCATTAACTAGCTGCCTTTAAAAAACCCCCTAATCTACGGATTTTATTAGGATATATTTATCCAAGTTGTTATGGCAATGGTACATTAAAAATCAAATGAAATATTTGTCAGCAAGACAAATTTAATTGTTGCCTAGGGTCTGGAACAAACACAACAGTAGAGATAACATGCCACTAATATGGCTTGTTTGAAGTAACAATACTGTATCAATTAAATTGGGGCTAAGTTACACAGCCTTCCTAAGCTACTTAGCTGATGCTTGGGGATGTGAGACTTCACAGTCTATGCCAAGGGAAAATGGTTGGACTTTCTGTGCTAATGAGTAGCTGGAATTTACTATTTTCTGTAATACACACTCACTCTCTTGTCCAGTGTTTTGTACTGTTGCATCCTTCTTCAACTGGGAACATGAATAGTATTTCTGTGCCTCCCATAGCAACAGCATTATGGGACTCTATTTCTTCTTCTTTTTTTTTTTTTTTTTTTTTTTCTTTTCCTCCAAGTAGCTTGTGGAGTACATAAAATTTTGACTGAACTTGAGATAAGCTTAAGTCACAGTTTTCCAACATCCAGGCATCAAACTCACAGGAAAGGCCGGAGCTACAGAGTTGCAGGCCGTTGCCTAAAGCCCTTGCATTAGGATTCCTGATCCTGTCTCCAGTTTGGTGCTGCTTATAATCAAGAATCTGTTGCAGGGTGCTCTCCTGACTAAGGGATACAGAAAGACTGAAATGCAACACTGCAAAGAGAAAACAAAGGCCAGTACAGCCCTCTTTTGGAAGGACTTAGTCGGTGTATTAGTCTTGGCACAGATCTTTGGAGAGGGATTAGTTTCATCCCTAGTACAGGACATAAATCTCTCTGAAAGAATCATCACAAACACAACTCAGAGATGCTATGGAAGCTCTTAACCCTTCACACTCAACATAGTTAATGGGCAAACTCAAGTCCCAAAACTTGTAAGGCAAATTGTGCTTCTCAGTTGAAGTGTCCAGAAAGCCCACGGCACGGGGGAAGTCAGATCTCCCTGGCAGAGTTCCCAGCCCAGACAGGCGAATACAGGATTTGGAAAATAACAGCTAACAGATCTGGACACTACCAGTCCTATGTCTATCCAGGTAAAATTCCAGTGCATCCTGCCCTAAAGCTTACCTCTCAGGTAGCAAGCAAATGCAAACTACTCTGCATTTACCAGACCAGTCTACGCAGCAGCGCGTCCTCTTCATGCCTGGGTGTTGCAGAACTGAGACTTCAGGTAAAGCCACCAAGGCCTGGGAGGCTTCACACAGCTTCCAAGTTCAGAGAGGCATCACAGAGGCTCCGCAATCTCCCCAGGAAAAAAAATAAGTGGATAGGAATGCAGTGCCTGGAGATGCTTCTTATCTCCAGCCCCTGTTCTCCAACCGTGCTGCAAAGACTTTATCTGCACTTTTGCTTGGTGCGACAGGAGGGCCTGGCCGTGTAAGCCACATCTACACAGGAGAGCACATTTCAGTGGAAGTCCCGCTTTCCCTGAGTTTTAACCCTTGGTCCTGCAGAGTAAAGGCGTATTTGTGGCCCACATAGTTGTTACAGTGTGTTATCTTAGATGACTCTGACAGATGTTGACATGAGATTCATTTTGATATGAAAGCAACAAGGCTCTTATCTGTTGCCCAGAGAAAATGCCTTTTACTTGCAAAATGCTTCTTTTTATTGGCGATAACAGGGTACAGCTGGGCCTTGTGAAGGAACAGACTTTTTAAAACATATGCACTCAAAATCAGAAATTAACTGTTAGCAAAAAGACCGGCACATATACTATAAATGACTCTGGCCCACAAGTATGGCTAAAAAAAAAAAAAAAACCAACCAAAAAAAGCAGAGTTGCTGTACACAACTGTATTTTGTCCAGTCCTAGGAAAATGCATGTTTCATCTAGATTATGTTGTAGGCAGCCAATTTTCCATACAGCTGTATTTACAGCATAATGTAGTCACTGAATGCAGCTCTGATACCATATAGAAACCTTTAATAAGACACCATAACTTTTGTGTCCATCCACCAGGAATGTGCTGCCAGAAGATATCATATTTACAATATAAAAGGGGACGTATTTTAGATTTGTCCCAATTAACCTTGTAACGAGATGTATTGGAGTGCTTATTAATGACAGTAATGAGATGCAGACAAGACAATGTATAAAACATCATTGGCATATAAATTAAATTCATATACACAGATACCTTTGTGCACTGGACATGAAGGGAAATTATTAAGAGGCAATTTCATAGGAAAAAAAGGCTAATTAGAAAAAAATTCAATACTTTTCCTAGCTTGTATCCATCAATGTTAGAAAACCTGTTTGCCCACTGACTGAGGAATTGTTCCCACTGCTTTTACTATGCAAGTTACAAAACTAATTTTATGATGGTCCTCTTGGAAGTATTTGCTACAAACAGCTACATATCCATTATCTTTTGACTATATATTGCTCTGTTTAAGTTGCTTTGGTATGGATGCATGATTTAAAAACAAAACATCTTTTCTATCTTTAGAAAGCTACTCTACGTGTAAGATTATTTCTCATTGACACAAGTTACAATCACCTTTTTTACGTAGATCCCACAAGTCTTAGGTTTTATAAGGCAGCATAAAGGTGCCAATCCCCAGCATAAAAACTAATGTGCTTAAATTGGTAAGTGGGAATTGTCGACTTAAAATTTGTAGATCTACTCACGCGAGTGAAGTTATTCACACACTCAAGTGCTTTGTTGAGCTATGGCCTAGTTTTCCTGTTCTACCATCACATATCTTCTTTAAAGTCATGCCTAAATCCTGTCCAACTTGGAAAAAATTTAAGGTGTGCCATTAGCAAAATGGAGACTTTAAAATGATTGTCATGACCAGCAATAACAACAAACTGATTACCATGCTGAGCTTTATAATAGCATTTCACTTTCCTTTCATTATTAGAATTATAATAAACAGATAAATTACATCCACACATATACAAACAGCTATGTAAGCATGGCTGAAATAGTCAGAAAATCACTTTATCAGAGGAGTGATTGGATCTCAAAGGATACTAGAAATTATGTACAGTAAAAGTAATAGCTCATGCATGACTTACAGTCATCAGGAGAGGCAGGAGGCAAAGGAATAAAGCTTCAGATACCTAAGAGTTTTTCATATTATTACAATTGTATCCTGCCGTGTTACTTATTACTTCTTTAAAAATACTAAATGAAGGTAAAGTACTTTTTTTCAGTGTTGTTTAACTCTGAAAACCACCACACCTCTCAAATAACTTTAATGTCCTCTATTTTTTAAAATTAGTTGGTAAGCGAGGAGGAATGAAGCCAAAGTGAACAAAGAATGAGCGGGAAGAGGAGGGAAAGGCAGCAAAAGCCTTGGAAGGACTTAATGCAGCGACTAAGATAAGTTGCAGAGGTGGTGAAGAAAAAGTCCTTCAAAAAATCAGAGCTTGTCCTCTGCCTCGCCGCTCTCTGCAGGGCTGTCTGTTACCAGAGCTATGCCACCGTTCCTGCCAAAATGGGACAGAACAACTATTTCTGTCTGCCCACTCATTCAGCTAATACTGTTGAGGTCAGGATCACTCAGCACCCCAGAGTCAGCCCCGAAAGAAGGTTTCCCCTGAGATCCGTACAATGTCTAGTAGAAGGAGGCCCCAGACATTGATGTGAAATAGCCGTTGTCCTAAGGACTCTATAATCCGAAGGGACAAACTATGAAAGGGGTCACCCTAGAGCCCCACTGAAGGCAAAAGGTCAAGTCTTCTGGGTCAGTGCACTATAGTAAGTCAAAGATCTACACTTGTACCAAGACGGAATTAAGCTAGACTCACGCAAAGTCAGAATTTTCCCCCTAATGCAACAGCTTCTGATCAGCACAGATTTGGAAATAGGTGCTGTGAAGGGAGATGAGTCCGTTCCCAGAGACTCTTATCTCAGACTGGTGCCTCTTTTCTAAACTGCTGTGGAGTTTTTAAAGTCTACACAACTTAGCACACGATCACGAAAGGTTCGGCATCGCACCACGCGCCGCTTGTTTCAAGTGCACCCTTTGTGTCGCCACAGACAGGTTTAGTGAAAGCCGTCTGGGTTTTACACTCCCAGAAGATTTTACTGCTCATTCACTTAGGGCTTTAAATATAAGCTGATGTCTACTGTGCACAGTATCTTAACTTGTCCATTTTATTATACAATTTTGCACTGGTGAAATGATAAATGCAAAGCAAGGAATGGCCAAATGACCGAAGCACTAGGTTGGGACTGCCTGGGCTGCCAGGAGCCACAGGACTGAGTCTCGGCAGGGTCAAGCCAGCTCTTCTCCCTCAACTTAAGTAAATAAAACCCCACAAACTACTACGTGTGGTCTTTCGCAAACGTCTTTAGAAAGAACTTGTGCAGACAGTCAAATCTCCTACCACTTTTTTTCTTTTTTGTAAGGAAGAAATTTATTTTCGTGTTCTTGCTTCAAGTGTCACAGCCATATGTTATTTTGCAGAAAGTTGTGGGTTTCCCTTTATCTGGTCTACTACACACCTCCACTTGGCACCTTGACATACAGCAGTCAAAAGCCTGGCCCTGGGCTGAGAATCAAGTGGGCACTAGCATCTGCTGATATTTCCCTACCTGTATACTTTGGGTTTGTAGAAGTTTCACTCAGTTTCAACTCATTTAGTAAAACAAAAAAGCTCTGACTACCATCACCACTTTCCCTTAATATGTAGTTATGACTGAAAACGGGAGATCCAGTAAAGCAATTAGCAAGCAGTCTACTTGCAACTGATATATTAAATGCCAGGAGATGGGAGGCATCAGGAATAAAGATATAGGTTCCATAAATTTTATTTTATAATTCAAGGATTTGTTTGTTCTTTACTTTGCTTTTGAAAATCACAGCTACTAGGTGAACTAAGCATGAAAATCTTGCTACTGAACAACAAAAAAGCTAAATTAGTTACTGAGTACCCATTGCCAAGGGCAACACGTTCAACAGAGGATATGATAATGACAGACGAATCCTCACTAAATTCTCTCTCTACAAAATAACTGCACAATGTCTTAGATATTTTCACTCATGCTCGAGTCACCTTCCTTCCACAGCAGCTGCTTGCAGCTCTGTCAGTGAAAGCCAATAGAGGTATGATTTCCTGTCATTAATATGACAGGATCGCCCCAATTTTCAGCTGACAGCACTGGATTTTTATGGCTGTTCATGCCTTTTTCTTTCCTGCTCCTCCTTTGTATTCATTTTTTTCCCTGGGAATTTTGTTCTCTTCCTTTCTCTGTTTCCCCTATTACTGTCCCTTGAGCCAACACAGATTCCTACACCTTCTACATCGCCTTTTCACCTTTCATAGAGGTTGTTTTTTGTTCCAGACAACAATAGAAATGAAGCAATGACAGCACAAGGTGACTTCATTTAGTCCAGTGTCTTTCAAATGGATCCAAAATGCAATTTGGTGAGGAGCAACACAATCTCAGCACTAGGTAGCAAGAAAAGAATGGTCGGGTATGGGTAGGACTTGTTCTTGAGTATTCAAAAGCCCAGCAGGAGGGCAAGTTTGGGGACCATGTGGTGCTGGGTCCTCCGGGAAGAGTTCATCTTCCACAAAGGGAGAAGCTCAGGCAATTTATAACCACACTAACTGCACCCACAGTCAGACATTTCTGCTGTCAGCCCTTGTTGATAGGGATACAACATGGTCCCACTATCAGCCAAAAATTATTATCCATTACGTACACTAAGGGACCATAAATTTAACCCATCTGCATGCTTTTGCTTGGGATGTAAAAGTCTTGAAGCTGCTCATTAGCCTGGCATGGGGACTTGCTAGAACCACACAAAATCGAGGTCTTTACTGACGCAGGCACAAATCTTGTTGCCTTTCTCACAAGCGCAGCCCCAACCACAACCATGCCCACACATAGCAATTACTCACTGTACTACAAGATGCAAATCAAACTTTCCCTTTAAATTAAGCAAGTACACTCTTAACAAAGCCATCAAACCCATCAAAACACTTACTAATTATTAGGAAATAAAATCATGGTCCACGCTCCCAGGTTTCTGAAATTACCAGAGGCCAATAAGCAATATCTAGCAGGAAGCACATGAAAGTACCTTTGTTAACAGTCTTTTTATTCCTTCATCAAATTAATTTTGTTTAGAAAGAATATTTCTCCTTATTTTCTTTTGCCAGATAAGCCCAGAACTGGGGAGCTTTTGTAACAAGGGCTAGCAAACAATGTAGAGTGTTGGAAAGAAACCATGTTTAGACAGGCAAACCATGGATAACAGTGATATTGTGTGTGTCAGGCAAGAGAAAGGAGGGACTGCAAACTAATAATGACAGGGCTATTTATTACTGAATAACCAGCCTCTAATTTTAGAAACATAAGATCTCCTATTTTCTATTGTTCATTTTAATTAGTATTTTCCCTAAATAGTCTCCCTCTTCCTATATGCTATTTATACAATCGCAAAGAAAATATCAAGTGCATGCAATGTTAGCAGAATGGCAACAAAACGTGCTGCAAGCGGTATGTTAGCTGTGCATTGTCTGGAGCGGGGACAATCTAGGGAATGATTTTGTCTTTTGCAACAGGACATTCTTGTTTCCTTTTAGAGAAAATATTCTGCCTTTAGTATCCCACCATATCACCACATCTCACAGACAGAGAATTGCAAGCAGTACATTGAACCCGGTAAATAGGGTGACAGAGGTAAATATCTCTGTGAAGAGCAGCCTTGAGCAGCTGGAGGAATCCAGCCCTGAATTGGGTTCTCTCTCTTTAAAATCCCTTTTAATTTTTTTTTTTTTTTTCCTTACAAAGCTGAGAAAATGCTTGGCAGTGGCTCAGAAGCTGGTGCACTGCAAGATACCCTGTCTTGCTGTTTCCTTGCACTTCCCTCATCTGCTGTAACCACTTGTTTCTTGACATAAGTAGGCGAGAAACCTGTGATTTAGTATGCAGGGCCCTTCAGCTACACCCTTGCACTCACACAACAAAGGGCATTTGGGAAAGGGATATTTTCACCATGGGCATACAGGGTTCATTTTACCCTCTGAGTGCCTAAACATGCTATTCAGAAGGATGTTGTATTTCTGCTTCCTTTCCCTGTAAGATGGCACAAAACTTTCCGTGTGATGGCAAGAAAGTCCAATAACGGTAAGCGTGGCTGTACTGGGCAAAGGTCCTTCTCACCCTGGGCTTTGCCTCCACCACCAGACACAAGCAGATGCCTGGACAGGAGTATAATGACAGGTCAAGCTTATATAAAACTTCCTCCCTTAAATACTTCTTAGCTCTTTTTTCCTGAGTCATGTGTGATTTCTTTCTGTTGAATAGCACCCTGTGGATTCCTCTTCCAAGAACTTGTCCGTTCTCTGCCTGGACTCATGGAAAACCTTAGCATTAAAGGCGGTGTTCTGCAAGGAGCTTCTCATATACAAAACCTACATTTTTTTTTATGTGCTTGAACTCAGCTCCTGCTAAATTAATTTGGTATTCGTTTATCATGTACTTGCATTCAGGGGTTTGAGAGCAGATTTTCTTTTGACTACAGCAATATATTTTCTATGGACTCTCCAGAAGTACCGATGCCCTCACTCTTATTAGTGCTAACTTCAAGCCAAAATAAAACAGAAGAAACAGAGCTGGCAAATCTAAAGGTAAACACAAATAAGTGCAATCTGGCCTCCTCGCCTTTCCTTTTGAGATTGTTTTCTACTAATGAATTTTTAAAAGAAACAAGTAAGCAATGCTGCAGGATTTAGGTGCCTCTGCTCATTTGTGCCAGCACAGCTCCCCACCTCACACATTTCCACGGGGAGTGCATGTGTCACAGTTTTGACACTATCTGCTCTTACAAATAGGTACGGGAAAGGTGAATTTGGTTGCTAACACAGGGGGTCTGAAAAGAGGGTCCACCTAAACCCAAATTATACAGATCAATGTAAAATGCTGCTTGTTTCTGAAAAGAATCCAAACTCAGATATTTAAATTTAGTGCATCTCCAAGTCTTATAAATGCATAACCCAGGAGGGGACAATAAATAAATAAAATCTGTAATAACAGTGTCGATTTCAGTATAAAACAGTCCCTGGGCTGCTCCGACCCCCAAGACCCCCCTGCCTGCCTGCACTCCTGGGGGTTTGCAGGAGAGCATTTCCCAGTGCCAGGACCAACTGCAGTTGGCTGCTCGTCCTAAAGTGGCAAGAAAGCAGAGAAAGGCAGCACATCATGGGGTGTTTTCCCCTTGGGCAGGGCTGAAACTCCTGTAAGGACTCAAGCGTCTTCCTTCATTGACAGACTCGCTTCAGCAGTCGCCAAAACTGCACTGCTTCTCTCTAAGAGCTGGCAAAAACCAGCTGAATATTCAGTTTCTGTTGTGTTGAGCCATGATCCTCTACGAACTATTGGTGCCAAGTTTTAAGCAGCTCCATGTGCAGCGTTTTGTAAATCACTTCCAGATATGCAAATGACATCATTAAAACATTTGCATATACCCGTAAGTTTCTACTTCAGGTCCATATGCCCAGGCTGTAAAAGAGGGCAGAAAATAATGCTGCAGCATGGCATGAGGCAGGTAGTGTGCGGAGCGATGGGAGCAGGGAGGTGCAGACCATCGCTGGCTGCCCTGTGACAGCTGCTGCAGGAGACCCCGCGAGCTAAACCCTATTTTGCAAAGGAGCAAAATGCAAAACATACCCTTTCTGCTCGACGCAAGGAGCAACTGGCCTGAGTGAACAGTGTGTGACATCTCCGGTGATGGGGGAACCTGTCCACAGGCATGCACAAAAGTGTAGCTTTTTACCCACTCATCCCACTGACTTTAATACTCTCCCACTCTGCAAGACTTCGTGGCATCAAGGCTTCCTCAGCTACGTAAAATACAGCACGGAAACTTAAGAAATGTATGTGGAGAAAGATGCAACCACCCGTATGCAATCTGAAGATTCATTGCAGGGCTAGAGACCACAAAGACCTCTGAGGGAATGAACAAACTGGGGTGGCTTAGCTTGAAGAAGTCAGACAGGGCATGGGAGAGCAGCCTTCAAACACATAAAAAGCTGCTGCAAAGAAGAAGGGAGGAATCTATTTTCCATGCCCATGGCAGATAGGAGAAGCAGTAATGGGATTAAATTGCAGCAAGAAAGATTAAGGTTAAACATTAGGGAAAATTACTGAACAATGAGGCTAGCAAAGCACTAGAATAGATTGCTTGGGGAGGATGGAGAGTCTCTGTCGTTGGAAGTCTTAAAGAATAGATTAGACAAGTGTCCGTCAGATATGACGGGTACAGGTGGTCTTGCCTTAAGGTGGAGAGATGGGGAAGATGGCCCATTGGGACCAATACCTGTCCTGCAGCCTGGGGAAATAGGAACACAATAGGAACACATGTCTTGCATGCCCACAATCTGCAAAGATATTTTAAATAACATTTTAAAACTACTAAAAAAGATAGTCAAAATTGTAGCCCTCTTGGAAAAAAATTACATACAGTTTTACTTGTAACGGTCTATTAATTGTTTCACAGCCCTGATTTTAGTTTTCACTGGTTTAGGTTTTTGTATCATCAGTTGTGCTCTGATGAAATCCTTGGGATTTCTCAAAGCTGTAAAGAATCAATTGTGAAAGATTCCACTTGCTAGTGGGAATATTTTCATTATTATTTTTCGTAAAAGGAAAAGCATCAGGAAAAGAGATTATTTCAATGACCAAATATAATTGGAAAAATACTGTTTTTTTTAATTTTATATTTCCCTCAATCATCTTCAATAAATGCCAGTTACATACTTCATTCACTAAAGTCATAAAATAGAAAAACAAGCTGAAACTGTCAAATTATTTTTTAGCCCAGCTCTACAGTGAAATGTATATACTCATCCTGTAAACCCTTCAACACATGCCTAAGACCATAATAACCTCAATTAACTGGTCATAATGCCTTATTCCTAGACTTCCTATAACATGCATATTTGATAAAATAAAATGGCCAAAGCCACTATGCAGAAAAGGCAAAACAAACTGCACCGCACATGTTAACAGAAAAAAAATAAACGAAATACTTTTTTTTCAGCTTCTTATTCTCCCAGGATCCAGACCTGTTACAGAACTGAGTATTACTAGCCATATTTTTGAAGGATAAACCAAGCCTGTGCAGCTCACCCCATCCCACACAAGGAATCTGAGTCTGGAGAAGAAGCTGTCAGAGATTTTTGGATGTGTTTAATTCAATGAGAATTTTCCATCCACTCCCATGTAGCCAAGTTTCCTCCCCAGATCTGCTGTTGCTCCAACAAGTGAGGCGTGCTGTCATGTGGCTTCCCTTACTCAGACATATAGACCTAACACAGATGAGTCTATTTATGGATGATTAGAAATAAGTCTACAGAACAGAGTCCTACAGAAAAGTACGAGAGAGATTTGCCAGTGCGATCAGGTGTAGACCGTAATCTGGAGGGGGACCTGCACTGCAAAATGAAGCATTTGTGGGGCAGCATTTGAGATAACAGTGCAAACCAGTTTCAGACCAGTGATCAAGGAAACCTAAGCAGGCTAGCTAAACAAGAGTAGTGACTACTGTGGCTTCTGCAGACCACCTCTCCTGCCTGTGTAGAAAGGATTGAACATATATTGGTTCCTTTACACAAAGCAACACACTTTTATTGTCCAGTTATAGCACCTGAACTAATAAGATACAACAGACACAAAACTCACGCTGCCAACTTCATAAACAGATCTTTAAACCTCTGCCACAAAACAGACACAAAAGAAACGCTCCTGCCTGGCACGAACTCATTCACATCAGCCCATTCAAGAAAATGCACCTTTCTCCTAGCAGGCAGCAAAGAACATCTGCTTCAGCACCTCAGCTCAAAACCAAACCACTGCCCTCGGCATAATAAACCCACAATGGCCAAGGTGAAGATACCAACCCACTACCTCATGGCAGTATTTCTACCGAGAAGGCGCACTCTGTGGACAGGCACATTTTTCTTGTCTTAAGAGTCTGAGACAAGAGGATGGTGTGTAAGTGGTAACAATCCTAAATCCCCCTCGTCCATCCCTGCAAGAGCAGGGAAAGGTGCAGAGCCCCCCAGCTGACCTGGCATGCATTTCCTTTTTAATCAGAGTGAAATATTTAAATAAGGCCATAGCAAAAAGGCATCATAAAAAAAAGTAGGACACACTAATTCTTGAGAAAAATATATAATTCATAATGAAAGTTACCAGTTTGTCAAAGACTTTAAATGCCTAATGCCCCAAATTCTCTGTGAGCCATGGCCTGTATGACAGGTTCAATATGACACATCCCTGCAAGCCAGCACAACCTTCTGCCTGCGCTAACAGGTCTAGTGGATAGCAAAAGGGATTTAGGATTGGCCTTTTAAAAGAAAACACGATTCAGATTACTCATCTAAGAGTCCTAGTTATGCAAGTTTCTGTGTCAAAAGAGATTCTGGAGAAAGAGTGATCTGTGAAAACAACATTATAATTTGTTCTCCAATTAAAGTAACTGTAGGAGTAGGCATGTTCTCTAAGAGTTGGGTTTTGGTAGGAAACATGGTCAACTAGCAGAAGATTCGGCTGTGGAGGTCTGACCGAGCCATTCCAGAGGTAGTATGTGTGTGCAAATAGTCCAAGCCAAACTTATATACGTACAGATTCAATGACTGATTCCTTTACCAAGGAGTCAACATTCAAAGCCTGAGGTATTTGCTAGCACTTAGCAGGGAGAAACATCAGTGTCATGCCGGTTTTAAAAGCAGCAGCAGATTTTTGTTGCGTGCAGAACGGGACCACCGCTGCCTGCAAGAGGAGCTGGGCTGGTCGGATCTCTGTGGTGGGACAGAAAGGAAGACAAGAAGTATGTGCCTTGTATCTGGTCACAATACGGACCAGCTTTGGTGCTGAGCTTGTCTTTGCTTGGAGGGGCTTGGGGAAAGACAACAAAAAATGGGCCTTTGAGAGCAATAAAGAAAAAGGTGATAAAAAATGAAATGGAATGAATCACTGAAGACCACACAGAAAAAGATACCAGAACAGGTGGCCATCCAAAGCTATGGGAAGAGGAATTTCCAGCATGGTAAAAAGTGCTAAAGGAAGCATAACTACACAGGAAAAGCATCTTATTAGTAACAGATTTTTTTTTTTTTAAAGCAACCCTCATTTTAAAAAGCAGTTTTCAACAGTGCTCCAAATATCTCAAAAGTTTAAGAGGATGATTTTTCTTATTCTCCATATCCATATATTACCATATCATTTAGCACAGAATAAAGACCCATCAGTTTAATTATACAGCTAAAGACAGGTGGTTGTTGTTGTTTTCTTTGATGATGATGCACTGCAACAATAAACAGGCCTGTTATTTTTAAATTAGCATATGGGTTCTTTCTTTGATGATACAACACCTGTGGTTAGAGTGTATGTTGAACTGGAGAAAATACCTCCTGGAAACATCTCCACAGACTTAAGATTTCAAATTTAGAACAACAAAAGCTCCACTTGAATCCCCTGTTGTTGGAAGGAACAGCAATTAATTATTAAAAAAGGAACCAAAACATTACCATCAATCCTGCTGACAAGAGGTGCTGGTGGTTACAGTGGACAAGGACAATTATGCACATATCACAGGGCTACAGACAACTTCTGAATTACAATTACACCAAGAAACTCACTACAAATATCACAGATGAATACCACTGAAAAACATTATCAGGACTGGCTTGAAACATATGTTGCATTAGTGCTGGGGGAAAATAAAGCGTACACCAACTTCAGAAGAGATGTCTGTCGAGGCAAATTTTTATATGTTAAAAAATTCTGCAATTCTGTGCAAAGAAATTAACTGCTCCCCCCTCCCCCCAAAAAACCAAAAACAACTAAACCCCAACTAAAACTTATACTTCATTAACTATTTTTACAACTGTAAGAAAGTGCCTGGTTAGGAATTTTTCAAGTGCAAGTAGAAGAAATGCACACTTGCAGGTTTTTCTGATTATGATAGTCATGGCCATGCTGATGAATGCATCAAAGGAGGATGATCAAATGGTCCTTGCAAGATGTGCTGCAACTTGAACAAGCATTACTACTGCAGATGAGCTGTCTTGGCCTGCCCATCGCCTGCATCGTTCTCAGGCTATCTCGCTGGCAATGCCATTTGCAGAGGATTCTCTTCATTCAATTCCATTGCAAAACGGGGAGAGAGGAGAACAAGAACAAAAACCCCAACCAATCAAAGCAGAGAAATTATAAACCAACTGGAAAAAACCCACCCTTTGAGGCAGACTGAAATGAGACACTGCTTGGTATTTTAATATCAATATTTTAATATCAAGCAGGATAAAGGTCCTGGGTATTTGCTATAATGGGTTAAATTGTCTTTAGTAAGAGGTAGAGGAGGTAGTAAACTCAAACTGAGCATACATGTAAGACCAATTGAAATGACCTGGCCCTTCTTTGTGTTAGCAAAACCTTGGGTGAGCAGAAAAATGACTAAAGCACCATCTGTACACAGAAAATGGGGAAGAAAGATAGAGGAATAAAATTGGAAGGCGATAATTAAAGAGATGTGAAAAAATCCTATAAATATAGATTCAAAGATGGAAAATTCAGCAAACAAACTTTAATAGTTGGCATTTTTTATTCTCAGTCCAGGTTTCCTTCCATCAGTGGATCTCAAAGCAGTTTACAAATATTAGCTGATGAAATTTGTTCTTCTGCCAAGTTCCCATTGACAAAAATCACATCTGTTAACGCAACCAAGTACTGGAATAGAGTTTAGTCACAAAGATCTGAAAAACTTTTGGATGTTCAGTTTCAAAATATTGTCTCCAAAGTTCCTTAAAGTAGCTGACCTGGGAAAGGAAGGCTTGCAGGCTGCTCTTAAAAAGTACAAGTTCCATCTGCAGGGAGGTTGTATCAATCCTCTGGTGTCCCAGTAAAATATCAAAGTAGTGATCACTGAGAATAACTCGCATATGATAGCCTAAGCCTAGTGGTCCCTTAATGCAGTCCTTACTAGTTAGATATGAAATAGCTCAGCCTGCAATTACAGAATGCTTTAGGTTAGCTGGTCAGATCCTCATCTGCTGTAAATTGGTATCGTACTGATTTCGGCAGAGCACTAACACTTTATTCCAGTTGAATATCAGGACAAATATCACTTACGAATATCTCCAACTACAGAATTTGGGTCTCACAGCACACACAATTTAAAACTCTCTCTTTCACCAAACTATGTTAGATAGCCAGTGTTAAAGCAAAAAAAAGGTACAATATAGCCTGGAGTGGCATAATAGTATTCTGTGATTATGCTATCTTGACATCATTTACCACTTTTACTACAACCTCTTTTTTGCCATGTTCCCATTCTTCCAGAAAATAAAGTCTATAATATGTAATAATTTAGAATTAATATCTTGATTCCCTAGATCCTTTAATGAATTCAAATGCACCTAGGGAATCTAACCAAAGACATCTGTTCATGAATAGTGAGAATTATTACCAAGTCCTGGTGGAGACGGCAAGATGCCATCTCTTCCCGAAGTATCTCCCAGCTGAGAAATCAACTGTCTCCTGGCTGAATTTTCTTGTGTCAAGGTTTTACCGTGTTATGTCTCTTGGGATTACTTACTAACAAGAGCTCCCTCCCAAACTTCTACAGCCCCCAGAAAGAAGAAAGATGAGCCTAGCATTTTTTTGTTGTCCAACTACACAGGCATACTACCTTTATCATATAAAATAATGATGGCCTCAATTAATACTAATTACTACTCCAAAGTTTCACAAATCCCTTTTTAATCATCTTTGGGTTTAACTGATTTACCCTAAACCCCTCTGACTGCCAAAAAAATTAACATTTCATTAGACAAATCATAACCTACTCCCTATTCTCCAAAATCCAACCCATCTGGAAATATTCTACCTCATCAAATGTCAGACTTGCACAGTATAATGGAAAACTACTTTTATTTAAAAACCACACATACATACACATAGCAAGTGTGATACATCTATACTTAGAGATGCAGATCTAGAAATATCACCACACCCACATCCCACCCACCACTCACTACACTCCAGAAGATGTCCAGTGCCTTCACCAGTTACCATTTTACTTCTTCCTCTCTCTTTGCAAATCTTCTCTCTCCCTTCCAAACATCCATCACAGATTAATTTACCTCTACTGTCAGAAATGTAAACCATCAGCAGCTTGTTATATTGAAGAGGTTAAATGAAACTTTTGACATGACTTGTGTTTAAAATCCATCTTTAGCTGATGGCATGTCATCAGCTAGAAAATGTGTAATCAGGAGAGCAGACCTGAAAGTCTGAAAAGTCAGAGAATGCAAAGTTCTGCTGGAGGTTTTTCTTTCCTCTCTCTGTCTTTTTTTTTTTTTTTTTAAATTAACAAGTTCTAAAATATATTTTCTATTTTTGGCTTCAAGTGTGGCTATGGTCTGAACAGTGACTGTGTAAAAATGGCACCTTCCTACTCAAAAGATCTGCTCCCTGTGTGCATTCTGAGGAAAAAAAAAAAAAAAAAAAAAAGCTGCTTGAGAAAAACTATGGACCTAATCTCCAGCTGGTTAATCAAGGTATGGAAATTCAACATCAGTTCAAGACCTGTCCTGAGGTTTTCTTCCTTCATAATTTTTTAGGCCCACATAAATAATGCACATATAGATGCACTTGTTTTAAACTTTCTCTAAATTGTCGTTTTGTCTTTTGTTGTTGGGTTGTTTTTTTTCTTTTTACAAGTTCCTGTTGTGTAACTGTCAACGACGCATCTGGTAGTACACGGCAAGATGGGATGATTACAGCAGAGGTCCGCATCTTGTTCATACACACTCAGCATTACGTGCCAGTGTAAGGAGCATCTCTTGGTGCCTTCCAGCACCCAAAGCCCTCAGACTCACATAGCTACAGGGATTTTACCTAAATTCTGCTTGAGATGTTATTACTTGAACAGGCATCTTGGCTGTGCCTTCATGTCCCAAATGCCTATCTCAGTTCAGTCTTATTGACAAAAGGTTAAAGTACAAATTGCAGTCAGCTTCTCTTTACCTTCAGATTGTGGTCCAAACCGTAAAACACGACCACCTAAGTCCCTCTGCCCTCCTGCAGGAGCTTGCAACACCCTTCTGCCTTCCTAATGCTGATAATATCATACGTGAAGAAACATGATTTATCCAGGGCACATGATTTATCCACAGAGGCCAGTATACCTGCTTTACCCTCAATGTGCAAAGCCACTTATTTTAGCTCAGTTAATGGTTCTTATTGGGATACCGAGGACCCTACTTCAGGCTCCACAGCCAGCAGTACAATCAGTCTACAGGCTCGCACTTCGAAGACACCAGCTCCACGTGTCTCCCCACTCCGGGAGCTCTCCCTGCAAGCTTTCTAACAAACCAGTGAGATGCAGCAACCACAGAACCCCAAAAGACCTATTCCCATTGATTCCATCATTTAACTCTCGCAGCTCTTCCTCCCTGACCTCGCTGATTCGCAGCCGAATCGCCTCTAATTCATCCCTTTACCTGTGAAGCACAGATGAAGGATGTTCAACCCTTGTCTGATATTACACACATGTTCCGATACGTTTGGTGTTTTTCATGCTTTCTGACTCACTTTTATGCATAGTATTTTCATTCCCCACTAAATTATCCCAATGCATTTCATTAAAATATCTCATCATCAGGCATATTATTCTTCACTTTCTACCTTTTTTACCTCGTGAGGATTGATTAAATCAGCATGATGGTAGCTGAGCAGTGTTTAGGACTCAGTGTGACCACATCTGATTTGTTCGTAAAGGATTTTCCTTTCTGTGGATGCCAGAGGGGTGCAACCTGATGTTCACTTATTAGTGCCTTTTCTATTTAGAAAATCAGCTACTGAAATTGTTCCAGATTAGTTTGTTTAATCAAAAGCACCGGATAAAATTAACACAATATTGACAGAAACAGAACTTTAAACTCTGCAACTGTGCCAGTATTAGGTGCTCCAAGGTAATTCCTACAGTCTCGTTGCAACTTGTGGCAAACTTATGATAATAATACCTTAATAATAATAATACCTTAAATTTATAAAGCAGTTGTTCTCCAGAACTATCCAAAGGCACTTTAGTGACTATATATAGTCATTACTTCACCTACCACCAAACTGCGGCTACCTTAGGGGTGGAACAAACACTCGCTTTCAGCTCTCTGCATCTTTTAAAATGTGTTTGGAAAGGGAAAACAAATTCTCCATAGTTTCAGGTGAGTGGCTAAGTACACAGAGGGCTGATCTCCAGGAGAACATTCACAGGACAGCACACCCCGGTCCTGGTCAGAGTTTCCATACTCAGCTAGATGTCCCAAGTGCCTGGGATTATTATGTTTTCTGTGTACATAAAATACCAGTTGTCTCTCTTAGTGGAGATGCCTCAACCTGCAGCAAATCCGTGAGGTGAGGATAATGCCCGGAGGGCTAAATTACACCACAGAACACTTAGAATGAATGTCTTTTCCATCTTGTCAGTCCACAAAGCCATGGCTTCCTGATATTTGCAATTCCAAATTTTCTGTGTGTGTTCAGTTATTTTCATGATAATTTGCACCAGAATTTGAGCCTTTCACCATGTGCTTGTCACTAACTGCCTTGCTGATAAAAGTGGGAAGATTTCATCTTGTTCTGAAGTCCCCGCTTGCAAAAATACCTCTTTTTCTGCATGCAAAGAGCAGAATTTGTTGAGTGAGAAGCCTTATTTCTACATGCGCTCTCTCTCTCTCTCCCGCCCGCCACAGTCCCTACATGGCTACTCGGTTTCTTGGCTACAGCAGCCACCAGCAAGTTAACAACATGTCCCCCTACATGCTTGGCGAGGATCCATGACGTATCTGCTGGCCCATTCTCTTGCTCGAGAAATGCTAAATAGCATTGCTGGCATTTACATGTCTCTCATCGCTGCAATGCCATCGGCCCAAACACTCCTCCTTTCCTTCCCGTCGGTTACCGAAGCAGCGGCAGCACCCCAGGATTGTCGTGCCCCCAGTTCATCTGGGAATTCAAGCCTGAGGCTTGAATGACCATGCTTGTTGGAAGCCTGTTTCTGGAGACAGAGATTTGCAGAGAAGAACCGGTGGAGAGACCACAGGAGACCCATGGCAAAAATATCAGACACACCGTGATTTACAGCACTTGTAACTGGTAATCTGCCTCAAGAAACTGCTTCAGCCGTATGGTCTTTCTCCAGAAATAAATGCACTACACTAGCTAAATGCTGTTTCTGGGCATAGTGGAAGCATTTACCCTCTGGAGAGATGCAGTGTGCTCCGGGACATGGCAAGAAGCCTGGGATCAGGCGACCCAGCTGTTCCTACCAGGTGCCGTGCTGTCACCCCGAGCAGGTCCTTGTAAAACCTCCGGCTCCTTTTGCCTCCCTACAACCAAAAAGGTCTCGCTGACTGAGCCTTAATCCAATTTGGATGCGTGCGACCAATAGAGTTGGAGCAAGGCCGTGTTTAGCCTTTTATGGTTAGACTGAACCAGAGAATAGCACTCTTAAGGCATCTTTCCCCACAACTGAGGCACATGCAATTAGATGACGGCAACAATATTACAGCATTGGGAAAATGCTTGCTTCAGAGCTCTCGTACCTGTTGGAGCAAAGTCCCCGAGGGATGTTTACAAACGGTTTGTCAAAACAGAGCCCTAAGCATGTAGACGGTACCCTTCGGAGACACCGCTCGCACCGGTCAAGGAGATAGCTGCATTCGTAACGCGCTGTTTTCACACTTCGTGTTCTGCAAAGGGTGTGAGGTGGCACCAGCCGTTGGTGGCACTCGGTCCCACGGAGGTGCTACAAACGTGTCGGGGCACCTGACGTGGGCACTCGGTGAGCAGCGAGCCGCCAGTGTCACGGGAGGGCCAGCTCTACCTCCAAACGGAGCGAGACCTGTATGATTAACTCTTAAAGGAAGGCTGCATTGTGCTCGAAGGTAATTTTACTCTGGCATTGATTTGAGGTGCAATTTGAAATTCATGACAATCTATGTAAATGTGCTTGTGACACTGAAGAGACACACAGTGCGGATTATGCGTGACATCTTAAGAGCACACAGATTTTTTCATAAATACTCATACAGTGTCTGCCTTTTAGGCATCCTGGACGTACTCTGCTCTCAGGTTACATCCATCATGTTTAAAATAACTCCCATGATCATATCAATACAAAAGAATTTAGTTTGGCCTCTAATTCTATCTGCAGATTTAATAATCTTCTCTGTGTAAATGTAACAGAGAATAAGACATTTAAGGGTCGCAGGTACTGATCGTCTATCTTTTAAATGGGGAAATATAAGAGGAAATGGAAGTGGTGAGGAAGGGAAAGGAAACGCTGGAGGAAGAAGGAAGGAGGCAGCACCCCCTCCTCACCACTGCTTTCCTCAGCCTTAATTTGCCCTATGCATTGATAAAATTGCTTGACCACAAACAGGACAGTGGTGCCATTCTGCTGTTTCTTGTTGAATTCACATTTATTCCTTAACATAGTATGGCCTTCCAAATGTCAATAAAACATCCATAAAGAGTTAGGGACAGACACTGACGTCCTAAAGCAGACAGCGTGCTGACACTGTAGATAACCTTAAAGGGGTTAAATCCGAAGCGAGTTACAGAAAGAGGCTCTTTCATGAGTGAGATAAATATGACTAACGTACTTTTACTAGAGACAGTTAAAAATAAAACCTTAAAGAAGAAAAACATGCATTCATTTTACACGACAGACACTATTATTTCTACATATTTCAGATTCATTTGCAAGTTAGGAAAATTGTGACTGAAAAAAAAAAATGTTAGCAATCACATTTACAAGCAGAAATTCTACTGTGTTGAGTCATAAACTGCCCCCTTGCCTCAGCTATATTATGCTCCAGAGTTAAATCTATTCTTGAGCTTTTTCTTCACCTCATTTAGCAGTGGGTATATCTTTTGGATTAATTAGAGCAATCCTCTCATTCAATAATAGTCAATTGTTTTCTGTTCAACCATTATGCATAATTGTTTTCTTTGATCCATACAAATGCCGGCTATTTTTCATGCTTAATTAAATCAGCCATCCCCCCCCGCCCTGCGCGGAGGGGCGCGGAGCCCTGCGCGGGGCCGGGGCCGGATCCGGCTCGGGTGCCCAGCCGGTCCTGCACCGTTCGGGGATGCCGGCAGAGGGCAGCCAAGCAAGAATAATCCCGGCCGAGCAGAGATGCTGGCTGCAGATATTTGTCAGATCAAACAATTGGCCTCAAAAAGCTTTTTTTTTGCCCTTTTTTTTTTTTTTTGCCTCCCCCCTCCCTCCTTCCTGACAAACGTATCCTTGGCAGGCCAGCTCATTGCTTACTTAACCAGCTCTCTGCACCTGAATAGGAGGCACTGCATTGCCCAGATAACAGACGAGATAGTCAAGAGACGCGTCTACACGAGGAAAAAAAGAAAAAAGAGAAGGAAAAAAAAAAACAACTAGAAAAGGCGACAAACGGAGTGGTAACTGGTGTTTGCACAAGCTTCCAGTCTTACTGCATGATCTAGTTCCAACAAACGGCAGAAATAAAGTCGTGCTTTTTATCTCCAAATTATAACAGCAAACAAAGGGGAATGTATTTTTGCAGTGGAAGAACTGCTAGTTAAATCCTCACAGGAGGGCTAAGAGCTAGGGCTTAATCTTGAACACTCATCCACATGAAGATTGACTATCTATGACTATCCTTCATAAGGTTACACATGTTTCTATAGATATTTATAAACACAAACATAAAAGTATATACACACATATAAAATTTCTTAATCCTACTTACTGATAGAAATTTCTAATTCCTTAAAATGTACGTGTGCTTATATATATTCGTATAGATCTTTTTAAGGAAAAAAATTACTTTTTAAAATAGGATTTCAGCCATCAGAAATGAATGTGATATGCGCAACAGCAAGATAACACTAAAGCATCATCTTAGGGGAAAAGCATTCAGACAAAACCTAGAAAGTTACAGGCATCAAATTGCAAGGCTCTCTCTGAACTACCGTGAACGTTCAGCATAGTTAGGAATAGTCAGCACATCTTCCGACCTATTTTACTTTAATGGGATGATTGCTTATAAAAGTTTCTTACTCCTCCACATGCAGCTTAAAAAAAAAAAAAAAAAAAAAAAAGGCAGCTTGGTTTGAGCAACCCAAATCACTAATTAAGAGTGCAAACTTTGAGCAAAACCATTGCTTTAAGCTGCACATTCTACTAGCTCCCCACCACAATTTCCACCTGCCGAAGAGCACGGCAGCACAACAGGGCTGCTGCCAGCCCTGCCTGTTCTCCAAGGCCAGATCCTGCTCCCCTTCCTACCCTCCCAGGGGCTGTCACCCCCCCCCAGCTGGGAAGCAGAGCAGGGGCAGGATGCGTTCCATGTCCAGCACCTCTGGTTTGGGCACAGCCTCGGCAAGCGACCTCCACCTCTTCCCAAGCTTTCTGCTCCCCAGGCTTCTGGCCCTTCGGTTTTACACCATCACCTCTAACCCTCCTTTAAAGCGTTTTCCGTGGGGATGGGTAAATCGAGGCAATCCATAACCTCCCTGGGACTTGGTGCCATCCCACCGCACCCCCTCCAGCACCCGCAGAAGCAGAGATGGGCCATCATCACCTCTCAGACACCAGCCACGGATATGGCCCTGCCCTCCAATACCACAAAGTCGTTCCAAATTTTGGTCAATTTTCAAGGAGAAATATGCCAGTTTTAAGTTTTTTTTTTTAGAGGTCCAACGTTAGGTACATCCCTCTGTATCAGCTCACAGGGGATGATGGTTGTTCTTTTTTGCTTTTCACAGAAACCTTTAAGTAGCAGACAAAGCTCCTGTCGAAAGAATGTTTTTACAGCAGTGGAAATAATCAGTGCAAGGCTAGTTTTTAAAACCTGCTCCTAAAGTGCTTGGAACATTAAACAATTATTTATGAACACTTGAAACATTAGCTGTTCCACTTGAAACCATTGGCAGGGCTTTAATAACAGCCCAAGCAATGCTCTGGAAGCAACACCAAGGACTCTCACTAGTCACAAACCCTTTATTTCATTTTTAAAGCTGCTGTTGCTGTGCACCAAAATTAAAAGGTTTATCTCTATGATTAAAACAAAATCTCATCACCGGCATGAGCATCTATTACCTTCAATACTCCGCTGAGACATTCCCATCACTTTTTGACTGTTTGCTTTCCTCCGCTTCTTCCTAAACAAAGTTATTCCTGCAGAAAGCTTCACTGGGGCACTGCCTGCCCTCTCTCCCAGGATTTGGGTGGATTTTCACATCAAGGAGGCCAATTGACACCAGGTTAAATAGATTTCCTAATCAGGATTGCAAACTCTTTGATAATGCAAGTACCCTAAACTTGTGCTATTTATTAAAAAAAAAAAAAAAAAAAAAAATCTTTCTGGTAAGAGAGGGAAAGGGGAATTCAATGACAGACATTGCTCAATGACAGGAAAGACCACATTTATGAAGTCTGCAAGTTTGTTTTCTTTCCCTGCAGTCCACCTGCCCCAAGGAACCAAAAGTGTTCAATTTTTTTCATTTATTTTTATTTATTAACATCAAGATGTTCCAACCCAAAGCAGAATCCCATTACACGAGGTGCAGCACAGGACACAGTCCTGTCCCCAGAATGGCACGTTTGAAAAGAAAGGAAAGAAAGTGGCTTGCCCATTTTGCAGTGAGGAAAACATGGTACAGAGAGGCTGACTCCCAGGTACGGAGGTGGGTGCCTGTCCCCCAGAAGGGAAATCCAGCCCTTCATCAATCTACCTGTGCCCCTGGTTTGGTACTTCCAAGCAAAACGCAATCCAAAATCCAGCTCTTTCAGTATCCAGCAGCCTAAACCCGCCCTACACAAAGACCCGAGGCGAGAAATGTTTCACAATCCCCTTTTAAACACGATTTTAGTTAAACAGTTTTTTGTCCAGGAATTACAAAGCTCTGACCCTGCTCCTGGCTTGGGAGGTCACGAGCCTACATCACTCAGCTGTAGCCAGCTACCAAGCAGGGCTCATTTACCATTCTTCATCTTGTGGTTATGATGTTGCTCACAATTAGGTTTCTTTTTTTTTTTTTTTTTTTTGCACAGAGAAGGATGGAGGCAGGCGGAGGGCAGAAGGGTGTTTCCCACCTTGACAGTAAGTGCTGTTGGCCCTGTGGTCAGGGGGTCAAGCAGTGATTGCTTGAACACGTGTGCTAAAACCAAAGCTAACAAAAAAGGTCATGTTCCACTGGGTCTAAGGAAAAGCAGGCAGCATGGTGTTAAGAAATAACTGAGGCAGAAAAAGCAGCATAAAGAATCTGAAAGACATGAATGCCTGAGGAAATGCAGATTTTGGGGAATCTGTGAGTAAACAGGCATATGACTGACTGAGCCAAAATATATACAGGATTTCACAATATTTAAATCATGTATCTTTGTGTTCTTAAAAATAAATTAAAACTATACCAATGCTTACACATGGGGAACTGACGCACACTGGGTGCTACTAAACCTGCAGCCAATGGCCTCATCCTGCAGCCTCCACATAAGCAGAGCCGGGAGCCTGGTCACAGCCCCCAGGACGCTTAACCACTGACACCAGCGGGAGCAAAGACAAGCCAGTTGTGAGTGGTTTTAAACTCCCACGTGAAGAGCCCTAACAGCGTTTGAGAATCACACAACAGAACGTGCATTATCTGTTGTGGACCCCGTGCCCTCTTTTTAAGATGGCTGTTAACTTGCAAAAGTTACTGTGGCAAAGGAGCGGAAAAACGATTTGATCATATTCAGTGATATTGCTAAGAGCAACAGGGAAAGACATTTGAAAAAGTGGCTTGCAGTCATTTATATACCTCTTTCCACATGTTAACCATTTTTACTTTCAATAACCATGCATCAGTGCTCTTGCTGCATTACCTTATAACTCCTTTTCTTCTTTATGGTCCTTTGTGGACACATTTTCACCTGCTTAAATCTCTGCATATCCACTAGGAAAAAAATGCGAGACGTACACACAGGTACTCTGTCCTCAGTTATAAATATATTAGGGACATACAAATGTCATCACAACCCTCAAATGCAGCTTCACCGGCTCCTGCTACAGAGACACATTGTGGCTTGCTAGAAGTTCCCCAGCCAGAATCTGGGAAGGTTTTTCGGACTGGTGCTCCTCTGTCATCCAGGTAATTTGTTACTCAGAGTGTGTTGATCTTATTAAAAGAGCTATTCTTTCCTTTATGACTGTTTGCTGCTATGCTAGTTTTCCCTTAAGAGAGGTAAAGCCCACTTTGCTCCTATTGGCAAAGTGAGAGAGAGTAATTATGTTGTTGAAACTCTGGAGTTGAAACCCTGGACTTACAAGGCAGCCAACAACTGTGTAAAGCAGCTTCTAAAAATTTACCAGGACAAGTTTGGCCACCTAGATTGGGGGCAATAGTCTCATAAACCATGAATTTGCAAACAAAAGACAGACAGCTATCTGCGTTTCCTCTCCCTTCCTAGTTCAGGTCCATTCACTCCTCCTCTCTAAACTCTTCTGTCATCTCCTGGAGGTGTTGGCCCCACATCATCTTGCTCTTCCCTAACATAGTTACATAAATAACAGAAGTCTCTGCAAAACCTCTCAGGCTCCGAGTCCCCTGCCATTATTCTTGCTGACTTGGACGAGATCCTGAATCCTTCCTGAATGATATTTTCGGAAAGGTGTTGGCCCTTCTCTAGACACCTGGTATCACCATGTGTTCAGGAGGGCTCAGCATCTGGAAAGGCAGGCTCTGTGGGAGTCTGGCTGTAACCGCCACACCTGGAGATGCTGGCCTCAACTCTCATGCTAACTCCTACCCCGGCTTTAGACGTGGAAAAGAGAATTGCTAAACCTGAAATAAGTTCAGATTGAAAAGGCAGCTTACAGCTCCTGTAGGACTCTTCTCGGGTGCCTCTAAGCTCCCTGGTACATACATCTTGCACAAGGTACTGCCTCTCAGCATGCCAAAAAGCACGCACACTCCGTTTTCATGGTGTTTCTCTGTGGTGGTATTAGCCACATTCTCACACTGGGTAGAAACATTGCTCCAGATTTCAGCAGGATTTGGGGGAAACACACTGCAACAAGGGGCTGGATTTTTATCATTTCCTGTAGCCTTTCTGATGCAATTCTTGCAAGCAGATGAAGCTGGAAAAGCCTTGCAGCTACAAACAGTCCAGTAAGGAGAGCTGAGATCTATGCAGATGTGGTTGAAAATGTTGGGTAAAGCATCTACACAGCAGCCAGAACTTCCTTCTGTCTACTCATACTGCACATCCTTAACGACTGCCTTCAGTAGAAGATTTTCCTACAGGGATGGACTGAAAATGCATACGAGTGGCTGTGCAGCAAATAGCTTTATCAACGAGTTCATTTACAATCCAGAAATAGCAAAGGGCTCTGCAATTCAAAATGTTAACGCACGATCTTAGGCCCAGGGAACTTAGCACTTAGAACTGAAAGTCTATGGAACACAAGAGGAATGAATAAGATGCTTAGGGTGAAAATGTATAGAATAAACTAAAATTAATCTATCATATTTTAGGACACTGAGATGTAGCTAGGGTTCATCTCTTTCCCAGTTATTGATCAAGTTGTAACTTACTAGCTCTTTATGAAGGAGAAAAGACCATTATATTACTACGTATGTTTGAAAAATCAAAATATCACCAGCATATGAAGTAGTTGGATTTCCAGTTATGAAACATGCATTTGACTCTTAAGAATGCTGGAGGCTGAATAAAGGTTAAAAACTCAGAAATAATATTGTTCCTGCAACTTTTGCAAAAATCTTTGAGAGATGAATTTAGCAATATGTGGCTTTTAATGGTGTTACATTAAACAGCAGGATTTCCATATGGCGTGAATCTGCTGAATTGTATCGAAGATGGGGATTTTGTTCCAAATTTCTATGGCATTCTGTGATTGTGTCATTAGATACCCGCAAGCCTTTGCTACAATGAAGAGTACAGAATGTGCCAAGTAAAACAATCTTGAGTGTGCCTTCCAAGGGAAAATACTGAGACTAACGTTTAAAATTTCCTAGCCCCATTTTCTTTGAAATGCAGTGAGTTCTTTTTGTTAGAAAAGGGTTAAATGGAAATGTGTCATTTTCATAATAATAATGTGTTTTATATTGAAATTTGTTCTTCGCGTCTTTTCTTTTCAGTATAAGTGTTGGTGTGTATGAGTGATATGAGGATAAGTTTGTGAGGGCAATTACCCATTATTGTTGAGTAGCTGAGTAGTCCCCTGAGCAAACTCATGCATAATTTGTTTGTTCATAAGATACTGTAGAGCTGAGGCTGCAGTATCTTCTGTGCCCCAGCTTATGGGAAAATGGAAGCTTTTTCCCACTACTCTGCATTTCTTACCCTATTGTTTGAACTCTGATCATCCTTCTTGCCCCTCTATTATGGGCACCTTCGCTGAATAGGAATCGCATATCAAGTGGGTTAAGGTCAGAAATACATCATATAAAAGGGGAAACAGCAAATTCCTTTTACAAGATTCATTATGATAATCATGTCCAAATACATTATTAGAAGCATTAAAGAAATCCTTTTCTAATTTATTATTGTGCCTCTTACTATCTGCATATCCTTGTTATCTAAGGGAAACAGTGTGGTCTGCAAAGTTGAGGTTACAAACGTGCTGTGGTCTTGGGATAGACAGGACTGGCTTGAGATACAACTTCAATGTTAAATAATTTTCCACTTTTTTAAAAACTCTAATCTTTCCTTACATGGTTTTCTCCCCTTACAGCTCTCTCTTCCCTTATCTGTAAGAGGACTTGCCCTTTTCCTCAGGTAGCAGCATCCCTATTACCTCTTTCCCTTACACACACTAGAGCAGTGATTTCTTGCTTTACTGATCAGCTCTTCTGTAGCTTCACCCTGGAGAAGCCCCACAATTTAAATGTTGCTGTCTGCAGCCCTTCTCCTCTAAAGAGCTGCACGCATTTAACATCACGCTGCATGGGCAATGTATTTTGTTATTAAAATTACTGTAATAGGAATGTGAGGATTTCAAAATGATTCATGGGCACTAAGACAATGTTATGCCTTGATTTGTAAGGGTTTTCCTCCCACCTTTTTTGTTTTTAAGCCAAGGCAGTTCTATGCTATACCACAAGGAGGGAGGCAGGCTGATAAACAAGATATCTGTATCAGGGGATACAGTTATCTGTATCAAGACATCACTTTCTTACATGAGTTAATATTTACTATTAGACAGAAAACACTTATTTTTGCACAGGGGTTCACAATTTTTTTTATCAGTAGTAGCTCAGAAATTGGAAGCAGCACCAGAAGCAGTGACAAGGACATAGCACACTGCGTGCCTATTT
Source organism: Haliaeetus albicilla (assembly GCF_947461875.1). Lineage (NCBI taxonomy): Eukaryota > Metazoa > Chordata > Aves > Accipitriformes > Accipitridae > Haliaeetus > Haliaeetus albicilla. The sequence goes on from NC_091506.1 coordinate 5,943,103, forward strand.
GGTATGGCCTGCATGCCATATTTTTGAAATTTTTGGTTTAGGATCCAGACATTTAAAGGGTTTCCACCAATACTGTTAAGAGATTATGTATAAGAAACATACCTATAATTCTTTAAGTACATGGCAATATTTCTGTAACTGATTTGGGGTAAGATTTTCACAAGAAATTAGCTTTACAAAACCTGCAGAAAAGCTAACCCTGGTTTTATCCTTCTATAGGAGCAGTACTAGACCAACACAGAACATTAGACAATCCCAGCATTACATTTTCATATTTGGACAAAGCATTATTATCTGGAATGAATTATATTTGTGTTCCACCTCTACCCAGCACATTTTTTACCATGACAAACTCCTTGTTTCTGAAAGTAATGGTGCAAATAGGAGGGTGAAGCATTAATTGATACCCAGATGTCAAGGTTTTGTTTGTTTTTTGGTTTTTTTTAATAAAGACAATTCTTTGGGAAGATCCTTATTTCTTTAGATGCTTTCCATGTATTCTCTCCTGTTGGTGAAGTAGGTAAGAATTCAGCTGAAGCATGATTGCAGGATAGGTCTAATGTAATTTGCATCAAGTCTTAATGCTTCAGTTTGGAAAAAATGCTAGACCAACACGTGCATCCATCCCTACATAGCTCTCCTCGGGGAACTCCAGCATGAGGCATTTGTCAAAGCAGCCCCCGAACTCACTCATAACTGAGTAGAATGAGCTGAACATTCAACAACATAACTCCATACATGAAAGAAAGAAAAAAACCCAAAGTGCCTGAATTCAGTTATCAGCCTCTGCTTGTAACTTGTGGAGATACACTGAGTATCTTCATTCTAGCTCCACAGAAATTAAATACTTTAAGAAGTTCCAATGTACGACTCTCAGACTAGATTTTTCCTGGTGAAGTTTCAGAATACATACATTAGGGTTCCAGGCTGATTTAAATGACAAAGCCAGATATTAATTTTGGTACAAACTTTGGATGAGCCCTCCAAGACTTTATGACACCTTCCTTTACACGTGGAACTCTGCCACCAGTGCTTTTATCTCCTCTTGCTCTGGTTGATGTTATTAGTATCAGAAATGCTGTTTGGATGGAAGGAGGAAATGGAGATACAGCTAATTTCTTAAAAGGTGGGGCCATTAATCCTGTCAGAGGAATATTTGGATCCTAAGGAAGTAGATACTCTCAGGCTGGTAGCTGTCAGTTATAGATGAGCCTGAACACATGGTCTCCAAAGCCAGTGCCATCACTGCAATGCCCACAGGTGCAAGGCGAAGGCACAGTCTTTGTGGAAAGGATAAAAAAAAAATCCTGGGAATATATGGCACACCCAGTACTGGTTTAAGAGCAGCCTACTCTGGAGAAGACTTTCACCACCGTAAACGGGGAGGAAACTGCTTAAGAAAAATAGCAGATTTTAGAACCTGATATATCTGAACAAAGGTATCAGTGGTAGTATGATCTCCTGGGGTCAGGGTAGCCTGTCTGCGGCCCAAGAGGAACCGGGCTGCTTGTGAAGAACCAACTCTCTTCGAGGTCTACTTCACCGGCTGACGATGAGCTGCCAATATCAAATGTAAGCATAGATACGGGTGAGCAAATATTTATAAAATGCATCGGTTACTTATAACAAGGCAACTGGTGCCAAAAAATAAGAGATCCATTGACATCATGAGCAAGGAACAGGGAAGTGGTGGGACAAACAGGCCTTAAATGGAGAATTAAATACTGAGAAAATGGGCATTTTTGCCCAGAATCCTCTGGTGACCCTCAAAGTGATTCCGGGAAGGGACTAACAAGTTCTTCAAAAGAGAGTAAGTCTGAAGGAGCTGTGCTGCGCTTTGTGTTTCCTGTGTCCATGGCTCTCTAGGACTTTGTATTACTTGCAACAGCCAAAATTTAGTGGAGAGGTAAGAACAAACCCTGAGGTGCATGAGACCTTCCCTGCTGCTGTTCGCTGTCCAGTCATCTTTTGTTTTCGCTCTCACACAGCTTTAATTTAAACAAATAAAATGTCCAACAGCCTGAAAACAGATATGATACTAATTATAATAGTACTAGGGTCTCTATAGATATTTTTTTTTCCCTTAGCCAGATCACAACATATGATCACTGTCTCTTACAGACGGGGAAAATACAATGATTTACCCAGATCACTCACCACGCGAATGGCAGAACAAAGAAATTACCCTATATTTTCAAAGTCCTTAGCTAGTAGTTTGTACTTGCAATACCACATCTTACCTCTAAATCATTATAAGTTACTTGAATTTTTAGTGTATTTTAGTATATTAGTGTGTCTTTGTCACTGTGAATCCCAAAGAGTGAAAGGAACATGCTCCAAAAGATGTACCAGGAAGACTTGCTACTGCGGAAAAGAAAAATATTTCGATCACATCATACAAAGTCACATCTGAAGACTAGAAATTTCTGTGCTGTGGCTATGTGGGCTAAACAGCAACAGGAACACCCTGACATCTAAGATACAATATCTGAAAACTTGAAAGTAGTTCTTGATGTCCAAGACAGTTCTGTTCCTCAGCAAGAACTCATAAGAGCTGAGAGGACGCTGGGGAATCACTTGGAAAATATGACTTGCAGTTAAGCCCTTGATCAATCAGTGTAGTGAAAGGAGAGGTATCACTCTTCGGAAGTTAATTAGACACTAAGAGTAATACTCTAGAAAGCTTTGAGAGCAGATTGTGTAAAGACAGCTCCCCATATAAATCATTACTATACCTCAACTCTGAATTTTCATTAATTATTAAAGCTTTCTAGGCAAGCTAAGCAGATATTCTAAGATGCATATTTCAGAAATTTCCACATGCTAAAAATTAAGTGCTGTTGAATAAGCTGGGCCAGGCAATGAGAGCCTTTGGAGGCCCCCATCGCAATGTACTCATGTCACTCATCATCTTCTCCAAGGGCTGCGTCAGGCTCCCTGCTGATGCACGGCGCAGCCCCAGACCTGGCCAGCTCCCTCCATGCATGTCACCGTCCTACCCAACCGACAGGTTTGGGTTGCTTTTCCATGTATTTGGGACAGACCTGGTGATACAAGTCTATCTGAGGATGTTCAGAAGTGTTCCTGGGTTCTTCAGTGTACTTTGTGTCAGCAGGGTTTTAGATCATGGCACAAACTAGAGGAAATGGGGGTGTGAAATAAAGGATTAGGCACAGGGCAGCTGTGGAGAGAAGCTTGCGTGAAGAACCAAGGCCTGGCTGGATGGGAGGAATGAGGCTCTTCCCTTCATTCTTCAAGTTTGCCTATGATGTTTTCTTTGGTTTTGCGATCAGACACAGAAAGAAACAGATCTGGACTGAAGATGTAATTTGAACAAACCCTTCTGGCATTCTCAGATGTTGAGAGAAGTCAGACTTCCCTGACCCTTGGCTCTGTTTTGGAGTTTAATTAGAAACAGAAGTCCACTAAAGTGCTCTCTTTTTGGATGACTGCATTAAGCCCCCTCGAAGTCCAGCTTCCCAATAAAGTACTGGGAGCAGGGGTCTTGTTGCTGTTTTTAATTAGATTAATTATTTTCAGTATTTCCTGCTAAGACTAAGAAAAGTGTAGCTTAAAATATTCTGAAATAGATATACATCAAAGGTAGACATGTCTCATATTCCTGCAGTAAAACAAAGGAAGAAAATCAAGATATCTTATTTAGTCGTTACAAAAAAGTGGGAAGATAATCCCCCCCCCATTCTATTCTGTGGGTCATTTTTTTTACATTAAATACAAGAGTTGTTAACTTTATTTGTAAATAACATGTAGACTTGTTCTTTTGTTGGAACAGACAAAACAGAAAAAGATCAGCAATGAAAGTGTTCAAAGGAATTGGAGGCAATGGTAGACTTTAGATTTGCATGCAAAGCTTTCAATGTGATGAAATGTACCCAAATAAAGTGTCTCAATTTTCGATTATTCAAATCAAGATGCTGCAATATTTTTGGACACTGAAGACTTTGAGCTGTTTATTTATTCATTTTCTTTCTTTACTGCCTTTGTCCCCTGAGAAACCTAACAACTGAAATATAGCAACAGTGCAGAATATTTATCAGAGAAAACGAGCACTTAACAGGATTGCAAAATTCCAGGTTCTCAAGAAGAAAAAGCAATAGGCATTAAAACAAGAACTGCTGATACTGTACTACTTTTTGGTGTTACAGATAAAAGAGACATCTTTTGCTTTCAAGAAGAAAACTAAGCACAGTTGAATAAGAGCGTTAGAACGCTTTTCATCCAAACTGCACAGCAGAAGGAGACCTTTGCAAAAACACACAAATCCTATGTTTTACCACCTAGGTAATATCTGAAAACACAGTCACTGCTGGATTAGCTAAGAACTAATGACTATTTGGTAGAAAACCAGTTGAGAAAATAGAATAGCTATGGTGAGTGGTTTGAAACGTTTTAGGCAATGACTTCAGCTGCACTTTTGACAAGGATAGATGGTGCTTTACAACTAAGCCAATATAAAGAGCTGACCACTCCCCAGAAGTCAGCGGCTATCTGTCTGGTCAGAGAGATGCTGCTCGAGGTGAGAACCACAGCTAAAGGAACAGGTAAGTGGGGCCACGGGTGCAGAGGCTGGGCTGACTGGGTAACCCGTGCGAGGATGAGACAGCAGAGGGTGAAGTGATGTCCCAAGAAGGCAGAAAAGTCTCCATGCTGGGACCTCACAGATGAGCAGTTCTCTTCAAAGGAGATTTCACTCACATTTGACAGATTTGTTTCAGAATGCCCACATACCTCCTGCTCCTCACATTTTCAGCAAAACATGCGCAGTATGTGAAAAACTCTCTGAAACCCTCTCCCCAGGCTTTCCATGGTAGGACAAGCTGTCTTGCACAAATCCTTGTCTAAGCCCAAGATATGGTCTGAACTAAAAATTAGTAGCTTCAGGTATATGATCACCTAGTGTCATGGTTTAACCCCAGCCAGCAACTAAGCACCACACAGCTGCTTGCTCACTCCCCGGCCCCAGCAGGATGGGGGGGAAGAGAATTGAAAGGGTAAAAAAGAAAACTCCTGGGTTGAGATAAGAACAGTTTAATAATTGAAATAAAATAATAATAATAAATTGTAATGAAAAGGAAAATAACAAAGAGAGAAATAAAACCCAAGAAAGACAAGTGATGTAAATGAAAACAATTGCTCACCACCAACTGAGCAGTGCCCAGCCAGTCCCCAGGCAGCAGCTCCCCAGCCAATCTTCCCCCTAGTTTATTGCTGAATATGATGACATATGGTCTGGAATATCCCTTGGGTCAGTCGGGGTCAGCTGTCCCGGCTGTGTCCCCTCCCAACTCCTTGCGCCCCCCCAGCCTGCTCGCTGGTGGGATGGTGGGAGAAGCAGAAAAGGCCTTGGCTCTGGGTAAGCACCGCTCAGCAGTAACGAAAACTTCCCCGCATTATCAACACTGTTTTCAGCACAAATCCAGAACAGCCCCATACTAGCTGCTATGAAGAAAATTAACTCTACCCCAGCCAAAACCAGCACACCTAGTATGTTAATGAATGAGGGAGTAGAAGTAAGGTTGCCTGAGCAACCTCAGTTCTGGTGTTGCTTAATATCAGAGTACTTGGCTAAGCAACCGGAATAATTTACTTTTAATACCAAGTGGGTTTCTTGGACAGATCTAGAGAGCACACTGCCTCCATGCGCTACTAGGAGCAAGGATACAAACATACGTATCTCAATTCCACTGCCTTGGCAAACTTGGAAAGGGTGATCCCAGCTTAGGGTCTGAGGTTGCCCACAGCGCAAAGCAGCACATCCAAAGTGCTGCCTGAGCTCGCACTAGGGCAAGTTGAACCCCAGAATAGCTCCAAAGCACATTTCCACTCCGTTCTCTCTCTTCCCTGGTTTGTCTCACCATCAGCCAACTGAACTTCATAGAGCGTCAGAGTGGGCTTGACCTATGAGAGATGGCTTGAAATTCCAGGGCAAATTTTAGTCTCCTTTGTATGACTTGCATACTGCTAGGACTGATGACAATTTATTATCTACGTTCAGGTCTAGGGTTGATTGCAGATATAATTTTGCTCTATTCTCATCTGCATGCTTTCTATATATAGCACTACTTTTTTTTTTTTTTCTTCCCTTCCAGCAACTTTGACAAATTCTTTTCAAGCTCAGGATGGAAAGAAATGCTGTCTTCAAAACAAAACAGGGAAAAAGGAGCCTGTTTCAAATAAAAATATGAATCTGATACTGTTTCACCTGTGACACACCTTCCCCACCCTCCTCCAGCCTTTTACATATTTGAAAGAATTTGATACTTAAAAATACAATGAATACATACAAATAACTTTAAACCCTATGATTGTTTTTGAAGTATCATGCTACATTGAATCAGACAATTGTCTTCTTTCATCTACAGTCCAGAGAACTGCACTTTTCCCCTGAAATTCTATAGCATTTAAAAAGAATGGTCCTAGTTTAGAGCGATGGCGCTCCAAACAGTTCTTGTGTTTTCCATTAATTTTCGGTTGTATTGGTATTCTGTTCCAATTAGTCTCTGTTAGTGCTTCAAAGCTCTATCTTATCTGTAGATAACATCAAAGATGAGAGCTTCTAGTTTTAAATTTGGTTTGCAGTTATTTGAAAGATACAAAGGCATCATTTGTGAATAGCTGATCAAATAGAATAAATACTTTTTTTGTTTTGGCTCCAAAAGGGCCAGAAAACTACTCTTCTTTTTGAAGTTCAATTTCATTTAGACATCAGGCCTTATTTTCAGGGTGCTGAACTCCCAGAGCTCACGTTGACTTCAGCTGCAGTCATGTGTGCTCAGGCGGGAAACATACTTCCTCTGCCATGAAACTTTGAGACTTCACAATTTTTCTCATTTCACTAGTCCAAATCACAGACCTTTACAAAGCGTCTCATAGAAGCATTAGCAAGAAAGATCCCAAGTAACTCCCATAACCACCAACCTATTGGTTCCTTCAGGATGAGTTCTTAATCTCTCCTGTTAGTCCTGTTTTTCACTCCAGCGAAAAGGTAATATAATCATTCAGAAGGGGCTCGACCTGAGGTTTCTTGTACCCTTTAAGAAATACTAGTCATTTAGCTTAAATAAATAAGTTTTAAATAGAACGAATTGCTCAGAGTCAGTCATTTAGCATTAGGACTCAGGGGTTACAGCATAATGTTGTGCAATTTGGGATATTGTTTGTTTAGCATTACTTAGCAGGAGTAGCTAGATTTGCTGAAGCCTTAGGCCACAAACTGTGAACTTTCACCTAGATAGGCTGAACTTTTACCTAATCAATCAAAAGAGGGGCCTCCAGAGCCAGCACAAACCAGAAGATAAGAAGCTTACAACCACCAGCAGAAGCTGCAACTCGACAAGATAAGAACAGTTAACAGCCTGCCCCGCGACAAAGAAGGAATCCAATATGGTTTTAGAAGATTCCAGACCAGAAATCACCACTGGACCAAAAGGCATGTGAAGAGCACGTGAGGAGTGGGTGCATAGATTTTAATGCCCAGATAAATGCCCAGAGATTTCTTTGTTCAGGGTCCCTCTTTGGAGGCACCCAGCTCGAGCTGTTCCTACTGCTGTACCACTCAAATTATTTTTTTTAGATAATCTGGGGCCTGAAACTCTGCTGTGAGAAACCTAGGGTTCAAACTGCAGGATAACACCAGATGCCCAGATGGTGTGAATTACCATAACAACCCCAGGAAGACCCTACCTAAGGGTTTTCTCTCTACTGCTGCCTTCTCCGTGGCCCGATAAGGATTTAAACAAACTGAGCAAAAGAACAAGACACTAATTTCAGTAGTGGTTAGCTGAGAAATAGCAGTGCTGAGTTCAAGGCAGCTACAAGTTTCTTGACATCTTCCTGGAATAAGGTAGAGATCTAATTTTGTCTTTTCCTCATAAGAGTAATTTAGACAAAACCCTCCTTCTCAGCTCTACTCAGCATCTCTGAGAAGGTGACCACATTTCAACCACTGTTGGGAAGCAGCTTACTTAAAAGCATGAAGGGAAAACACTTAAATCAGTTTTCTCTCTGTTTAAGAAGAGCAGTGTTTTCACTGACATCTTATCTGGGATAGTGCTGTTTAGGGAGGTGCTGTCAAGCTTTGCCGGTCAGCAAAGGAGACTGTGAGTGCTCAGATTCTCAGATTTCATTTAAAAAGTACTTGCCACTTGCTTTTTACATATGATCGAACACGTAGCAAATCACCATTGCGCCTACCTGGCTTGCAAATAATGTTAAAGACACTGTGATGTGGCTGTCAGCAATCCTATTATGCACTCTGCACTTGCTGAAAACATGAGGGATTTTTCTCTGTGGCCCCACATATGTACGTACGCACCCAGATGTGTCATACTGGTACTCAGGAAGCTGCCTCTGTAGTTTATCAAACTATGAAGAGCCAGAGATTAAAGGTATTTATGGATTCCTGTACGGGAATAAATGGTGGGGGCACACGTGCCATCCATGAAAGTGCAGTTTGGGAAACATAAAGATTCGTTTCTGACCTGCTCCAAATGCCTATATTGCAGAGGTAAGTGATTTCCACAGCAATTCTGCAAACATCCACCAGCCCAACCACAATAGGTCAGGGCTAATAAGTACGTTAGAGGACAGGACGAGAGCTCAAAATGATCTTCACAAACCAGGGAAATACTATGGAGAAGATTGGGATGAAGTTCAGGAAGCACAGCTGCACAATCTTATGCTTACGTAGGAATAATCAGTTGCATAAAAAAAAACCCAAACCACAACTGGTTACGTTGCTACGCTGCAGAACAGAATCTGAGGAACAGGACGGGTTATAAACTAAACATAAATCAACAATTTCATGCTGTCATGAAAAAGGCAAACATCATACTGGGATGCATAAACAGGAAGAAAGCTTGTAAAACATGCCAGTAACCTGACCGCTCTATCCCACGTGGGCAAAGTCTTAGGAGGAACATGACCACTTTTGGAGACCACATTACCAGAAAGGTGAAGCTCCAGCAAAGGTCATAAGACTGACCATAGGCTGGTGAATGTGATCGAAATGTAAGTGTTGAAAAAAGCTGATGGGACATGTGATAGCATTCCTTTATCTGCGGAAAGGATTGTCGCAAAGGGATAGGAAACTCAGCTTTGCGCAAGTAGAATGGAAAGAACAAGAGGTAATGGGTTGACTCTACAGCAGAGGAAAAGTTAGGTTAGACATCAAGAAAAGGTTTTGTATTTGTTATCAGGATAGAGAAGCACAGGACTAGACTGCCTGGGAAGGGCATGTATCTGGATATCTTCGTGGGACTTCAAGAACAGGTTGTCTGAGTATTGGCAAGGAGACACAAGTTGATCCTGCATTGAGCTAAACAGGGAGTAAACGGTTTCCCGAGATTCTTTAAAATTCCTGTAGAAATATTCAGTTAGGGGCCTTGTAATAATCCAGGATAGCCATTTTCTAGACAGCAGTAATGAACTGTTGCAATGAAGATACAACCCTCATTTTTTGCACCTGTTACACAAACTCCTGTAACCCTCCCATAAAAGTCTTGTAACTACTGTTGGTTACACCCATCTGCCAAAGGATAGCTCCTCTCCATGAGATGGTCATGTTCCCGTCTCCATTATACCAGATATCACAGCAATTATTCAGCTTATTTTCCATCTCATCATATCGAGTCTTTCCCAATTTTTGCTGTAATGCTCAAGAGGCTTTCAAATATTTGTCCAGACAGGTCTCCTGTAACAGAAGTCCCTTGGGCTGGTGGGATCCACCCAAGGAACCCGTTTCACCTGCCTTTCCAAACACACCAAACCGAGCCTTTAAAAGGGCAAATTGTAGCCTAACATACTATATATCAGTTTTTTTTAAAAGCTCTTCGTTTAAGGTACTTTCCACCCAAAGGCACCCACCTAACCGGCAGGGAAATGCAAAAGCATCTATAAAGACAGCACACACAAAGGTAATGGAGAACATGATGGACAAAACATGAAACAGCATGGGAGGATTTTCTGCTTGAAACCAGGATATACAAAGGCACACATAATTCATATGTTACCATATAACCATTATAAAGCCTGGGCTTTGATTTTGACTGGGGCCTCTAAGAGTTTGCTGCTGGTAGGAGGGAAAATGGCCAAAGCGTACTGCTGCATTCAGAGACCTTTCCCAGCTTGGACAGGGCGCTCGTGGCTCCAGGGTTAGAGGCTGGGTCTTTCTGCCTTGCCCATCCCAGCATCACACTATTATCCTCTCAACTTTATTTCACACTTGCCCTTCATACTCTTCTAACGTTGCCCCCATTATCACTTTTTAGCATAGACACCAAGTAATCTCCCTCCTGATCTCTTGGAAGATGGAAGACATGCAGTCTCTCTTTTCTTTACTGTTCAGTGGAAATATGGAACATTCTTAATCTTACTGGTTTGTGCTTCTTCTACATTATTAGTGCCCTCTATGCAAACCTGCCTTTGCAACCCTTTTTAAGCTTTTATTCCATCCTCCAGTCTAAGCATATTCCCAGACATTCACCAACCTACAGTGGCACTTAGTGAAAAAGCAAAATCAAGCCACATGTCTCCCCTTGCAAGACACAGAGTTATTGAAAAATTATCTAGGCAGAGTGATGGGGAGTAAAATCCTACTGTCTCTGTACTGCTCAGAGCCTCTGCAGCGTATAGATCATTTGTCAGTGCCAGTTTGAGGTAGTCTCTATAAACAGGCTGTTTTGCATTTGAAGCACTCGCAGGACATGATGGTTCGGCTAAAAAACCATGCATTTTACATGTAATCACCAGGATAATTTGGCTGTATATCGTGTTCCCACAACTTAATATTCTACCTACAGATGCATGATCAAGAAGAGATTCCTTAACTTTGACAGGGCACATCACATTATACTCACTTTATTATTGGAAATGATCACCCCAGGGTGCAAAAGGGAGCAAAGGCATAGTTCCATCATACTTTTTTTTTTTTTAAACCACATTTACTGCAGTGTGGGGTATTCCAAAGCTACAGAGCGCCACTTGCCAGTGGACAAGTGGCTAACTTTTACCTGGATTGTGCAAGAAAGAAATAACTGCTCAATCGAATGCTCTGCTGCAGAAAATTCATGCTGGAAAAATTCAACCTCTAGGCACACAGTTCATATCCTCAAGTAAAAAGTTACTTTAAGTAGTGAAATATAATGTTGTAAATGCTGTACCCATGGATGTAATCAAAACCTCTCCTGGCTACAGCTACACATCCTCTCTTTGACTCAGGACAGGATCTGGTTCTGGACTCCTGATCTAACATTAAGCACACAAGGAAACCTTGACAGTTTTGATGCTTGCTAGGACCAACAATGAGGATTTTTTCCTCTGCTTTGGTCGTTATTACAACCTATTAAAGCTTCCTATTCTCCAACTCTGCAAAGACTTGAATGCACTCCCAGTTGAGCAGACCAGAAAAATATACTCTCAAATCTCAACAAGCACTTGATACAGTACATTTATCTGGCAACTGATTGATATCACATCTATTTTGGCATTATGATTTTTTTTTTTTTTTTTTAATCCTCCATATAAATGCCCTATTTCACAATCTGGAAGGAAAAGGAACAAGTGATGGCCCATAGCTATTTAATAGCTATAAAATAAAACCTATAAAATAAAAGTGAAATGAATTATCAAACCATAAACTAAAGTTCGGTGTTTAAAATGGGCCATGGCTTTAAAAATTCAATTACAGCTTTAATAGAAACAAGTTTACTCAATATTTTAATGACCTTCTCTCATAATGTTTTTTTTCCTCCTTTGCAAACCCTGGCATTACCAAGGATGCATGGCAAGCCTGCCTTTCCTCTAACTACTTTAAGATTGATTAGGAAACAGAAATATTGATGCATTTATCCAAAATAACTTAATTAAATGAGGCAAAAAATAGCACACAGAAACTTGTCTCAGTAGAAAACTGGAGCTGATCGAGATTAAGAAAGGTTACATTTAATGTTCCTGGATGGAAAACATTAGGACCATTAACTGAATGTCAGCAATGGAGAATACTCCAAATAGAAAGTCATTTAATGTTTTCTTAACTCACTGGTGGGCTATTTCCTGAGGTTCAGGTTAGGTAACTTCTGCAGATTTGCATGCTAGCAACACACAGAGGGGTCCTCCAGGGCATCTCAGCTCAGAACACCAGATGAGGAGATCATCTCAGAAGAGTAGTCTGCATTATCTTTGTTGAAGCACAGGTATAAAGTCAGGTTTGTGTTTGCTTGGTTTTGTCAAATTGGTCTTGTCATAGTTTGGGGGACACATTTAGCACTGGGCTGCCAGCGATGCTGGGTTCTCGCGCTCCTGCAGGCTGAGCCTAGACTCGGTCCTAGCTCCTGCTGGTTTTAAGGAGAGCTTAAGTGAGAAAAACCCTTAAAGACAAGACTTTCAGGGGCTGTTATTTCAAGCAACAGCAGCTTCCAGGGGCTGTGGTTTTGGAGGGGCTTTTCTGGTCTGTTTTACTTTCTTTGGGAGACATTAGGATTTTGACAAAGTCTCTAGGAAAACAGGGAGGGGGTGCCAAATGAGCTAGAGAGAAAGAATTTCCTCTCTAGTGTGTTTTGGAAACAACCCATATCTTCATTTTAAACAATGCTTCTGAAATGCACAGTAGCATCAGGTCCAAGTTGCAATCAGATAGGTCTAGGCTGATCTGTGTGGAGCCCAGCTGATTTTATTAGGACCCACCAGGAGCTCCATAGCCTGCCCTGACAAATCCAGCTGAAAAACCAGCACTACTGATTAAATTTAAAGCATTGCAGGTGCAACAACATGGAAAAAATAGGTAAGTGTTTCTGGGAGAAAGAGGGGAACTGCAATTGAAAATACATTATTCTCAAAGCTTCATCCAAGGGGAATGGAACAAAGATCTTAAAATATTACCCCTAGAAGTTTCCCCCCTGTGGTTGCAACTATTCCCAAAGTACCCTGCTTAAAATAGGTTTTCAAACCATGCAAGACTAATCATTGCAATTTGGAGATGTAAGTAGGCACTTACCATGCAGTTCACAATTAGCTAAAGATGGTAGAAGAATCTCAGTCATGCTAGCACAGGAGATGAAAAAAAAAAAAGAAAGAAAACATTTTTTTTTCTTGCAAGAATGACATGTGATGGGAGAGTAGAGGAAGATAATTGTCATAACAAAGGGAATATGTTATTATTTATTGGCCACACTTAAGCACTGGGATCTTGGATTATAGTATCTGGTGACAAATGCTGCTTGAAATTTTGTAAATATTGCTTAAAAGGTAAGGTAACTGAGTAATTCTGAATGTGCTCAGCAACCAACATTTTCAAAATTCAGTTCTGGGAAGCAGAGTGACATTTTCTTTTTGTCCTACAGAAAAAGTAAGATGCAACATCAGAGCACCCTAAAGTCTTGTTCTCTTTAGGCTTCACCCTACTCCCACTAACATTAGAGCAATATTGCTGGTAACTACGGCATGAGAATTTTTAAAGCCAACTAATTACCTTAAATTTTTAGTGCCTTCAAGGTATGGGGTAGTCCAGGCTGTCCCCCTGCCCTCTGTGCTGCTGCCTGTCAAGCCCACCCAGCACAAGGGCCGTCCCCACTAGAGACCAGTCAGCCTCGTTACAACGGAGTTAACGAGCATTCGTCTCAGCAGAGCTGCCCTCCTGGCTGCTGAGGGATTCCACCCCTCTGAGCTCGGGGGGGTCACAGCACTCAGCTCCCCACGGGATTAGACCATTTCTTTGCCAAAGTGGCAGCTGTAAATAGACATTTAGGGTCTAATTTCTACATCCTTCAGTATTTTAACTTACATTTAGCCAAGACATTGACACATTTATCTGATTTGTCGCTATTAATTTCCTGGTTCCCTTTTTATTTTCTTCCTCCTCTTGCAGATTCATTGGGTTATGAACTGCAATAATAACCTTTCCAAACCAATTTTTCTTTTTGCAAAGCTTTCGATTTTTTTATCACTCCGGTAGTGCTGGGGAGGCCGATTACCCCCCTCCTTCCCTACCCTACCCAGCTCTAGAAGTGCATGCAAACAAAAAGGGGAAGAAAAAAAAAAAAAAAAAAAACCTCAGCAATAAGTTGGCTGATTCTGGCAGCAAGACAAATCTAGCACCACACAGCAGGCAGGCAGAGAGTGCACTGCTCATCCTTTCGGTTTTGTCAGTGTATGGGAATGCTGGACATCAACACACAGCGAGGGATTCGGCCGAAAGCACTCCTCCTCGGTGTCTGAACCCTGCTGCTTTCACCCCCGGTTGGAAGATACAGGTAAAAATAGAGAAATGCTTTCGCTAACTGGATTCAGTGAAAATATAAAGCAGTTAGAAGAAGCCCGGACAGCCTAATCTTATTCCTAGCAGGCAATGGAAGTAAACCACAGTGTACGGGCTGATAGCTACTGTATACATAATAGCCTCAGGTACTGTAACTTGCATGTGATTCTTCGCATTACAGCAAATAAATTGTTGCAAGTGACAGTAAAGATTTTTTTTTTTTGATACACTTTGTTCGAGTTGCCTTTATAAATATTTATCATTATTTACATAATTATACCTCTATCTGACAGCAGGCTTTACAGCAACTTTGAGCCACAATAAACAGGCAGACTGGGTGCCTCCTTTTTAGCCAGACCGTATCTATTCTATGTGTTATATGTACATCTATTACCAGCATGCTATGAGCATATCACTCATTCATTTCATAATGTAATTTATAGTTACATCTCAAAAGAATCCATCTACAAACAGTAACTATGTAATATTGATAAAGCATTTAGGAACAGAACATAAATTTAACGACTCAGATATTACCTAGTATCAATAATCTGCAGGAAAAAATGTGTCTGTGTAAGCAAGCACAATTTATTTTAGCAAGAACCTAAACAGAGAACATATTTCTTTGTCAGAAACTTTCTTTAAAAGAACTTGACATCCCAAAATTCTTTTCTCCCCCACAGATGTCAGAAGCCGAGACAGACAAGGCAAAAATTAAACCAGCAGATAGTTTTGACCATGAGAAGCAAAATATTTCTTGGCTGAAGAAAGGTAAGTTACATTGCTGAGTTATTTGTTACTTGTTTGTGTTCAGAGATATTTCTCATTTATTAAAAAATCTTTTTTGAAGAAAAAGGCATAAGAATACCTTATAGGCTTAAATATGGCCAGGGATTTCTACCACAGGAATTCCATAGCTTGACTTCTGCGAAACATGCATGTACATTTCCTTACGGTGCAGAAAGGCCTAAATTACCAAATTTTAAAGTAACCAAAAACTCATTTTGATAATATCCTTGCATTCCTGGGGAAGTTTTATTTGACCTGAACTGTAAGCCACTAAGTAGTATGGATCATCATCTTAATTCCGACAAAAAGTTTTAATTAACTTAAACGATTACTGAATTGGATTAATATTTGTTCGTTTTTCTCAAACACAAGTGACGATCAACCCTGAATCTTTGGATTTGGCAGTGTGTTATCTTAGAACAAAGTAGCATCTGTTGTCAGCGGTTTATCAAATATAGACTCTCAGAAGTAGAGAAGTTATAAAAAACAAGTATGGGCACTTTCCCAGTTTTAAAGGCTGAAAAATGACAGGTATTAAGTAACTCATCTGCATCAAATACCAGTATTTCAAGTACTACATTCTATTTGTTAAACTATTTTAGAAGAAAAAGACATACGATTGTAAAGGTTTTCTTATTGCGTATCCCTGTACACAGAAAGAGGGAAGGTTCTTAGGATATATTTCTTGCTGAAAAAATTGATTTGCCAGTTTAGTACATAGCTTATTACGTCTTTATGTACGTTTGCTGGCTATAGCGGGGTCACTTTATTGTATTTCATACACACAAGAAGAACTTGAATTAAATAAAGTCTCAAAGCAGAGGCTTTCAAGATGTACGATACAAATGAAATATCCATGGTTAGGTGCATATTATGGGTTTTAATGAGAACAGTTATATTCTAATCCTAACAAAAGTATTTTGGGAAGACTCAACAAGTCACCTGGCATTTTGAAAACATTATCTAGGGGGGTATTGAGGAAAAGGCTCATTTATAGCCACTATTATGCCACCTGTAAAATGTGCATCACTATTTTAAGCTCATATAGTTAATTGTATGTTAGATCTTCTAGACGCAAGAGAGTTTGCAATAAAGTAGGCCTAAATTAACGTGTCTGCCTTGCAGTCTTCATTGTTTATGCAGCACTTCCGCAGAATGAAAAAGAACCGTGCTCGAGCAGAGCAGACTGGCCAACATGCAGACTTTGGCTGGACACCCAAAATCCTCTGCTTGCAAGGCATCAGCTAACTTCAGTCAAAACTCTGCAGGCAGAAGATTTGCAGTTTGAGCATCACAGGCAGTGATACAACTGAGTGAGAGCTGGGTCCGATCCTACAAGATAGCTTTGCACTTTAGCTTGCAAACAGTAAACACGTAACTGAACTGATTATTTATTCCATCAGAAGAAAGTAGAGCACAAGAGATTTGCAACTTTACAAAAAGGGTATAAAGGTATAGAGGGCTTTAGCTGGTCCATGTCTCTGAGCAGGATAAGACCGATGGCATGGGCCCTCAGAGTCCCGTACCGTTATTTATCCTCTGGTCCAGACCTACTCCAGTAGCCAGGTGACATCTCTCACACCTGGACGTTCCTCAATTCATTTCACTTGGTAATGCTAATCCACAATGTTTTTTCTCCACTTCCTAAGGAGAGACACCATCCAGAGTTTCTAGATCACTAGTAACGTTTTCATTGTTTAGTACTTGGAGGAGCTATAATCTCTTTCAGAAACAGCCAAACATTGTCTATTGGCACGTCTTCTCTCTGAAGTGCCACAGAGTAGATTTGGGCCTTGAAGGTCTTGTACAGCAGCGGAGTCAGTAAATAGCTGAAACGTCTCTCATAAGGAAAGAATATTTTCCTTGAGATAAGAATGTGGACATTATTTTCTCTTACACTGAAGTCTGCTTTTTAAAAATTTTGTTATTGTTTCTTTGCTTTAAGCACTTCTGTGGTACATGGTGGGTTTTTAGAATATGATGAACCAAATTGTCTGGAGCAGAAGCTTAACTTCTATGTTTAAATGTTTTAAAAATACCTCGTGTATAGATTTCAGGCATTCCAATAGACAATGAATTGTGGAGAACAGAATTGTCAGGCACAGTAAGAACACTATATGTTCTTTTAGAATCCAGTTTTAAAGAAAAGTTATTTTTATTCATGGTTTTGTATTGATTATTTGTTCCTTCTAAAAGAAACAATCATGAACCACATAGTATCAGAAATAAACAAAAAATATAGACTAGGCTGTGGCTTTTGTATCTTTCCTAGACTTCATTTTTTTCCTAATGCTTTGCAGAGTAATAGCTCACAGACTGGCAGTGCAGTGGGTCAACATCAAAATAAGCTACCTATTACTTTTTTGTTGGCTTTCAATATTTGAAGCTGTTGAATCAGTGTAAGGCGGTGGGGTGGGGGTTAATCTGGCTGCCAGTTATTTATCTTCTACTTTTTTTGGAAGGAGATATTCTGCTTCTGTCTTGAAGCCTCTAAAAGCAGAAATCGAAGCCTCATTCTCAGGGAAAATTTCTTCCACAAAGCAAAACAGAAACCAAGCCAGCCTTGTGAAAATTATTATAGAAAAACATTAGGCTGTGCATATAGGATTGTATCTTACCATATCAGCAGGAAGAGCATAAATGGTTCTACTCATGTCTCTACTTCTCAGCAAGTCATTTGCACCCACTGCTGCGCTCCCGCACCCCTGCCACAGGTGCACCAGAAGACTGATGGGAGTTAAAGATGACACAGGGGAACAAATAATGCTGCACAAGCCAGCACAGTCTTGGAGAGAAACATCTACATAATCATGGTCCTAGATTGTATTTTTTTAAATGGGCAATGACACATTTGCCCTCTCCTTTTATTTCCTGCTTATCCTACAAGACTTTTTTTGGCGAAGGACCTGAGGTCCTCCACAGCACCTAGCAGATAGTAGAACTATAATGAAATAATACGCATTTAAACAGGGAAGCAGACTGGTAAATGCATGCTCTAGTTTTGCTAGACTTTAAGAAAGTCCTAAACCAGCTCCGTACCTCCTAAGGCACTTAGCGCTTAAGTCTGAATGTGGACAACATGAGATACTCCCTGGTTTGAGAGTGCAAATAAGGATCGTGAAATGATCACAGTCCTGTCCCAAAATGTCTCAGGGTGGAAGAATATATACCAGCAATCTTTTCTGATAGTATGGCGTGTTCCTCAGGACTATTGTTTCTAAAGATCACACAACAGATGAGAAAAACTGTGGTTGGGGGGGGGGGGGGGCAGGGCATGCATCAGACCATCATGTGCAACTCAACCAGAATTGGGATGAATGAGCACTGAGAAAAGGCAATTCTGTTTGTCTGACCATAGCACTGATGAGAACCAACTCAAGGAAAGCCTGGGATGTAGGAGTAGAGCCAGACAATGACTGTGTAGGAACAGAGGCAGTTATCTCTGCTTGCTTCTTCCCATGGGGAAGAGCTCATCATTGAAGATGGGAGGCAGTTTTGCACTGAGAGAGTTCCCCATGCCAACGCCTACAAAACAGGAGGACAGAGTGAAACATGGGTTCATTTGCAAAGAAGCACTTGCAAAGTTATCTGCATTGCTGCCCTGAAAACCTAAAGCAGGAATCCTCAGCCCACGCATTATCCCCACTTATTCACATTTTGCCCTTACATGCACAAGATGACATAAACGACAAAGCGTATAAAATAGGAATATGCATTTATAAGTAAAGAACCACCAATGTAACTAAAGAAACGTTCTCTGCATGGGCCTGTGTCCCCACCTGTTTCATGCACCCGCAAGACGTGCGACAAGCAGACCATCACACCCGAAGCAAGAAACATCTCTGTGGCCTCCTAATCAAGCACAGTTATTAGAGGGCCCTGTGAAAACTGGAAGCTACGCAAGACACGCCTGTAGAAGCGCAGTGCCCAGGGATGAGCAACACTCCCAGGACCCGACTCAGGGATGCTCCCACCTTGCACAGCGCAGCCACAACCACAGAGCTGCCTCTGCCACATGGACTGGGAGCTTTTTCCACCATAGTGGTGATTTAGTGCCAGATTAGCAGCCGTCTGGTGGGAAGGGAGGTCAAAGCAGAGCTAAATTCACACCAGCCCCAGCATGTGGCTTTCGGAGTTCCTTACAAACGTATCTCTTGGTATCACTTGATGATTACAGCCATATGGATACATGGGAGCAGGCAGGAGCTATCTGACTGACATAAAGCTGTGAAAGGTGACACTGATTTTGCACAGGGACCAGCAGTGGTCTGCTTGCTATTTCTGCATCCATTGCAAATGCAAGGGAGAATGTGCGAGGGCCTAATACTGCCCTCCTACGGTTTCATCCAAAACTGGCCACGGCAGCCCAGGAACGCAGATCCAAGTTGCACAGAAATGAAATTTCATTTCAGGATATTTTCGCACAAAGCCCTCCTGTTTTATGCTGCCCAGCTGTGTACACAAATGCCCTCCATATATAACTTCCAGTGAAAAGTTAATGAAATGGCTTCCTTGCTCTCCTGCCAAAAATATAACTGAAATTCTAATCTCAAGACTTTCTCCAAAATAGTCCCTTTCTGCACTAAAATTCTCATAAATCAGAAACATTTTTGTCTAAAATAAGCCTGTTTTCATTGTCTTGCAAATAGTAAAAAGTCTAGCCCCAATTTTTTTAATCGGCTGCTCTAGCCAGCAGATTTTCGCTGTAGGGTGAAATTCAGCCCTGTACTGAGGGTCAGTACAAGGTCAGCACTTAAACCATAAAATAGGGCTTAAGTGGTAAATAGAGCCTCTGTTCAGGATTATATTTCACCCCTCCAAGGACTACAGTTCATATGAAAAGGGAGATTTACTCATATCAGAGACCTGGCTGTAGTGACATTATTCACATTATTCAAATAATACCTTATTTCAGAAGTAATCCCGTTGGGTTCGATTGTGCCACATTTTAGAGGTACATCCCAGAAATCCAATACAGGAGCAGACTATTCTTAACTGTACCACACCAGAACATCCCACAGCCTGGTCCTGGGGTTATATTCCTTGGGGTAATACCGAAACCTTCCCATATTGCAGCACTCAGAAATGCCTTTTCCCCGGCACACCCCTCTCACTGGTTACCCAGGGGCTTTAAGAGTCTTTTACAAGACGTAATAAAGTGGGAAGGACATAATGCCATGAGCCTGGTTTTGCAGAAGGAGAGTTGTCCTGGAGACACTCAGGGAATTTCCCAGTTCTTTCACAATCTTCCAGCTTTTTACCTGGTTTGCAGGGGCTGGAGTAAAAGTACAAGCCTTGTACTTTTGCTGAGATTATTCTCAGCAGAGCATCCTGATCTGACTTAAATCCCCGCATTTAGGGAGCTAAATGACCTTTTTAGAATTTCTTTCTAAAAACTCAGAAGTCAGTGGATGCAATTTTACATACACGCTTGGACACTTGTTTCCTGAATTTTGCTGACTTGGGTCCAGAAGCTTTTTTCACTCTCTCCTCCCAGCCTGAATTAACTCATTGGATTGAAAAGCTTTATAGAAGACTGATAGCAAAGAAATACCCCTCAGTTTCATGTAACAGAAAATGCCAAATGCTTATAAGATGAATGCTGTAATCCAAGCAAACTGTTTCCAGATAAGAACACCACACACAAAAAAAGCACATTTAAAAACTGATGACAAGGATCCCAGGGGGCTCAAATTCCTGGAAGATGCCTTGTCAGCTTCAGGACTATGACCAAATGAATTAATCAAGACAGCCCTTCCTTTAAGTTGTAAAACAGCAGATTTAAAGACTCTCTTCCAATGGAGAGGGAGTATATGAAATCTACAATGGTCCCAGCTCACCACTCCTAATTACAGTTTTATAAACTGAGTGGTCCTTGATCTTTGAACCGGAGGGTCCTTGGAGATGTAAGACTTTGAATATTGCCACAAAAGTGGAATGGATGTACAGTAAAGACAGTGGTACTTCTCTGGGTGATAGGGTGAAAGTCATACTCCTGTGCTGGATATTGACTCTGAAAATGTAAGTGAAGGTTTGTTTAGGTTTGATTGCCTTAAGTAAATTTGTTCCACAAAGGAAGAGAAAAGTCTGTTTCATTCAACTGCCAGTGCTGGGGAAGACCTAAAGATATTGTTTCATTCACCCCTAAAAGTTTTCCAGACCAATTCTATTCTTTGCTGTACTTGGGCAAGATAGTCAGAATTTTGCCCTCAGTTGTGTCAGTAGAGCAAAGCATAGAATAACAATATAGACGCTCATTAGTTGTTGATTTTCTCAGCAAAATACATGTTAGAGCAGAATCCACATATCCAAGGATCTTCACAGCGTTTGCTACCTAAGATGGCAAACTGTGGTGCAGGGAGTATCTTAGCCTAAGGGTCAGTGTCAAAGTGATGAGTAATTCCATTAAAGCAACAGAGCTGCACTGGCCTGCAAAAGATTTCATTTGTCCCAGTATGTGTAAGACAGATACCTGTAATCTTAAGGCATCAATGAGGCAGGAGGAATGAAGCAATATGTCTCATTTTTACCACTTCAGTTCATAGAGAGAAGGGTCAAATGCCAAATCAGTCTCCTAGATCTAAGGCGATACAAGCTAGAAGGATGCCTGTACTAAACAGAAGTAACCAACCTGGATGATAAAGAAAATTCAATACTAATAAGAGCAATAAGTATTTCAGAAGCTTCATAATTTTTACTATTTGATTGTATAACTGCTCCCTATTAGGGATGCTGTTGGCCTTAGATTCCAATACACGTATCACTTTCACAGAGTGGCTTGCTTCTCTTCAAGGTGGAAGAGGAGCCCAATGTCGATTTCTTTAGTCAACTTTACCCTATGTTTCTGAAAGCTCAAAAAAAATTAATTATTATTTGTATTCCTTCTAATCTGGAGTAGTAATGCAAATGTCCTTGGGGTTATTATCAGCTGTTGCTGGAGGGAGACAGTAAGACCTTTGAATCTAATTGGGTATTAGACATTTAAAAGCTATGAAAAACAGACATTTCAAACCTATTAATGAGCATTTAGTTCATTTATAAAACTTAATTCCTTGATAGAAATCCCATCAAAACAACCACTAGGCAGGCCTGATTTACTTTCACCCTGAGCTTGAAGGCAGGATAATCGTGGATGTAAGCAGTTCAGTACCAGTTCTCAGGTGTTTTACAGGCCTGCAAGATTATACACCGATACATAGAGCCAGACTGACAGTCACATAGAGGTGTAATAAAATCCTTGCTGTTGGAGGCGTTCAATGAAATATTTAGATTAAAGATAATTAGATTAAAAAAAAATTAGGCCTTCCCTCATCTCATTGGAGATTTGCAATCATCCTCCAAAATACAACTGCTTCTAAGTACTCAGAATGCAGTGGACGGGCTAAGTCCTGGGCATGCTGGTTGTCTATTGCTTATAAAAGATATTACAGGAAAAGTTGAGAGAAAGACCAAAAGTAGAATTAGTTTAAATATTCATTGTTAGCTGATGTTCAAAGGAATTATTTTTCCGTCTATTTTTTAAATAAGTATTTAGAAATAAATCCAAATGGAAAGATACTTAGACGTTAAGAGTGACTGCTCTAAATGTCCAATAATAAAATACTGGACATAAACCCCTTATTAGAACAGCTTAGTGATTAGTGAGTAGTTCTGTGACTTCGTATCTGGGCTGAGAGCACATGACTGTACGAGAGGGCTCAAATTCATATCTTCCAGAAGAATACTCTTGTCCCCAGTTATCAGATACTCTGTGTAATATCGTGGTTTGGAGATTCCCAAGTGTCTATGTCTGAATGGACTAATTAAAGCTCATTGCTCCAGAGAGAAAGGAAAGGACACTACAGCCCAGCAGGTAGAACACCTGCATGAAGGGCAGGAGATGGGCTCTAGTCCCTGCTGGGGACAGTATTCAGCTACCCAGTAAAAAGTGGAAAACCTTTGAGAGGTGGTCTCAGCCCAGCTGAGAGCAGGCAGAGGGGGATTTGAGCCTGGTCCATGCCCAATCCCCCAGCCGCTCTCACCAGCAGACATTTCACTCCTGTAGGTGGGAAGGGACTAGAGCATCTCCTCCTGCTCTGCCTCAGGAGCAGGGGCTCGCAGAGGTGCCCAATGCAAGTGGAGCAGCCATAGGGACATTGAGGTGGTCCTTCTCCCCATTCCTTCCAGGAGTTTTCCTACTTTAGTTCCTCATTTCCTCACCTTTCCCATCAGCTTATTACTCCCAGTTACCCAATCTTCTGCATGTGCTGTACAGAAGGTTGAATCTGGGACTCTGGTGTCGCCTGGGCAGAAGGGCATATGCAAAAATTAGGTGCTGAAGCCCTCAGCGACAGCCAAGTTTCTTGATAGCTCTTACTACAACTGCGATTCATCTCTTTGAAGATAATTGCACAAGGCCTCTTTACCACCTAAGCGATATTTAAGTGTTACAGAGATCTTTGCTATCCCCCTAAACTAAATTAATTTTTATTTCTTAGGAGTCACACAGTCTCTTAGGGTCTCCTGATTATATAGTCTCATTCTAATTTCAGTCTTTAATCTGAATAAACACATTAGAAAAACACAGACACAATTAACTTAATCATAAATTCAGATGGATTGTTTATTATCTGTCTACTTAATGTGCTTATGATTGCAGCAGTTAAACATGATAATGTTTTCTTCTCTCACACATAAATGAATATACACAGTACAGATATATGTGCAGGAAGAAAAACTTCTGCCTGAATATGTCAGTAGGCTCCAGAGATAGAGAAGTAGATGCACTGCTCACTGTTGTGCTCTACAGAAAAACACAAACATTGCCATGATAGTGTCGAGACATCTGAGAACTGATTACTGACAAATTATATTCTTCTTGCTGAAATATGCCTACATGCAGTTTTGAAAAAAAGAAAACGCTATTGCAGCGCAGATGCATATAGGAACACTATTCAGCTATACCACTGCACCTGTAATTTAAAAGCAGAGATGTAGATTTTGGAAAATAAGATCACTTGAGTTCTTCAGAGTAAAATACAGGTCAAATCAATATCTTCCTACTGAAGTAAACTCATCAGACATCAGATTTACAGAGAAGAGTTTTCTGTTGTGCAATCTTCATAAAGATAAATGTCTTAAAAGTAGGTTAAACCCTTTTAACACCAAATTGCCTGGTTTTTTTAGACGCCCATGGCAACTAACACACGTGCCAAAATGCTCACATATCCACAAATACTTGGATGCCAAAATTAAAGTTGGAATATGACTCTTCCTGTTCCCACAGCATATTGAAAGTAAATAATGATTTCAAGTATGCGTTCAGTTAAATTAGTGATTATTACTCAGACTTATCTCTGTCATTAGACCAATTTTTTAATGGCCACATAGTATACCACGATGAAGTTATATTTGGCTTTGGAATATTCCAATTTTAACTAAATTTAAAAACACACTACACTTTTCCCCCCAAAGAAGAATCATTTATCACCTTTGTTGCCTATGTCGACTGCTGGTCCTAAACTTACATCATGGCTGATAAATCAACCAGTATTCCTGACTGAAAAGAGTCCACTATGATAGTACATGGGCAAAGAGGAAGACAGGGGAAGATATAAGAACAGAAACTCAGAAGTCAATTTAAGCCTCTTCACTTTCACTTTGCTTCTTCTCAACAATTTCTCTTGTATATAAATATTACAAAACCAAATCAAATTCTATGATAAACTTTTTTTTTCCTGATTAAAAGAAAAAAAGAGAAGTTGTATGTTACTGGAATTCTAAATCTCTGAAATCCATGCTTATATTCCAAGGGTAGGCAAAACAATAGAAGAGACAGTGAGAGGCAGGAGAAGAAAGTCAAAAGAATCATAGGAAAAAGCAATTATGGCACCTGGTAGTCATTCTTGTTAGATGAAGTTGTGACCAATTATATTGTCTTCAGATATTTTAAAAGTTTACTATTTTAAAAAATACTATTGCTATTATAAAACAAGACATATAAAAATTATAGCATAAAGTATTTGGAATATATCCATTTCAGCTAAGCAATATTTTTTTTTCTAATTTATGATTTAAGTAAATAGCTTAAGATCTTCAGGTAGATATTCACTCGACTCACACTCTTGGTCCCTGACTTTATGACCAGCCCTCTTCCATCAGAGATGGTAATCACTAAATAAAGAAAGTCCAAACAGCAGTGGAAGCTGCCCCAGCTCTCACTTGGAGGGAATCACCAATGATTGTGGAAGGATAGTACAGTCTCCATGCCTTAAAATTTTTTCATGAAAAATAAATAAAATATAAAACTAAGCAGTGGTTTTTACAGTATGACACAGCAGTATTACTTGCATTAGGCCAATTTACCACTTATGATAGCAGTAATAGCACTAAAAGCCAATAAAAGTGGTCTGTTCGTTCAGAGATTGGCTTTTATGGCTTATTGTAAATATTATCAAGTGAATCAAAAGCTGTCATTATAGTGTCTAAAAAGCCTTCGTACCTTGTAAGCAAACAGTGTGACTTTGACAAATAATCATTAATATGCCTGTGTGAGACCAGGGCTAAAAGAGAAAGAAAAAGGAAAACTCAATATTTCACTTTACATAAATCATTAATATAATTTCATTTAAGTTTCACACAAAATAGAACAGTTTTATATATAAAATGCCATAGTTTTCCCAAGTTGTTTGGTTGGGTTTTTTTAATCAGTGAACATACTTTTTCATAAAACAAGAACTTGTCAGATAACTGAGCAATGAATGATTGAACTATAATGATATATTCTCATCAGCTTTGGGAAGACAAATCATGCACGTGTCTAGGTAGCACCTTTTGGGCCAGCATTTAACCTAACCTCCTTTGGCTCCCATCCTGCCTACCAGAATCCCTGACAAGCACAGCACCGCTTCCCCTCTTCTTGCTTCACAAGAGAAGGTATGTTCCTATAGAGCTAGAAAAGTGTAATTTAATTTATCTTCTGTCTTGTACCTGGCCAGTTACTCTTGCAAGAAGCTCAGGGCAGAAGAGCCAAGGCTCTGGTAGCTCTCAGCTGCCCTCCACCCACCTCCTGCCCGCTTGGATGTGAACAGGAGTGTCCAGAGAGAGAACTGTGCTCTCTATTGTATGCAGGGCAGACGTTGGATATACAGGATTTCCTCTTTCCAGTATTTCTTGCTGCTGCCCAGCAACACTAGGGCAAGTCCTCTTCAAAGCTGCACAGCCCAAGTCACTACCATTTGCCATTCCTAGTCTTCGAACATCCCGAACGGCACTGCCCACCTTGCAGTCACCAGCAACGGTTCAGAATGAAGATTTGGGCTTACCACTGGCTGCTTGAGACAGCTATTCCTGGCAACGTTGCAGTCATTCACATGCAACTTCCTGAAGTGGTTGAGTTTGAGAAAGGATGGAGCCAAAGAGACTGACAGGAGAAAATGCCCTTATTCCTGCCCTTGTACTGTCACATCACAGCATCCAACGTTGCTTCTTCACGCTCTCCTGCTGCAAAACATGATGAACTTTTCAGACGCATTACTCAAGGTCACACCTCCCACAGTTAGGTAGCCCTGCTGGCTCTATAGAATTACCCTCATCTGTTTTGGATTCCTGGGGCTAGGCATTACCCTGTCCCCAGGTAGCCCAGGTAAGATGGACAAGGTGGAAACAGAGCAGGAGCTTCAGGACATCATGTGGGATGGGATATCGCGACATGTGGGAAGGGTGAGCACAACACCGTGTAAGAGGGTAGGTACCAGGAAGGTTGGGCATGGACTGTACAACAGTTCTGACTATATAATCAAGGCTTTTCTCAAAGAATTTGAGTTGTTGAAACAAACTGGACTAGCAGTAAAATCTTAGCTGCACACACACTGTGCGCCCTTTCTGCCCACAGAAAGATTTTTCAGTGCAACATCAGCAAGAGAATTTGGGAGCCCCAGTTGTTCTCAGCACCCCACAAGGAGTCTGGGCCTTAGGTCTGCGGGACACAGCGCTTCCTCAGCCCCCAGGCAGCCGTAGCAACTTCTTGACCATGCTGGCAGACATCCAGGCTCTGGACTGAAGACCAGAGTACGTAACCCTGGCAATAGCCTGGGACAAACTAAGTGCCTTGGGCGAGGCACGGTCACCCTTCAAGTCTCATGCATTAAGTACAAGCTTTGGGCAGTTGGCTCAAGCATTCATGCTCCCACAGCGAGTACTGTGTCTCAGGGAGTTTTCTTACCTATTGCTATTTACAGTTTTGGGGGCCCCACTGGAACGGCAAGCTAGCGTGCTTGCAGTTGACAGCGTTATGTGATACGTTGTGCAGCTGCACGGAGTGCATGGGCTAGCAGAAACATGTGGTGTTGCACTGCCAGGGGAATTATTCCCCCAACACGGCCCTTTAAGGGCCACGTGTGTTTTCCAGGGAATTTATGTGAGCAGAAACCCAACAGACCTCCCCTTCCAAGCTTCTCATTTCTTTGGCTATTTTTTTCCCATAGATTAAAGAACTTTCCAGAAACACTACATTAACAGTGAGGTAGAAAGATCCCAGGTAGAAACAGATACACCAGGTTTTGCCTAAGCTATCCTAAAGCATAGTAGGAAACCTATTAGGAACCTCTACATACTTGCATTTATCCAAGAATTGGCGTATACAATTCAATACATCTACACCAAATAGAGCTGCTTCCCTAAAAAAACCTCCCACTGAATTATAAGTTTGATTATTTCAACCCAAGGAGTGAAAGAGTAGATAAGAGCTGGTTATCTAGTCACAAGAATAAAAGGACTTTGGTTTATTTGAATCTCCTCTTTCAGGCAGAGTGTCTAGCAACTACTAAGCTCCCTTCCAGACCCAGAACACAAACTGAACATCTGCTTTTCTGTGCTCAGGCATAAGCTGGTTCAACAGAGGGTCAACAGTTGAGACCTAGAGAACATAAGCTGCTCATTGCAATTAGTGATGCCAGAGTTCCTCTTCCATTTCCACCAACAGTATTTTGCAATACTGATTTCAGTCTCAAGCATTCCTATAAAATGGTAAGAAAAGATTTTATCACGCAAAGGTTTGAGTGGTTTGGCCTGTTTGCTTTTCATGTCATGGGTCTGCAATGCATGTATTCATCACATACAATTTTCCTGTATTATTTTTCCCAAGGGTTCAATCCCCCCCCCACTTTAGCTCCACCTTCATCTCTTTGTCACACACAAGTTCTTTATTATTGCTGAAGAAAATCAGAGCACAGGACTCTACCGGTTGCTGTGCAACCTGAAACAACCTACGTAACGGTGACAAAAAGGCAAACGTCAGATATGATTCTTTTGACCAAGATTTCAAGAGTAAAGTCTCTAGAATTACTCATATGCTTGAAGTTTGGCTTGTACTTAGGCATGTTGCTGAATCTGCTTCTGATAGAAGAGGAAGAAGAAGAATGTCTTGCCTAGATTAGAGGCCACATCTTGGGTATAGCGTTGCCCTGCTTCTAATTGCTAGTGTAGCCAAGAAACTGTATCCTTCCCTCTACTTGAGAGACCACCTGGAGAAATACATTTTTCCCCTCAAACTTTGCACAAGAGCCCAAAACTTGGCTTTAATACAATACATATTTTCCATTTTCCCCCTCTCCTCCTCTAATGAGATGCATTGATATTTTTACCTGCACGTCCTGTGTTTTGTTAATGGGCAATGTTTCAAACACTGTGTGGTAATGGACTGTGGGATATGGGATTATATATTTATTAATCTCAAGAGCACTGCGTAGACGGTACCAGTAAGTTACAAGCAGACTGGCAGAACAGGGTTTGAATTCTGGCAGGAGATCTCTTCCAAGCTTGCCTGTTAGGCTGCATTTGGCTTTGCTTTAAAACTTTGTGCTGAGCTATAGTCCTTTGGTCAACTGTGC
This sequence comes from Haliaeetus albicilla, assembly GCF_947461875.1. Classification (NCBI taxonomy): domain Eukaryota; kingdom Metazoa; phylum Chordata; class Aves; order Accipitriformes; family Accipitridae; genus Haliaeetus; species Haliaeetus albicilla. The sequence continues at coordinate 5,972,032 of NC_091506.1, forward strand.
TACAAACAGGCTGCCCTGAGCAGTCTGCTCTAGGACAGTTGTGTCAAAACTAGGATGACCCAGTGGCCAAGGAGATGTGTTTTGAGCAGATGACCGCTATGGTTTGTTGCACAATGTAGAAAACATTTTTATATCCAGAGACAACAGCAAAAAATGTTAGTCATTATGTACTTCCATTGACAGAAAAAGCTCTCTCTGCCCATGGAGGCTGTGTTTATACACTGTGATGTCTGAATCTATCTGTATGCGAGTTTACACAAGCATGCTACAGCCAGATACACCCTCACCTTTTCCTGCCACAATAGTTCAGCCTAGATTTTTCAATGTGGTGGCTTTTACAGAAATGAAAGGCATTTTTTACACAACTGAAAGACTGTCATTTTAAGATGAAAAAGCCTGCTTTCCCCCCCGGAGGGAAAGTTGGAGAAAGTTTCATGGATTTGCCCTTTGTAATATTCTGGTTTGTCTGCAGCAAGAGGAGGAAATAAAAACTAATGGAAAGAGACATTTCTTCTTGGATCAAAACTGAATACTTCCAAGAATGCATTCTCAGACTGTACTCTTAAATACTTAGAAGAAACAACTGCTAGGTAAAATGATTCACCATGTCCAGCTCCGCTTGGGCACTTTATATTTATTTTTCCTAATCAGGTAAAAAAAAATAAAAAAAACAATGACAAATTTTTACTTTTCTTTTGAAAGTCTCAAAATCTTTTCAGACACTAACCACTAAAACACCCTATTTGCTCCAGGAACGTGATTAATAGGACTGGAGGCAACCCAATTACTTAGAAGTGTGAAATTCTTTCCTAGATTTGGACATCAGGACAGGACCATACTCTACAGCGAACCAAGTGAAAGCTCAGCCCAGAGCCTTTTTAAACATCAGAACAGTTCAGATCCCAACTTTGCAGGCTTGTTTCATCTTCCCCTATGCCACCACTTATCTTGAGGAACTGAGGAATCCTACAGATTGAGACAGTAACAAAGTAAACTTTTATACCCAGTGCTAAATTAGATATACGTTAGATATACGTAATACTTACATATTCTGAATATCCAGCTTCCTGGGTAGCTGAGACCCTTGACTGCAGTTGCCAGTGCCCAGCACTTGTTAATGAAGATGATAAACAGAAATAATTGTAGCACCCAAAATTAGTAGCTGTAGATGAGGTAAAGATCACAAAGGACTGCCATTGGTTTTAATGACAGAAAGGTTGAGCCCTTAATAAAAATGCCGGTACTGAATTATTAGAATCTCATCTTCCCTGATTTTCAGTCTCATTTTCTAGTATTTGTTTTATTACTCTTCCAATTCTCTTCCAAAGAAACCAAGTGGCAGCATCTTCTTTTTTTGGCCTGTGATAACCTAGTTTGTGCAATGCCAGCCTGTTCATTTAATTTTATGAGCTCTGGACTGTGGCCCTAGAATTGGTTTTAAAACAATAAACTTTCCCTCCAGAAAATACAACACTTTTGAGACAGCAGATGCTAACAGCCTTGTACATAAGTTTTAAGAGGTCTCTTTCCTGGGCTGGCCACAACTACAGGTTGTGTGTAAAATTAGAACCGGATCCTGTAAGTACCTCCTCAATTCCCTTTGACTGCCAGGAAAGTGACAGTAGTTATCATCAACCAGGTACAACACTGGAGTTATTGACGTGGAACTTGCCTTGGAAAGTATGTAAATTTACCCTGAAGTTATTTAGACAGCTGATTCTTGACTACTTTTCTTCATCTACATTGTCCATACCATACATAAAATCCTTATTTGCCCTATGGTGAAGACTACCTAAGGTATAGTTGGATAAGAAGTCTATTTGCTTTGTCTAAATAGTGCAAGCTCTCCCATATCCAATGACTATTGGAATCATTGTGTGATCTTTTCAGCTTCTAATACATATTAATTTGTAATATACAAACCCATTCAAATAAATAATTGTGCAGACTGAATAAAAAAGCAATTTAAACTTTTTCCTCCCCTAACTGGAGACACTTTTTACAAATAGTTCTTTTAAGTAGTCTTAATAGTATCTCTTTAATATTGCCATTAAAATTCACCAGAGTTCAAGAGCAGAGCAAATTTACATCTGTTAAAATAATGGAATTGACACTGATATTACATCATTGCTATTTTAAATAATCATTCTTCATAATTCTAACCTACTTGCTTTAAGTTGCAAATAAAAGGCTTGTTCCTACTTTCATCAAAGTCGATGGCAATACTCCCTTTGCCTTTCAGGGAGCAGCACCTACCTTTAAAGACGGGGGCCTCTGGTGATATGCAGTGGGGTTTGACTGCATTCACTAATGCAGCAAAGAATAAATCCCTCAAATATTACTGAGGACGGTTCTACGAGCTCCAGTCAGACCTGATAATTGTACTGCACTAGCCTGTTCCCAAAAATCACAAAACTCTATAGACTACTCTGAATTCCAAGGTAGTTACAGTTCTTCTGCTTAGTTTCACAAGAAAGCAACATTTTATATAGGTGGGTTTTGCTATTTTAATGCAATTTTGTGGTTTTTCCTTCCTTAATATTTTGGGAGAGATTGTTTGAAGAGAAGCATAATGGCAACCCTCACAAATTCACCTTCTCTTGGGAGAACATTAGAAGTTTCACTGAAATTACGTAAGTGTTCTTCTATGAACAATTCAAACCGAAGCTAAAGGAATTAAAAAGATACACTATACACAGCTGGCAAGCCACCTAGAAAGTGAATCAATGTAGTCCTCTCCCTGATTACAGAAGAAAATGAAGCAAGGATTTTTAAGAAATATAGAGGATAAAGGTTATGACTAAGACTAAAACTGGAGAAAAATATGCTTTTTACTATCCATTTAACACTCAAAAGAACAAAGTTTTGTACCGGGCTATTCCTAGGCTGCCTTTGTGTTCTTCAGGGGAAAAAAAAAAAAAAGTCCACATCCACAACACAGCTTATCATCTGTAAAATCATCACGATTCAGCTACCTACTTAGACCTCAAGTTTTCAGGGACTGCAGCGTTTCAGCTGTATCTGTACTGAGCACCTAGTTTGACAGATTTCTGGCCAAGGCAGAAATCACCAGTCACTACAGTTAACTTTCTACTAACGCACTACTACAGTATGTTGAACATTTAGTGGACAATAACCACCAGCTGAGTCTTAACCATAATTTTGCACTGCAGTATAGGGCCTGTTAGATGTTATCTGTGAGCCAGAGAACTTTATTAGCACTGTCATAAAAGCTAAAGCAGAATCAATCCCTTGTTCTGTCATCACTGACACTCTCTATTGTAAATAAAATACCTATCAAACCTTAGCAAATTTAGATCCTAACATAAATGGCAATTGCTTTGGTGTCTTTAAGAGCAATTTGGTTTAAAAAAGCCCACGTGAGAGAACAAAATGTGGCCCTTTACTGTGAAGAAAAGCATAAACAAGCAGCACCACCAAGATCAGGGAGGAAACAAATTATTCCAGAAAAATCAAGTGTTGAAGAACCTGCAGTGCTGACTGCTTTACTCCACTTGGAATGACTTACCCCATTACAAGTCTTTCTACTTCCACAGCAGGACACCTGCCCTTATGCTTATTTGGGAAAAGAAAAAGAAAAAAAACCCAAACAAAAAACCATAGCTTGGATGGTAGGGAAATACCTTCTCCAAGCAAGGACGATTAGGCAATGCTCTGCCTCAGGAAGCATTACAGGCACTGTCACTTGATGGTGTCTAAGAAGAAACGAGAGGGAAAACACCCAAGGGATTAGCCTACAGAGATTTTCATATCACGCAGGCTGGGACTAGCTGAACTAGGAGGTCCTTTCCAGACGCATCATCTGTAATTCTTTTTGGCACCATTCCTTGGCTTTAGAATACACCATCTTCCCCCATGCCAGTCACACTAACACAGCACGATGTCTAGTGCAACTCAGCCTTCAGGATAGTCCTGAACCACAGAGCAAACCAGTGCTGTGCAATTAAATAAGTTACAAATACAGCTTTTGTAAGCAGTTTACTTTTTTGTGGCTTTCCAACCATGCTAATAGGTGGAAACAGCATACACCTGACATGGGGGACTAGTTGTTGGCACAACTCTTCATCACTGGAGGAAGGAGGAATATTCACATGTCTGTCTATCCCTACCTAATCAAACACACATAAAAATAGTTTCTATAGTATGTATTATAAATATACAGTCTAGATTCTTCGTTCCAACACTACTCTTTTCTCTTCTAACGCTAAAACCTGTTCATCTGAAGACTTCACATAGCTGCAGAAATCTTCATGGGAAGAAATATGTTCTCATGCCATCTATTTTTGGCTTTCCATGCCGTGACAACGGAGTCTGGCCCGGTGTTTCTATATATGAACACTTCTCAGGTAGCAGAACAGCTACCGCAGATTGCCTGGCACCTGCTTGAGGATGAGGTGAACAGAAAGTAAAGCGAAAGTATTTTTGTTTCATCGAGAACATCTTGGCCAAGCCATATTTGTAGAAGATAAAAACTGAGGAAAGTGTAAACCGATGGGGAATGGAATCTTTTAATATTTTGGGAGCAGGAAATGGTGAAATCAAAGTTCTGAACTTGAACAGGTTTAAGATGGAGTGGAACAAAAGTGGCAGGCGCTGGGGAGAAATATCTTTTTCAGGATAAGTATTTTCAAAACCTGGTAGTTACATTTCGTTAGTTCTAATCTTCTCTTAATGAGATAACTTCTGAAAAAGGAATATAAAAATATGGAACCTGAATGCCAATAGAAACATATTGTAAGTATGATACATCACCAACAAGTCTACCGCTGCTGGATTACAAAAAAACCCAAAGCACTTAAAAGCATCTTCTTTTGCTTTCTAATATTTTTTTTGGAAGAACTGACTTTTTTTTTTAATAGAACAGCTATTAAGAGAAACTAATTATGATTTGATTTTTAAGGACCTGGATTTTCTCTTACATGTATCATTCTAACTCAGGAGTAAGCCCATTCAAGCAAATGAGATGAGGTTGGTGTGAACAAATTTAAATGTGATCAGAAGCAGGCCCCAAGATATTTATGGATGGAATGAGTCATTCTTGTTCTGGTTGGATGATTACATCAGTGGAGAATTAGTCTATCATCATGCAGGGCCTGAACCTCCTTTCTCTTACATCACCATACATCAGGAAATACTGTGTGGAGTTCACCAGTATTTCACTAGCCTAAAACCAACGAGGTGGAAGAACTGAGCCCACAGTCCCAATGCACTATACTACTATACTAGCTGTGCATTGACTGCAAAGAAGCTGTCCCCATTTAAATCAGCAGTTCATCTGGTCTTTCTTCCATAGTCTGTTTACCTACTAAAACTTTCATGCAAGTTACTTTAAGACCTGTTCCTCATTTGAAATATTAAGTAACTGTGGTCATAAAAGAGCACATATTCTTTTTCTGGCATCACATTCAAGAAGTAACTTCTCTTCCATTGGTCTCCAGTGACACATCTACAGAGATAGTAAGGAGAAATTGAATAGATAACGTAAATTTGACTACTCAGACTCCCTCTACACCAAACGCAGTTCTGTAAGAAATCTTTAGCAGTCCAAGTATCTGAGCATTTTGCAACAATTGCTGTGTCAAAGTAAAACAACTATGCCGGACCCGACAGTATTATTCCCTTTTTAGGCACACACCAGGTTTGGTGGTGCTAGAACAACATGCGATCCATCCATCTTATCGCTAACAATAGGCAATACCAGCTATTCAAGAAGCCAGCTCAGGAAATGTTGTGGTGGGTTGCTCTATCTAGAATAGATAATGAGAGGAGGAAAAAAAATGGCTGGAACATCTCCAGCAACCGTTGGAGTTCCCGAGAAGTTTTTCCCTCATGGCAATGACTTTAAGGCTAATTAGAGGCAGAAAACCAAAATGGCAGACTACAAACTCCCCAGGCACCAGGTGTCTACCAGAAAAATCTGTTCCCCAGCCACGCACTGTCCCTATTCTCAATGGTTTCCACAGGTCTCTCCCCTACCAGACACTAGGCGCTCTGCCTTCCCAGTATGTCTGCGCACTTCTCACTTCTGAGAATTGGGGAGGGTTAAAACCACCTCTGGAGTGGAGAAAACCAAGTGTGGTTGCTTCTCGGATCCAGCTCAGAAACCCCAGAAACTGCCCAAGAACCACGATGAAGTTTTACACCAACTTCTTCATGCTATAGGCAACTACAGAGCATCAGGTTTTGCTGCTATCCTGTCCCTGGCCAGCCGGGAGTCCACCAAAGACAGAGAGCTGGAGAACACTGGATTTAAATCATTTCCAGTGCAGCTTTACTTCCTACCATTATACCTTTTTTCCAAGATATTTAAGCACCACTCATTGCAGGTATCATGGTTTCATACTCATGTTATACTTCACTAATACTGTGTAGAGTTTCTCTGCATTAAGTGGTGTATTTCATCTTTTCCCACAAATAAGAGACAACTGCACCATAACATATGCTATAGGCAGCTCTTTTCATATCTAAATCCCAAGGATTTGGGGGGGAGAAAAAGAGGATTATATATTTATTCAGAAATTAAATGAGATTAATAATTTTAAAAGTAATTTACAAATAGCAATCAGCCTCTGCAATGAAGGTCAAAAGAAAAAGGACACATTAGCAATTGAATATCTTCCCTCCCTTTAAAGTTTTAATACTGCATACCTGTTAATAATGGGAAATATCCTTCTTCAAGAGTAGCATTTTCAAAAATTGGTAGGATCCTTTTGCTAATTCTAATCTTCTTTTAATAAAATAATTTGTTAAAAAGGATTATAAAAAAGCATGAAAATGGAATGCCAATAGAAATGTACTGCCTATACAATAAATAGTTAATGTATTTTCTAAATGAATGATTTAAAATAGCTATTAAAGTAAAGAGAATGAGCTTATGTTTCTAGTAATGACTTCTCTGCCTCAGAATGAAATCTGTAAATCCCCGATTGCAATTTCACATCCCAAAAGAACAAGCAGTCCTGGGACCAATGCTTATTGCCTTTATCATTAATACGAGCGTACCACATACGTGATTTTTATATCACCAGTTTGAATATTTAGATTTATACTTGTGTATGCTTTATATTTTATATCTCATACAGCTATTCTGTCACAAAAATAAAGCTCTCCTTCAACAAGGCTTTTTTGTATGTACATGCATACATGTATACACAGACTTTCAGTATAACTACAATTTTATTCATAAGAGTGCATAATGATTCAGGCTGTGATTGTTAATAAAAATGCATTTCTAACCATCAAATTTGAGTCTATTATTCTAAGTTAATTGCATTTGCCCTAAAGAGACTTGCGACTGGCTGTCAGCCTATTTGTGTCAGTTCCATTTTATTCATCAGTCAATCTTGTCTCCTCTTTTTTCACATCCCATATATTGATCAAATAGATTTGTTAGCATGCCTCTGCAGCTTTAAGAAAGTTTTTGTTATTTGTCAGTTTTATTTGATTACTATATTAGTTTGCGTGTTATCTTAATTGTTATTTCAATAGAAAATAAATGCTCTTTGATAGTCCCACAAGATTCCCATTAAATATAATCCATATAACAAGTTAGTGGATGGAGTGAATGTGGTAAGAAAATAAACATATTAAACCTATTTTAAAAGGTGGAATTAATCTGCAGCTGTATTGTACTTGATCCAAAAGACAGGAATAGAAATAAGTACAGTGTGAAACAATTTTGATAAACATCAGTGCCGTATCATTGCATATTATGCTATGTATAAAATACTTTAAGAAAAAGACGTGCGATATAAAATAAACTGAGGTCATATCTGGAAGAGTGGGTTTTGTGGTTAAGTGTGAAATGAAACGATATTATATATGGCTTTCGACACTAAAAATTAGGCTAGAGAGGCTGCAAGCAAAGGCGAGTGGAAATGCTGTGTTACATGAGGCAAATTCTTGATACGGAGAGAAAAAACAGCTTTGAGGAAGGTATTTACAGGAGCAAAAGAAACATCTAAGCAGGTAGGTTCTTACTCTCTAAAGACAGGATACACTGTTTAGTGAAATAAATAAGAGTTTAGCTAGATTAAAAAACTGAAACAGCATCCTGTGCACATCAGCCACTTGTTTTGGTAATGACTTAATGAAAACACAATTTTCACTTCAATCTTCTCAAAGGGGAAGGTGATGCAACCAGTTTTCCCATACAGATATCTCAGAAACCTGCCTCTGATACCTTCATTATCAGCAAGACTACATAACCCTGGCTCCTTGCTTAACACTGAATCTGGGATCCCCCCAGCTGGTACCTGAGCTTACAAAGTGTCAGAAATAAGTACTGTGGGAAATCAGAAATAATGTGCTTACCATCTCATTAAAAAAAAAAAAACAAAACAAAAAACCCCACAAGTCCATGTGTCTTAAGATAGCCACTCAAGACATAGAAGCATTGAATTAATAAAAATTTTAGGAAACAAAATCTTGCGGTTTACCTGTACTTAAGTACATTGACCAACCCCATAGCTTCCTCAAACTGAAATGGGAAATTACCAAAGTTTTCCAGATTTCTCATGAAAAGCTAAGTTCTTTCATTTCTTTGGCCAGGATTGGTCTTTGTATTATCTAACTTTAGTCACCTAGAAGTTTGGTTTCTGGTCTGGGTAACTACCTACATTTTGTCTGTAGCCAACTGCAGGGGGGTAGGGAGAGAACAGGGACAAAACAAGTCTTCCTAAGAGCAATTTTTTCCTGGGTTAAACTCTTCTGTCAAGACGGGATGACTTGCCAGCATGCTGGGCTTGTCTTTTCCACCGATTATTGTAGGAGTTTAGGCCAGACTGAACACCTATCATACCAGCTACAGCGGGTTTGGTGAACACCATCCTAAGGGGGACCTATCTCATTATAGCAGGAACATTTTTAATGGGCTATACCTAGCTGTGGACACTGGAAATGTCCAACTCCTAGATTATTGGTTTTCATCTGGAACCTCTTTAACAGTATTTCCTACTAAACATCCATGCTAAAGCTTCAGACGCCCTAAAATAAAGCTCAGATTTGCAATTGTCCTAGAGCAGTTAGCAGCACTCCTGCGATTCAGAAGCACACGGCGTGATGATAGTTTCAAGCTAAACTGTTATGACCAGCTAGTGCAGAATATAAACAGGAACAGATGAGAAGAATACAGCCTCAACATTTGAGACAACAAAGAAAGAGTGAAATGATTGCTACACAAAAGACATTTCAAAGACCTCCCAGAAAAGCAGGCATAAAAATCCCCAATAAAAAGGCTCAGCAAGAAAACTGTCACACCCCCTAATCCTCAGCAGACTTTAACAAGATGTTCGAATGAGCCAGAGATCGTCTCCTTCCCCAGAAGACAAAAGGCACAGAAAACAATACTGTCTAGCATAGGATTAGGAGGCAGGAGATAGATAAAAAGGATTCCTTAACCTTACAATTAGAAACCCCAACTCTCCAGCCAAAAGGATAATCAGAAACAGACTGCAAACCTGTGTCACAATAATTGCTGCATCTTTCTTTACTCTTTGAAAACGGATATATTTTCTGAAGATTTTTTTTATTATTATTTATTCCCACTCCAAGAAAGGTTTCGATGGCCACCTAACTACAAGACAACTGCTGCTACCAAGCCACAATTCACTGCACGTGGCAATAGCCTCATTTCCCATTCTTTATATTTCCACCACCTCCAACCAAGCAAAAAGTAGATTACCAATGCTCGTACCAACCTCCTGGTAAATTGTACAACTAAAAGGAAAATTATATGTAATGCACTAGTCTTCTAACAAATGATCAGCTTACTGTGCCCTAAACCAGACACATACACAGATTCTACATGCCAAACCTGGCATGAGCATGTGCTCTGATTAAAAAGGAAACAACTTAGTTGTTATAACGAGCATCTTTAGCTTTATTTGGTATTACTAATGCCTTTAAACAGAAGGCAGGGTTCTGGCAAGAGTAGAAAACAGACTTGAAGGGGGAGGAAACCTACAGGCTGGAAAGAAACTACAGTCTCCAAAGTTTGACCCTCCTGCTGTAGCTAACTAGTGACCATAAACTGCAGTAGCTGCTGAAGTTTGCTGCATAAAAATGTAAGACTATTTCTGAAGATGAACAAGGCAACCGCAAGACATTGACAATTGCATTTGCAGAGCGTATATTAACTTACAGATAATACTTCAGCACCCAAACAGTCATACATGATTAGGAACTATACATGTCCCTGCTTTGTAGGGGATTATTTGAGGCACACAAGAATTAAATGGTCAGTGCAAGCACTTATTGGGGAATTGGGATTTAAGCAGTCACCACCTCCAATGGGCAGCTGATGTTGCTAGCCTTTCCCAGTCTCTCTGGTACCATCAGGAAAGGAAGAGTCAAACAATTTCATTTTTCTTCAGGTGCAGCACACTTGCAAACTATCACTCTATGCTCTTGTGATCCTACTGTCTATTGGACTTTAAATTTCCTGCCTTAAGCTAATGTTCAGTGGTCTTGTTCCGTGCAAGCTAGACACTACCTCAGAGCTGCCTCATATGCTGTGGCAGATGAAATAATCCCTCTAAGTAAACTACTTGAAACCACTTAGAAAGAGGTTGGCAGAGATGCAACCTTAACCATTGTCATTTGTTATGGAAAGACGTAAACAAATCGCACTTCCCAGAAGAATCATGGCTTGAAAGAAATGCATGGAAAAAGGCATACGTTTCTGTTCTCTTTTTAGTTAAACTCAAAGAGAGCATAAAGCTTGGCTTACACATACTGGTAGAAGAAAAGGGAGAAAAGTTATCTACAGATTTCTCAGTAAACTTTCTGGAATTCAGTCCAGGTGAGAGCAAGCAATTCACTACGTATGTCCCCAAAGCACGTAGCTAGCAGCCAGAGCGATACAGGATGTGAATCACTGCAGGGTAGGAGCAGAGGGTAGTGTGGTCTGCATGGTGGCATAAGCAAATTAATCTCTTCTCAGCCACACAGTGCCCCAGGGACTCCAGGTCTTGCTTATGGTGTGGTGTCAGAGACTCACAAGCCTTCGCCTACAAGCACGTTTGTCCCCATGCCACGAGGAGCTTCGCTGCTGTCCTGCTGAAAGGCCAGCTATGCTTGAATCAAGAGCCTGCAGATAGGACCATGGCACCCCGTCTGTTGTATCAAAGTTATTTCCAGTTATTTTCCTCATTTCATAAGCAAGCAAGCTTCTGGTTGCCACTGTTACAAGCACAACTTCAGATTTACAAGGTAGGCTAGTATTTTTCACAATTCACATTCAGATACAGATTTACCAAAAAAACTGCAGAACACTGAGTGACCCCACATCCAGTGGGATCACAATGCCACCCAAGTATTCAGTCATTTAGATAAGACCTATATCTTCCCCTCTAAGCAGAGGGGAAATGCATAGTTCCACAAACACCATGAAGTTTTCTGCTTTGTCATCATTATTGATTTCGAGATACTCAGATACCATGGTGGTGAAAGACACTGCAAAGCCCTAATATACCTAAAAGCATAGGAAGCATTGCCATGCTGAAACAGAAAAATAAAGATGGGTGAGCTAAACTTGAGTCCCTACCATATCCTAAAACCATGGTTCAGAAAACTAGGCTGCGTGTATTAGTCATTATGTTTAATAGCCTATTCTGCTAGCTTCAAAACCTGAAAGTCCAACATCTTCAAATGCACCATTGGTAGGAACAGGGATGTGGCAGAGCACAGAGTGATGAGGTCTGTATTCAGGTTCATTACCAGCGTTTTCCTCGGTTGCAATTATTTTAATGAAGATTTTGCCTAATTAAGATTTTCACGATTTGGTGTAAGAAGCAGATACAACACCTGATATAGTAAGCCCTGAAGCCAAACATTACCATCAGCTTTAATGGGCATTAGGATGGTCCCTTATGGATCAAAGCAGAGCCATTTCACTGATCAGGTGCATGAAGACAACTCAGACATGAGCCACCAAATAGACATACTAAAAATTGTAAACTTTAGTCACTCAGAAACTCAGGGATGAACACTGCAGTAGTGAGTCAGGATCCTCGGGCAGTCTCTGCTCCTCTAAGACAAGTTGTGTTGACCTTATGAAAACTGGCTGTGTCCCCTGGGGGGAAAAAACCCTCCAAACCAACATCTCAGTGAGAGGCAGAGGACACTGGATGTTTAAAGGGAAGAGGTACCCCCAGCTTCTGTCACGAGCTGTTTTTCCATACTTGTGAAGTCAATCAGAGGACTAAGTCTCCAGCCCCAGTAGCCTGACTTTTCTTTTTCCTCTGTTTACAATACAATTTTGAGGCATTTACAAAACTCTGGTGCCTGTGTGGGGTAACAAAGCCACCTCAACAGCTGAGGAGTTTTTCCTGCTTAGTGAAGCCTTCCTCTCCCATTCTTGTTTTCCAGAACTGGACAGCCCCATCCCACAGCCCCTTGGAGATTCAGGTAAGTGCCCTACCTTCTCAGCTCCTTCCCCCCACAGTACCTAGGGCATGGCACCGCATCTTTGCGACTACTGAAGTGGCCCCTTTCATGCAAGAAAGTGAGCTTAATTATTCTAATTCCTTGGGGGAATGTGAACAATATTTTTTGCCTTAATACTGACTCATCATCTGTTTCAGCCTTCAGCCCATCTTTAAAGTGAGACTACTATTTGTATTAGTGACTTAAGGAAACATTCTAAGGTTTATTCAAAACAGCAAAACAAACATAAAGTGCTCTGCAGTGGGCCAAGCCTACAAGCTTTCGAGTATGAGGATAATAAGCTCTTCACCTCACGACCGTTTTCTTAGGAAAATTGAGTAAGAACCCCAAAAGGGTCAGCTTATGAGCCACACAAAACCTGCTTGTTTCAATTTGCAGGATCTCAGGGGATCAGTTTGGGATCAGGCAAACCCCAAACTGACACCTAGCCACCTTACACGGGCTGCTGATTCCAGACCTTACCTGGAGAAAAGCCATGGCGTTGCTCTCTACCTCTTACCTTTATTTATCTGCCAAAGAAGGAGAAAGGCCCATGGCACCCTCCCTTCCCAGTTGAGGATGTTTTCCTGACTGAGGGTTCTCAAACCAATCTGCACCCCCTGAAAGCCTTTAAAAGGCAGTGATATGCCAATTTATCTGCTTCCTACTCAGCCACAGCAGAAGTGGGTAATGCTTATCTGCTCCCTTTACTTCTGATGATGACCTTTAATTGGAGGGTCCCAACTGGAGCCCGCCTGAAAGACCTCTCAGATTTTGGCAGTGGCCCTCAGCAGTTCTCACCATGCCCATTAATTGGGGTGTTGCTGATTAGAGGGTGAGCACACCAGGCTGTGCAGCACCCACAGGTTGGGCTCTTCCAGTAATGATGAGCTGGTTGTGTTAGAGACCACTTCATCTAAAAAAGTTTAGAAAGCACCATGCCCCTATTAGGACCTTTCTTAATGGGGTACCCAAGACCCTGTTGTTGCGTGCAAAAAGCCTGCACCCAACGGCCCTGCGTTTATTTGTATTGCAAACACACACGATGCAAACTTTCTCTGCTAGTTAGAGGACACTGCTGGGGCTTTGGTAGGCAAGGTCAAGACAACGTTAGTCTGCTCTGATAAAGCATGAGGAGGTAAATCATTCCGTGCAACTCAGAAGTCATTCAGATGGTACTTTTGGCATTTCCCCCCCTGCTTTTGTTCTGTCAGTCTGAAGAGAACAGCTCGTGTGATGTAATTTCGAATGGAGCTTTTTTAAAGCTTTCACTCAGGAAAAGCTTCAGGAGCTCTGGGGGTATAGCTTAGCTCCGAGAAATAGAAAGAAAGCAAGTTTGCATTGACAGCTTGATCCCAGAGAGAGGTGGCTGCCTGCTTGTCTAACAGGTCCTCTGGGTCTGGATGAGGCAGAGACAGAGGAGCAGTCATATTAAGTGAACGCGCGCTGCCAATGTTAAAGGAACAATTACCATTATTCTGCATAGTTCACTGTTTGCTACTGCTATTTCCTTCAATAAAACCTCTTTTCACTTGCCAATTGGAGCTTGTCATGTAACAATATTTCTTATGCACAATACACATACTAAAATGCCCCTGTGTTTTTAATACATTTATAGTTGTTAACAATAGCGGTATAGTGACAGAAAAAATGTACTTGCTTTGAATACAGAATAGATTGAAAAAAGAACAAACCAGAGGCCCTGCTCTGAAGGATTAATGAGGGTTAGATTTTGCCTAATCTGTGTTAAAACAGTGACACCTCTTCCATTTCACTGACAACCGCTTTTTCCTCTCAGGGCCTGGGCTGTGACCTCCTTGCTTAGAAGGGGTTGTGCACCTGAGCCTTGAGCAAAAGCAAAGTTAAAGTTTTGATGTGAGGAAGCGTTGAGGAGAGGGGTGAGCTCTCACCCACCCCCGTGCCCGGGCAGCCCCGATGGGGACAGACAAGGGGGGCCGCTCCTGCGGCTTCGGCGAGCTCGGCGCACTCAAGGTCGCCCAACCAAGCCTTTGATCCTTGTTCTCAAGGATCCCTGTGGTCCACAGACGGGTGGGAACGTGCGGATCCACCATCCGGCGACACCTGAAACCTCTGGTGTTCACTGCTCCCATCGGACACTCGCAAAACTCCTTCGGAGCGCGGTTCCTTGCAAAGCAGGACGAACGCCCGGCGTTTCACCGAGGCTGCAGGAGCTCTGCAGCTCTCCTCTGGAAGCTCGTACAATGAAGACATTGTGCTGGTGCTGCACTTGCCAACATTAGAAAGCCAGGCAGAAATGACCACGGTGAAGGTGCCACGGTGAGAAGAAATCACGTTTGCTCTTGTGAGCAGGCTGAACCTAATATTTCATGCACCCGAATGAACAAGCAGCTGTTTGGAAACCTTCGTAGTGCAGTCATGAGGGAAACTTTCTTCTGCCATAAGATTCATGTTTTCTAAGAACACTATTTTGTTCTGAACAAGTTAATATACACAGGAAAAGACATCTTGAGTGTTCCTGGACTCTCCTACACTATCCAGGAATAGTGATAGACTGCGAGTTTAAACACATCCTTCCACTGCACAGGGAGAGAAGTGTGTTTAATGCTGTGAGCAGAACAGTTATCATGTTTGCCTTTGCCAGAGCTGGCAAGACTATACTGTCCTAAATGTACTTATTACATAATTAAGAAACAGTGGATGTCATCTGTGTGCCCCCAGAATAGATATTCTGCATCCTCGGTGTCCCCCAGGAAAAAAATATTTTGTGAAAAGATGTATAGCATGATACATCTTCTGCTTCAGATATTGCTAATTGCTTTGTCTGTGACTCTTTCTGAGGAAAAGAGCAACGAAACCCAGAGAAGGCTACCATACTGGAGGTTGTTTTGGAGCCTGATCTGTTGAGCTCCCTGGAATTCTTTCCGTTGACATCTGCTAATACTGGATCAGGCCCTTGCGGAGCTAAATAAATGGTTTTCCAGCACAGTCCAGCAAAGGCTGCTCGTCGGCACCCGGGGAGGTGCTCAGATAGTGATAAGATTGATCATGTTTGCTATAGTGGACAAGTCCAGCTCCCACACAACATACTTGTGTTCCAGTATGGCATGCAGAGGAGAGAGAAAAAAATGGAAGTGTTTGCTAGGAAAGTCTCTAGAAGACATAAGACTCTCACAGATTGCCACTCATGGTTGGATTTGAATCAAAGAAAAGCTTTTATAACTTATTAGAAGACATGGGGTTTTGTAATCATCTATTATCACATGCCAATTTACCACGAGTAGAGCTTTAAGGACCTTCTATGAGAAATGCTGCGCCTTCCTTGGTTTGCAGCTCTATTTGACAGCATTCAAACTGTTTGTATATATATATTTTAAGAATACTTGTGGTTTTGATGGTGTTTCCCCCCACCAAATCAAAATGCTGACAGCCTCAGAGCTCCTCTGGCATTAATGCTGGGCAAGGATATCTTTGTGACCATAACCGTGTGTCATACCTGCTTTGGGAATAAACTTTTGGCACGTAACTTCAGTGTCATTCAGAAAGTGGCACAGTTGCTAAAGACCTTGGGACGTGAAGGGAAGACATTGTGCTGTCTTTTCATTGGAAAGTTCACAAATTCTGCCTAGAGATTCCTCTGATACTTTCATTTTTCAATAGATAGTGCCTACCAAAAATAAAACTGAGAATTTTAAGTGCTTTCCAAATTTAGTTACACAGAGTTTCATGTGGAAAAAAATTCTTTTGTAATAAACTCAGTATTTTCTGTTTTACATGACCTATAAATTTCCCAAACAAAACAGAGTAAGAAATTACACAAGCATGTCCAGGAGTGAGACCCACCTTTAGTTACCGTGCCAGCATATTAAATAAAGCCCTGTCCACTTCTGGCTACTCCGTTCTGGTTAGGATTTTGTTTCTGAAACTTGATCATCTGAGCAGACAGTCTTAACCTCATGGATGGGGTGGGTAATTAACTGCAAGACGAAGGAAGGAAGACTGAATTAATTCAGCAGTGCTGCCGAGGCAAGGACTATAATAATAATAATGTTTGTTTTTTTCTTTAATTTGAAAACAAAACGATCAATTTGGATAAGATAAGGCATCAACATCTCCAGCTTCCCACAGATTCCTCATGGTGAGGAATAAGGAGAATTAGTGAGTGTCGAGTTATCCCTGCAATACAACAAGCAGCTGCCCGTGAGCTCTGGGACGGACCTGCCTCCGCACCCGGTGCAGGGGGTCCGTGCAGCCCCCGCAGCGGGGTGGCCTCTGGGGCTATCCGTGGGGCTGTGCATCCCAAATCCCTGCAGCCCGGGGAGGGGACAGGGACTGGCATGGCCCTGTGGTGGCTGGGGTGACCTACTGACATTCATAAAAACAAATAGATGCTTAGCCTTCCACTTGGAGGGGGAAGGACAGGGCTGTGCGTTTTAAGTTCGGGTTCAGTTTGAGACTTACTTGCTCTGAGTTCGTTTAATTATCGCTTTTAGCAAAACGTCAGGAGAGTGCAGCCTTGAAACAGAAAGAAAGAAACAAAAGAATAGAGAAAGAAGACTTTATTTTTCTTTACAAAAGCTTTTTAGGGCTGTTTCATGTGATAGAGCTGCCACACTACCTACAAGATCCAAAAATCCAATCTGGGGCGTAAATTCGACTTCAGAAATAGCCACTCCTTCTCAGAGACTCCCAGAGAGGATGATCTCTTTCAAGAGCTGCAGCAGTAACAACAGGGTGCCAGGATGCCCTGATCATAAACTGGAGGAAATTAATTCAAAACAGGCAAAAGAAAAAAAAAAAATCCCTATCAGCAAGCAGTACATGAAGTGCCACGAGATCCTGCTGCTCTCTGGACTAATCCCAATTACTATAATGGATTTATTTCATGGAGGTCATTTCATACAGTCACAACAGCCAGGACATAAATACAGACATAAAGAAAAAACTTGGTAGGAAAGAAAACAGTGGCTGAAGGAGAATTTGGAAGATCCAATCTAGATCAAACCCTGGGGGCTCTGGTACACTCTCCCGGAGGATGCTCGGCCGGATCCCGCACCCTGGCCCGTGGGTTTCGGTGACTGCATTGCCTGTTGACCAGCTGAGGTTACATTTCTGCTGCAGTTAACACTCGATATCAAAGCTGTGAAGTTCCTGTGAAAATCTGGTGATTTATCTTGGTGCTTATCAGCCGAAGGCTCCTGTGAACCTGGCGCCAAGCGCTGACACGGAGCGATGGTGAGTGCAGGTCTCTGGGCAGGCACCTGTAAACCATCCAGTGAGCCTGCTACAAAAGCAGTGGGGAATTTTGCTATTGTGTTCGCTGAGAGCATGAATCACGTCCAGTGTCTAACGCGGGCGATGATGTCTGATGCAATCGGGACTTTTGAATTAGCACATAAAAACCTTTTCACAAAGTGTTTGGTCCCCCTTGCAAAGTCCGTTACAACTCTAAAGCGTAAGCGAAAAACGTAAAATTAACACTGATCCCTTCAATTCTTTTTTAAGCATCCTTAAATCCAGCTTTTTTTTTCCCTGCTGTACATCTTACTTTTTATAGTTAAAAGTAATTTTAAAGCAAAAAAGAACATAAACAATATACACTGACTCTTGACACTCCATTGCTTTTTTAAACTAGAATAATAAAAATTTGCAAATGAACAAAAGAGTGGGAGGAAGATATCTGATTTACAATGTTTTTGAGATAAAGAACACTATAAAAAAAGATCAATGTGAATAATAAAGCATTGTTAACTGAGTCATGACATTTCTATTCTCAGTGAAGATTTGAACAGTAGAGCTCTGCAAATGAGCACCTTGTGCCATTTTCAAAGTGGGAGGAAGACATATAATTATAATTTTTAAAGTGAAGAGAAATTTAAAAAAATCTCTGTGAAAAAGTTTATTGAAAAACATATCGACATATCAATATGACATAAATTACTTTAATTTTATTAAACTAGGAGGGGGGAAAACCTCTTTTTGATGACTGGCTGCAGAAAGCATTCCTTGAAAAGAATTTTCTTTATTAAAAACTCTTTTGCTAAGATGAAACAGCACTGAATGTCAGCACTACCGTATATTTATTCTGTAACTCTTCCAACAGCTGAGATCTATAAAAGAAACATATTTTCAAAACAGTTTTAACCTCCATTGTCTTGATCATTCGTATTAACATTTTTCATGTCACCTATTGAAATCCCTTAAAGGAACCTTTTATTCAGTCAAAATTAATGAAGCCATTTTCTTAAACAGCCTCCAAAAAGTAAAAAGGACATAATGTTGTGCATTTTATTTGACATACGTTTTCTGCCATTTCACTTATTTGTGTGATGAGAGCAAAACTTCAGATTTATCAAATCTGCAGAGAAAAGTGATTTTGAGAGAGAAGAAAACTAACTCTGCTCTTGCTGCGTGTGCAATTTAAATCCACAGTGAAAGTACAGCATTGATCAGATTACTCCAATTGAGTCATTTAGTGCTTTGGCATTCCTGAAGTTAGAGCCCAGCTGTGAAATCATAGCTGGGGCCAAACTTTGCTGTTAGGTGAGTGCACATGGCTCCCATTTTCTTCAAAGGGAATGACACACATGGCCAATATTTAACTTTCACCTCTTCCATTCTTCAGCTAGCAAAGCCAGAACCAATGGACTGTATGTAGGCAATTTAACAGAATTAAGAATATAATCAAGATTTTCCAGGACTTCCTAGTGATTTGGGCTATATAATTCAATACACCTCAAACAACAGATGCTCAGCATATTCTGAAAATCAGGCCATCTTGAATGTCTTACTTTAGGCAGGTAAATCGTAAATCACATTGAGTATTTTGGCCATTGGATCCTAACAAACAGGGTGTAGGATACCTCTTCAAAATCATAAGCTCCAATTTCTGCGTTGGCTGGGATGCCTTGGGAGACTTACCACATCCCACCCCGTTTTGGGTACTGCGATTGCACACATTTCTCCCCTGCCATTACCATTATGGGACTTGAACACAGTGCAGATGCCTGTCTGCAGCAGCCGTCCCCTGGAGAAAATCTAGGTTCTGGTTCTGCAGATCCCCTGGGATGGATTGGACTGCTGGGATGGCCCACAAGACTTTGAGGCGTATGGTGCCACAGAGAGAAAAAAGGATGCATCCCAAAATCTAGCTGTCCCATGGTGTATGCAGATCTTCATTTCAACTCAAGGTCAAGTGGAAAACTTTCCTACCATCCTTGCTGACTCTCCTCTTCGCTTTCCTCCGACTCCATCTGTTCCTCACCCATCTCCTTCGTTCCGCACTCGCCTCCCTCTTCTTCCTGTGTCCATCTGTTCCCTCCTTCCTCAACACAAGTTGGGGAAGGGAAGTAAATTCAGTCATTCACCGAACAGATTTCAAGATGAACCCCCTCCCTCTCCAGCTCTAACTTCATTCATCATGGTAAAAATTATAATGAATAGAAATGTTGAAGGTGAAAATTTATTAGGGATTGTGTTGCTTTCTTATATCAAAAGCAGTTAAAGCTGCTTATAAACATTGGCTTCATTCATTTTTCTTAATATATGGTGTAATTAGTGAGAAATATTAGTGGAAGTGCTTGCTATGCAGTCCATCAACACATGCCTGTCAGAGTTTAGGATCTGGGCCAAAATTTTTTGCCAGTCCTGTGATAGATTTACAATAAGCCTGTAGAAGGCTTTACAGTCAGCTGGGTCACTAATTCATGAAGTTAAAATGTATGCAAAGAGGTCAAAAATTCACTATTGATAAAATAACCCCTCCCGGGATTGCACCATTAGCTTTGTTACTGCAACAGCAAAATAAAGTAAACTCAAAGCTTCTGTGAATTACCAGTCCATCATCATAAATCAGAAGAGCAGCACTTGCACAAGTTCATGATGTCATATGAAGCCCACTATATATTTATAACCTTGTGTACTATTTCCTGTTTCCTTACGACAAAAATCAACAGTCTCTAAATCCCCTGTATCCTTATGCCTGAGCTCAGCAAAATGTAATGGGCACGAAACTCTGGAAGCACCCATGATATATTAGTCTAGAGCAGCTTGCTTCAGGTCGTCTGTGACGCCCGCTCTCCCTCTGGCCTCTCCTACCTGGATGGGAGCAGTTCCCATGGAGTTTGCTCTATCTGCTGCACTCGCTGTAGGGATAGTCCTGCTCCCCTTCCTACATTGCCTCCCTGGCCCTGGGAGAGAGAAGGAAGGAAGATTTAAGCCTCCAAGCCCTACATATGGAGTGGATGGCCTGGCAAGCACAGCAGAGGTGGAGGAGCTCAGCACCCACGTGGGGACCTGGGCTTGCCACCACGAGGACCTTGGGCATCTTGTCTACCGAGACAGCTAAGCCATGGAGGTTGGAGCTTGGGATGCAGTTTCCTCTTTTCTTTGCTGATGGTTTGGGAACCTCATCTAAGGTTTCTGGGGTGTTTGAGCATGGATGATGCTCCACATTTTATCACGGACCTCCCAGCCCTCAAATTTTCTGTACCTACCTGAAACAGGAATTTCTGTGTTTGCCAGTGATCGTCTTCCCCTCTTCTCAGATGAAACGTTCTCTCTTAGCAATTTGTTTACTTTTTGGCTTCCTTTCCAGAAATGAGACAGAGGGTAACAGAAACAGTGCACCATCCCACGTAAGCCCTCCTGCAAGGAAGCACACTTGCTTCTATTTGCCCCCAAAACAACAACTCCTGAAGTCAATGACTGTCACTAAGTGGCTGGGGGTGATAGACGTGCCAGACAATATTTATTTACAGTTTCTCTCTGCAATATTGTTTTGTTCTTCCACCAAGACAGCTGCACCAGCTCCCTGCCTCTCCCGGCGCTCCCCGGGGTGACGCCGAGCAGCGAGGACCATCCAGGTAAGCTGCTGGCCCCGCGCACGTGTCACACTGTGCAGAGATACCCCTGGCATCCCCTCCTGTTGCTGCTGGCAGGCAAATTACATCCTTTAGACTGGCAAGAAGTATTTTGGTTTTCTTTTTACTTTTTCTTTTTTGAAACGTGGCCATCGAAACCTGAGGTTTGGGATTCAATTTACTAAGAGTCTTTTCAAACCGAGTGAGTCCAAGTTCAAGCCTTTATACCTACAAGTTATCATCCATCAGGTCCGATGTAGCTCTGCCTGCTTCATCTCAGGACTGACTGGACGTGGCACACAGCTCTTTCAGTGACGAGCATGTGATGTATTAAATGGACGGGTAGCGACAGCAGTGCATGGGATAACGAATGGCAGGGAGATCAGCCAGGCGTTCCTTTGGTTCTTTCGCTGCACTGATACACGAAGATGCCTCACGGTGAAATTTAAAAGTTACACGTCCTAAACTGCTACAGTTTTCCACACAGTTCACCATTAACCCTTGGGACTCCTTGCCACAGGGGTGTGAGGCAAAGGGCCGCTGCCAGGATGGATTGGGAGCAAATGCCACCGGCAAGTAGAGCCACAGGCTCCCTTGTCCTTTGCTTCTAAGATGCATATGAGCCCTACGTAGGGTGATAGATCTGTTCTCCTCCTTCTCTTTCAGTGGCAACTCCCCCTAACCAGTTGCTCCAAACAGCTCTTTGGCATCACCCATATTGCTGCAGTCCCCAACCAGCAAAATATAGCACCTCTTATCTCCCCTGTCTCTTGCCAAAAACAGACTTAGAGCCCTTATATGCCACTATATAAAAGCTAATTTCAAAAGCATGCTAGGGAACTCCAGCCTCTTATTCTCCAGGGCTGCAAGACCCTGTTTTGTGCCTAAGCCAATGAAGAGAAATAGAGGTCAGGGGACTTAATGTAAATGCCAGCCTTGGTATTGCTGCTCCTCGCTATTAACCAGAGGGATCTCGGGCTGGCGTCGGTAGAAATTAAGTGATTTACTTTGTGCTTTCATGAATTTAGACACTGTAGTCAGCCGCCTGAATTGCCCAACTTAAAAAAAAATAGAAATTTCATGTGAGTATTGAGGCTATCTCTATCTTTAATACAAACATGGGTGAACAATCCCAGTCTTCTACTGCAATAGCCAAGGCAAGTCCCAGTTACCCCATATGAGGAAGAAAGTTGCTACTTCATGATACTGTTTAAAAATGGCACATTGTGGGGGTTTACCTCTAGCTGCCTCTGCCTAACAGTCTAACACTGACTAATCTGAGCTTTCTTCATCATGATACACTTATCTTTCCCTTTTAATTCACTTCAGTGGATGATGTCTACACAGTAAAAACACAAACATTTGTGGATATCGGAAGCTGAACACAGGCTTTTAAAAGACAGTAGCAAAGTTGGACGGTCTGCCCATCTCTAATTGTAATTTAAATTTTTTTTATATTCTCATTTAACAATAATCATAAATAACATCAGTTGTACGTAATATATTTTTAAAGCCTATTTGTCTCCACTTATTTGTTCCAAGCTCTCAACCTACTACTACTGTTCCATGCAGCAACAAACTCTAAAAGAGAAAAAAAAAAAGTGCTAACCACTTTTTTTTTTATGCTGGTCTAGCATAATCTTTAGTTCTTTAGACACTTTGTGCAAACATTAAATTGATAAAAGACATAATGTAGATGGACCCACAGCTGAACTGAAGGTAATTGCATAAAAACGAAATGGAGACCTATAATTGTACACTGCTTTAGCCTCTATCGCACTGTTTTCTGGAAGCAAGGATCTCGCTTGTCATAGCAAGTTGCTTGTTACGGTGATTGCATGAAGACTTGATCTAGCTGTACAAGACAAGTATAACATTACTTAAAGGGAGCTTTTCAAACTAAGAGTCTGACACTAAAATGTACTGTATTTTCAAAGATGTAGTTATGCTTTAACAAACAGAAGAGTCCTTGAATGACAGCTTTTGTTACCCATTTGTTTGATGGTGCTGTATTGAAAAATTCAGGTTATGTCTATGCCTTTCTATTTCTGGTTTTGATTTCTCTTCAACAGCACTTGAAGAATAAAAATTGACTCGAAGCATGAATAGTAGAAGTCAGTGGATACAGTAAATGTTAGTCTGGCATTTACTGATTACTTGGATCTGATTTTTTTTCAGTCTCATTTGCTGAATGCTTAAATGCAATCTGTGGGCCATTGTATTGTTGTAGAAATGGGGAACTCAACAGATATATTGTGATTTAAAATATATCCGGTTTAGACTTTGGGGCCAATTTTGAAAGTGGAAAATGATAGAAAGCGTCATTCTTGCCCAGGCCTTTCAATCTGATCCGCTTGTATTCAACTGCTCAGCCCGTGTGTACTCTCAGCCGGGACAAACAAGATCCATTTGTAAGATTGGCACCTGAATAACAGGTGGGACATGTGTCTTTTGGACTCACAGATCAATTATTATCCAATAAATCCAATGCATACATGGGACATTGCTTCCTCCAGAGCTCTGCTACTTCAATTAGCACAACTTTTCCTGGAAACGGTATGTTATTGAATGAAAGTGCAGGAAAAATTGCGGTATGTCATTGATTTATAAACACTGGAAAACAGTGGTTACTGTACATGTAAGTACATCCAAAATGCATGATTTTCACATTTTGGACTCAAGAGCTGGCCAAGAAGTCAGAGAGGGGAAAAAAAAAGCTGTATTTCCTTACTCTGGGGCGAAAACCATCAACAAATTATCACAGATGTGCAAAATCGGATGTGCTTTGCTCAGGATGCTGGTTTCCTACAACCAAGTGTACAACCTGCAGGCGAGCACTGCTGTGCTTCACGTTGCTGCTTCACACCCGGAGAAGCCACCAGCTCTCCTGCCCTTACCAAGTCTCCCCCGTGGCTTTCCTTTGTCATAACACTCACAAAACCTGACAGTTATAGGTTTCTGAGACTCCTCACTGTGTCACTGCTGTCTTAGTGTCCCCTTCCCTCCACTTCTGTCTATCCCACCGGTCGCTCCCTACCTAAGGCCAATCTGTAAACTCTCCACGGCAGGGAAAATCCACATTTCCTTCATAGTAGACTTTGTCATTACTACAAGTTCAAAATCAAGCCAAAACATCTGCTAACACGCATTTTTAAAGCCGTGATTTAAAGTTAAAGTGAAAATGATAGCTTAGTATTTCTTCTTATCCTCTCCCAAGGTCTTACTCTGCTAACCTCTACCCAGCTTTTCTGCTTCTACATATTTCACTCCATGATGATGATCTAAACCAGCATGAGATCTGACTATGAGTAAAAATTTAAAGGAATTGCTCACTCATTCTGTAAGTAAACAGAATCATAGAAATCACAGAAAAATAAGCTCGGAAGGAACTTCCAGAAGTCACCCCATCTGGCCTTTGCCTCAAACCAGGGCTAACTCTGCAGTAAGAGCAGGTTGCTGGGGTCCATGCCCAGCTGAGATCTCCACACTTCCCCAGCCTCACCGGGGGCTGCCCCAATGCTTTACACCTCCCATGATGAAGAATTTGTTCCCATATGTAATCCCAATTGCTCTTGCTGCAGCTTGTGACAGTGGCCTCTTGTCCTTTTAGCTCCGTGCACTGCTGGGAGGAGCTGGGGTCTGGTGTCTCCAGTACCCTGCTTATGAAGTGGAAGACAGCATCCAGCACCGCTCTTTGCCTTCTCTTCTCCAGGCCAACCAAGCCCAGCTCCCTCAGCCTCTCCTCATACATCAGGTGCTCCAGACCCCTTATCACCTTGGTGGCCTTCACCGGACTTGCTCCAGATACCAGTTAGGCTTCAAATCCTTGCTTCCCCTGCTTCGAGCCTGAAGGTCCCAGTGGTTTTTCACCTACCCATCCCATCCACGTTTCTTCCTTTTGGCTGCAAGGCTACTATGGGACATAACTGCAGTCTCATCAAGGTTTCACTCTCTATCAACCTTTTCTTGCCTTTTCTTTAATGTATGTCAGGGGCCAAAGGTACCTGAAAAACAAGATATGCAGGGTCTCGCTTCTGGCTCCTTGCAGCAGAGTGCAGACTAACTGCTTTAAAGCACTTACTGTTCCTCTCAGAAAGTAATGTTTGCAAAACTGAGGTGTTTGTAAAGATTGATTTTCTGTATATAGCTCAAGAGCCAGCATATCACAAGATTTAAGTAAGATAAAAAGTGAGGCTGTGCTTGATGTGAGGTGTAGGAGTTAATCAGCTGTAGATAAGAATTGATGAGGTTTTATCATCCCAGCCATAGAGAGAATGACTGCGTTTCTTGGCCTCTTGATCACTTCGGAGAGTAAGTGAAACTATATATCAACCCATGTTTATCTGTGCCTGCGAAGTTCTTCAAGAATAAATTGAGCTCAGAACTCTTCTTAACCTTTCCCCTAGTTGTGCCTTAAAATTAAGCTCTCCTTCTGGTTTTTGAGCTGCCTTTCTGGCACGCTGACAGCTTGTGAAGTATCCCATCTTCTAGCTGACTTCCAGGCCAACAACACAAGTGTGGATGAAGTTACGAAATGATGAATCTGGATGTTAAACAGAGACCATCTGTCTTTCTTTGCTACAAGAGTATGAGCCATGGCGAGCTGGCACATCTGCATCTAGGTACCGCCTACGCACACATTGTTGGCTCTATATTTAGGGAAACTGAGCTGCTGTTGAAAAATAACAAGATAATTGTTCTGCCTTCTTTTATATTGCAAATTGAAGTTAGGATGGATATCACACTCGAAATAGATGTCGACTGAGGCATTAGTTTTGATCTCTTTCCTAACCTGATCCCACTCAGTGGAACTGAATTATTGCTTAGCCTCTAAGTCCTCTGGGTTTAAGAGAAAACCTTAGAATGCAAGTTCACAAATACTTATACTATGAGTAAACTTTACTTGCACAATGAGACTGAAATCATTAGATAAGTAGTGTTAGGCCTTGGAAGTAAACAACTGTAGGCTTGGAAATTCTGCATATGTTATTCTTTCAGATCTCTCTCTCAGTATCGCAAACAAGCCTTTTTTTTTTTTTTTTCCCCTAATCCCACCAGATAACCAGCTTACAAATGAAAAACATACAGATGAAAAGCCTATGAAAGGTATTGTTATGAGTTCTGTCGCAGAATTCAGCATCACAGACACTTCATCAAAGGGTACCAAAAAGGAGAAGAAATTGTCAGATGCAAGCACATCATCCATTGCTTCCCTGGAGAAATGCAGAGAATTCACTTACATTGAAGATGACGCATCAGTACATCAGAGAGACAGTGACGGTATGTTTTATAAAACAGATAAAACATTTAGCCTGGTTTCTAAATAACGCCCATTGGAAGAGCACTATGTGTATCTAACTTGAAATAAATGCTTACATGCTGAACAGGAGGTTCAAGAACATAGCCAAAAGCAGTATTAAGTTGCCCTGCAGACATTTTTGTGAGAGATGAGAATCTGTAGAAGATGATCTTAAATTGTCAGTGATATTAAAGTCATAGAAGAGGAGCTTAGAGCCTATTGTGCAACAGAGCATTTGTACTTTTGTCATGAGCGTTTGCACAGAGGTACTAGTGTCGGTATCAGATAAACAGAGTATCTCACATGAACACATTTCTCTCCAACAGCAGAGGCTGTTACTTTTGCCGTTGGAACCGCGGCAGCTGCTGTGGTTGCTGAACAGACGCTGTGTTTGGTGGTCAGCATATTACTTCTATGGACTTGTAGGTGCAGTTCTTCTATGGACCATTACCTCCAACCCTGCCATTCTGCTGACCCATCAAAGAAATCCTCCCTCTGCTGACCACACTGCAAAACTCACGTGGGTCAGGATGAGGAGCTCTCTTCATACTCTGCCCTGCTTCTGCAGAGAACTGTCTCTGATGTCTGGCCCAGGTGGATAGACCAGACGGATAGGGCTTCTGGTTAGTTCAGTATGCTCCGTGCTTTGAAAAAGCATATTTGAAAACAAAGCGCTATGAAAGGTTGTTACAGACCAAAATTTCAGCAGAAGCCCAACAGTTCGAGTGCATTTTCATAAATGAACATTGTTAAAACGTAGCTTGCTCTGGGGCTAACAATCAGAGCTGTCTTACCTTTTCCAAAAAGGAGCTGATCCTTTTCGTTGTGTAAAAGCACAGGTTAAAGAGCCGAATACCTGCATTATTTTTTGTAAGAATTTCAGAGGCAATAGTATAACCAAGAGTTAAGGAATAGAATTGGCTGTAAACACCCATTACAGACCAAGGGCATGACTCCTGCTAATCTAAATAATATAACACCCCTGATTTTAGTGGAATTATGCTGAGAACCGGCTATTCCTGGTTATTCCTGTGGATGTGAAAACAAGGGCTTCTGAGAAGCATTTTTGAAGTTTATTATGAGTGCCTTTTGCAATAATGGACTAGCGTGTTATATCCAATGGAGCTGGGATCTATCATGTATATCATTTAACAATTCCTAAACTAAGAATTTCTAAACACAGATCAACACAATAAACCGCCACGCTCTCCAGGAACCATTACCGTCTCTATTGTATCGCTGATCCCATAATAAAAAGGCTGTCTCCGATACATCTATTAGAATACATTTCATTTCAGTGAAGGATCTGAAGTATTGATGTCATTTAGGGGACTTGTCCTCTAGTCCAGACACTCACTGTTTTCTGAGTTTGCTAACTATCTGATCAGGCCCCTCAACCATTACTGGCACACAGGTGTGTACCATGTGATGCAAATAACAGATTTCATACTCCTTAGAAAAGCTAAAAGTGAAGGAAATTAGCAAAAAAACCCCCAATCTGTGCTCAATTAATAATGTTAAGGGCTGGATGGAAGCCAAGAAAACCAAAGGAAGCCAGATTTGTGACTGTCACTGCATACTCCACTCACTCTACTCTGACAAGTTGCTGCTTATTCCACACACACAAGGCCAAATCCTGTTCGCTGGTGCATGGAGAACTTCTGAAGGCAGAGCAATAGCTGAGGAAATCAGTGATTATTTTGTTCCCCGCACTCAGAGAGGAGCAGATCCAAAGCTCGTAGGTCCCACCAAGGGTGACCATCGTGGCTTCAGCGAGCTTGGGACCAGGTTTGCTGGGGGGACCATCTGCGTGAGCAGAGGGTGAGCTGACAGCCACCAAACAAGAGCAGGAAAATTTAGAGATGAGGCAGGCTAGCAAAATTATTAGAAGTTCTTCTCGTGTGCTAATTAATCTACTAATGTAGAAACTGAGAGCTGAGGTCGTTGTTCTCACTGAGATAAATGCAGTAATGCCATTTCGCAAACAGCAGGGAAAACAGACGAGAAAACAGGAGATTGCATCTTCTTTTATGCAGTTTGTGGCTAATTTATTTTCAAATATATAAATGAATGCATAGGAATGGATGTTTAATTGCTAATATCCATTATTTATATACATTACCCCACTTAAAACAGGACAAAAAAGCCTCACACATGCAGATTTTTCGAAATGTGTTACATCCATTATCACAGTTCATGGTGTGTGCTCTGATGGGAATTTAAAAGCATCTTTACTGCACATCACAGACTCTGTGCTGAAACATTACTTTATTATTAAAATCTTGTTCTTTTTGTGTGCTCTTTTTCCCGGATGGAGCCCATATCTATTCTCTCCAGATTACATAAGCAACACTATGGTTAACACATTCAGGAAAAAACCTGTTATTAGAAAACAGATCTTTGGAGAGGAAAAAAAAAAAAAGAAAGATCCTTAATCGATATATAATTTTGCATTTAATCTCTCGCACCTATGTATAGGAAGGAAATTTCATAAACATAAGATATCTTAAAAGAATAGTCTTAATTACATCAAGGACTACTGGATAAAACGATTATATTTTCTACAGTGTAAATTTCATACAATTAAATGCAATGGTGTCACCTTATACAATGTTTCAATTTTATAATTATTTCAGTTAATTTAGTTAGAAAAAAATATAAGGATGAATTTACTAAGTATCACCAAAATCTAGTCATTCTTATTCTACAGAATTGACTTAGAAGTTAGTTGTGCTTGTCTGAACTTAAATAGATCTTGACATATTTAAATAAGTATTAAAATTGATAACATTGGTGATGATATGCTACTCAGAAAGAAGTTCAATCACATGCTATTTATTCTTGCTACCTGCTTTAACTGCCTTTTTTTTTTTTTTATAAAGAAGCTGGACTGATTTTTTAATTTTGTTTTTCATCAAGAAAGCTTTCTTAAAAAGAAGAAAAAAAAAAAAAAGCTTAATTCTGGAAACTTCCTGGCAGGGAACTTTATGTTACGTGAGAGAGAAAATGCCACAACAGAACCAACGCAGTTGAATGAGTTCACAGTTAGTCATCCTAGGGCAAGAAATGTGGTTATAACCATATGCTTTCCTGAAAGAACCAATGAAAAGGCATTCATATTGTTGAAGGCATTTTTCCTTTCCAAAAACAAGGAGGGAAAAAAAATATTGAAAGGTCTGGGTCTTTGCACTCCAACTGGATTCACACAGTCAGAATCTCACACCTGCTCCGAGCCCTGCTGCACCCGGAGGCAGCCTCCCCAGATGCTGTAGTTTGAAAGGTGGGGAGTTAATTAGTTGATTTTTGAGGGGAACAAATATAACACAAAGTTTTTGTCATGGTGACCAAGTTTTCACGTATATTCACTGGCTCCAGGCACACATCCTAGCTGATACAACTTTCCAAACTTTTGTCTCCTTTCAAAAATTAGCAAGTCTGTGAATGAAAAGGTGAGAAGCCCATTTCGGTGGGGAAGGGGAAGGACCTTGGGCTGAGAATCGATCAGCACGCTGCCCTCTGTAGATGATGTTCCCCACAGTTGTTTTTTCTCCCTGTCTTTGGTTAGGCAATCTAGCTACCCTTAAACATTTTTACTGAAACAGAATACTTTTAGAAAGAAAACTATAAGCAGATGATGAATACGTACTCTTTTTTCCCCCCGTGTGTGTGGATTTAGTCTTGTTCGTAAGATCATCTCAGCCCTTATCCAGATGCCATATCGAATTCATGAGCCAGGGATGCCCTATCCCACGCATCCAGACTGACCACATTGAAAAGCAAGAACTAGACCTGGAGAGTCTGAGGGCCTGATCCACTCTCCACAAAAGCTTTGGGTGTTTGCGCACTGCCTTCCAGCAAGGATTGATTCAGACCGTAACAGACTTATATCCCAGAAAGGAATTGTTTAAATAAGAAGGATTCAGTTCCAAACCCTTCATATGCAGGCAAAAATGCCTCTGAAAGTTTTCTAGGGTATTTTTTGTTGATTTTTTTTTTTCCTTCCTAGAAATAGCAGGAGCAGCCTGATGATTTTCATCTTTAATTGCAAACCCTTGTGAAAAAGAAAATAAACTTGTGTCAGGTGTGTTGGTCAGGTAGCACATGTGGCATCGCAAAGCAGCAGCACTTCTAAACTCCTGCAAGGCTGCAAACCCCCCAGCAGAGCATCCCTGCTGCTTGAGGTTCACTCCTGTGCTGAAATTTATAGCCCAAACACTTGAAGAGTAGAGAATCATAGAATCATTCAGGTTGGAAAAGACCTTTAAGATCAAGTCCAAGCGTAAAGTTGGTTCAGAGTATTTGTTCCTCTGAACTTCACTGCCACAGAATATTTTCATTCAACTTATCTTCATGCTGCTGTTGTTTTTCCAGAACAAACAACATATAAAATAAATCCTTTCATTTGACTTTATGGAAGTAGTTATCATCAATGTATTTTTAGCCTACCCTGTGTGCTGTCTTGCATCTCATCTCTGTGTAGTCACGCTAGCCTGAACCTGGGTAATCAAGCATACCCTTTTTCTTATATCTCGCTGCTTTTCCTTTTTCTTAGATGAATGCGCAACACTTATCCTGGCCTGCTTGTTCTGCCAATTTTGGGACTTTCTTATAATGCTGCCTGATACCTGTGAACATTGGCTGACAGATACCTGTTGTCCATCCAATAGATACTACCAGACGTCCAACGAAGACCATGCCAACAACGACTGCAACTGTGACTGTGACATTGATTGCAGCCTTTTTGAGTCCTGCCACGAGACTGGTGAATGCCTGGAACTTGCCATGGAGATTTCCGAAGTCTGCTATCGCTAATAGGAAACTAAGTGACAAAATTCCTCAAAACTGCCTGAAAATGAACTGACAGAGTACAAAGGATGTTTTGTTTTTTTTTTTTTAAGATAACAACAATAATAACCAGAGTGTTTGCCAACCAGGACTATGTGCATCATGCTGCTCCCACCCTGGAGGTCCGTATAACTGTACCATTCTGGTTGTATGATTTCACAAACTGCTGAAACCAATAAAGGGCAAAAAAGGGTCTTCTCCTTTGCCATAGACGACAACAGAATTCCTAAGTGCCAAGTGTGCTCGATGCTTTACCCACTGTCAATGCAAGGCTTTTATAAACCTCTAATTGCTTTAAACATGGATTTCCCCATTCATAAACACAGGACAAATTAGGACATTATTTTAGGACTGATATATCTTAGTTCATCTTCCTAATGGATTCATACCTAAACATGTATTACACATTGTTGGTTATTATTAATAATGTATGATATAGCATCATTTTATAATTAAAAATTTATTTATTCAATCTCTTAAAACACACTTACATGCTCGGTTTAGGTAGAAAAGAAAATTAAATGAATTAGAAACCATGCTAGCGGTAATTACAGCAAATGTCTCTAAAAATCTCCAGTGAATTTTGTAAAGGAAGCATTTTAACAGGGTAGTGCAATTCGACAATGTATTAATGTGTGTGCCTATGGTTATGTAATAACAGGTTATGCCTATTGTTCATTAGTTATAGGAAAGGGCTCCTTAAGTGTAATTAGCCTAAATGGGAATTGACTGCACGCTTCCAGAGGAGAATTACCCCGTGGATAGCCAGTAGCTCCTTTACCTGATTTTCATTTGTAAGATTTCTGCAAGCAGCAGAGTGTTGCCACCTATTCTAGTGGAAACAGGCATCTCCACCTGTGCACAAAAGATTACAAAATGACAGTATCTATCCTGGTTGTGCTTTCAAACTCCCTCTATCTCTTTTCTGATGGCAGGTCTGATTAATAAAAACGAAATACATATTGCACATTACACATATGACAACAAAAGCATGTAAATTCGGCTGCCTGAGGGTGCAGAATGCATGTATTAAGCACAGAGGAGAATACAGAGTTGCTTGCTCACGTTAGATATTTATAGACTATCACCCAAGACAGTGTTTGCTTTGTATAGGCACTAAAACTTCTCCCCAAAATCCCACTGATCTCAGTGCAGAATTGCCTGGGGAACCCCAAACAAATCCTGGACAAGGTGCTGGGATACTCAGCATCGCTGAAGTCATTGAAGCCACTTGTTTAATAATCTCAGTTTCAAACCCGTAGTCCTGACATGAATATTTAATGGAAACAAAAATTTATGTGAATTTCCTTTTTTCCCCCCCACTTCTGGAAAATTCATGTTTTCAAAAAACCAGAAAGTAAGAAGTAGGTAGAACTGCCAAAGATCTTTGTACAGGTATCCTACAAAGCTTAGTGACCGAGGGACAGCAAACCTTAGAAATGCAGCGAGCGGCCCAGCATACCTTCTTTCTGGGCTCCTTCCAGGACATCAGTGGGGAATAAAAGAGGTTTGCTTATTTTAATTGTGACCTCACATTGTGAGTTGTAGCCGCCTAAAAGAACAAAGTCATTAGTCCTTAATTGCCACACCTGCACTAGCCTCCCAGCTGGGTCTGGACCCAACCCCAGAAAGCACTAACCACCACCATCCAGGAGGCCCTGGTCTTGCACACCCTGGGCTGGGCAATGCTGAGATTTACTGCTTCAGTTTGCACTCTCCCATAGATATTTGATCTTAAATCTCCCAATACTGAGCCTCACAACTAAAATCTCAGTGCAATGTATTGGGCCGCAGAGGCTTGGATCATTCTACTTTCTACCCTACGTTGTCCTCGAGAAAGTGGCAAGTAGGCATGTATGAATAAAGACACTGACCCAAAGCATCTAAGTGTCAGAAAAGGAGAAAACTTGCCCCACATACCATTTCTCAGAGAAGTACCAATAGAGATGCACCTTGGCAGTCCTTGCTCTTGATGCTGCCATCCAAAAGGGGACAATTCACATGCAATGGCTGGAAGAAGACCAAGAGAGAAAACCAGAGGGTGGCACACCCCAAAATGATGTCAGTGAGGGACCCAGAGATGGGGAACTTCTCTTGCAACCCAGGATGTCTTGTTCCAGCTCTGAACCTTCAAGGTATACTGGGATCACCCATGGCAAGTGAGGTCTCCACGCATCATCTGTGGAGCTGAATTAAGGACTACTGGCACAAACATATTTTTTTTTCCAGCTCTTTTCCTAGGAAT
Organism: Haliaeetus albicilla; assembly: GCF_947461875.1. Taxonomy (NCBI): domain Eukaryota; kingdom Metazoa; phylum Chordata; class Aves; order Accipitriformes; family Accipitridae; genus Haliaeetus; species Haliaeetus albicilla. Next base: position 6,005,708 of record NC_091506.1, read on the forward strand.
CATTATTCAAAAGAGCTTTTTTTCATGTTGCAATCCATAGGTTGGCAAACTGAGGTCATGTCTACTGTAGGGCATGGGTAAGGTCAAAGACAGAATTACAATGGTCACAGCCATAGCCACAGCTAGACAGGATGTCCCAACAATATGAATTGAATCGCACGGTGGGATATATTGAGAGCTGCTGTTGTAGTGAATGGCAGTGTTTTAAATAATGCAGCAATATCTCCTTGCCTGAAGTGTACAATGGCACATTGCTCAGTTTCCTGTTTTAGGAAGTAGATTTTAAGAGGCCTTCTGTATGAGCAACAAAACTTTGAAAAAACGTGTTATTTCGTACAATGTAGTAGAAGCAGCAGCTTATGATGACTTTGTTTTCTGTCAGAAAATTATTAATTGCAACATTGTATTTTCATGACACACAGAAACCCTTTAATACATTGACACCAGAGAAAGTCAGTCAGACTTTTCCATTAACTATTCCAGAAACTGGGTTTCCTCTTTGGAGAGCCATCCTTTTCCCACACTAAACTGACTTCCTAGGCCAGACAAATACCCATTTATCAGATTTGAACATAGGTAGACATTCCAGTGAAACAGAAATATTTGGAACAATTCAAGGCTGTCTGTATTTTTTATTTACCGGGAAGGAAGGAAGGTCTGAGCACTTGAGTAGGAGGCGTTTGGGTGGATGGCTGTTCTGAACATGTTGGACTCAGCTGTGCTCCCAGAGAGATGTCAGCTCCGCAGCGTGTGAAACCGGCTCCTCAGAACAACAAATAGAAGTTACCATTTTGCAAACGGGAACATCGCTCCGACACGACGCCTCTCCTCAGCACCAGAAATGCGCTGACAGATTGGTTGGGGGAAGAGAGAGACAGAGATAATAAGGAAGAGTTATATTGCTACCTTCTACAGGAAGGGACCATGGGATGCTCTCTAAGGATCTCCTCTTGGAAATGACCCAGCAGTCTCATCCTTGAGAGGAAAATGTCTTTTCACCTCCTTTCACTGTGTTCTCAAGACACAACACAGATTAGGATGTCAACTCTTTACAGCAGAAATTGTCATTTGCTAAATATTGTACTGCACACAAAAGACTGGACGTGAAAGGCCTCAGGGTGCTTCCGAAAGGTTAAAGACCAGTTATCTCAAAGGAAATGAAATTCTCCGACTGAACACGAGCCCTTCCGTAATGTCGTTCTGGTGCCTTACTCTCCATTCACACTAGGAGTCCCTTCAGATATGGGGCTAACAAAAATTAGCCCATGTACACCCCATGGGGCACATTATATTGTCTCCTTTGACTTCCCTCTGCTTCCTAGAGCATTTTGATCATTCATATTCTCTTAAGCAATCACAACCAGAATGACCAACATCTTCCAACGCACAACTCTGCCTTAACTCCAGTGCTGCTTAGGGATTCGGGCTGAGTGCTACAGCTGAGCTCTAGAAGTCTTTGGTTCTCAGGAAGAAAGCAAAATACGGGAACAATTAAGATGTTCACAATTGTATTTCTCCTACTGTTATACTTGTACAGTATCAAAAAATGTTCGATAGTGTTGGACTAAGAATGTATGTATCTATTAAATTTTTCTTTTAATTACATGAAATGGGTGGTTCCATTGCTTTAATCTTCAGCTATGTCAGGCTATATTTTAGGCCTCTTAAATGCAAGGTAAGTTTCCCACTATGCAAAAAAATAAGTTTACCAAACAGGCTACGATTTCCAGGCACTGCTCCACTATAATTCACAGTAACAGAGTATTAATCATGATTAATAATCTATCATTCCTGTGGTTTTAAAGAAATGAAAAGGGAGGGAATTCTTGAGAAACTGCACTTTGTCTTAGCATAGTTCATATAATTGCACAACGGAACAATTCTATGGAATTCATTATTCTGCTGGTAATGATCTAGATTTCCTTAACATTGCACATGAACAGAAATCGTTGTCATTTGATGCATGTTCCATGGCCTGTACAAAATGAGTTGGTGGGTGCAAGCCAATTCATAATGGATCTGTGCCCATATCACAAAAAACACCATTATAATTTGTACCCTTAGGAAAAATGCCAAGGTCTGAGTGTAAACAGAGCACTTTCTGTCCCAAGAGCTAGTTCTTCTGTGGTCAGAGTTGAAGCACAATAGGAAAAGCAGTGCTGAACTGCATCTGCTGCCTCTGTAAAGAGCTTCACTCTCCTAAGGTAGCAGCTGGCATCTCAGATCCCCTTTAAAACAAGGAGAAAATTCACTCTTAAGGGACACACTCACTGTGCCTCTTCCTCCCGCACCCATTAAAGCCATCATGGAGATAGTGCAAGTATAAGAGAAAACAGAACCAGTCATTGTTACAGTAGATAATTTGTCCTCTTTCTAGGTGTATCCAGAAAAAAACACTATTGTCACTGAATAAAAAGTGTCTATTCATCAATCTCCGTTTGAAATCTAAGAAATCTATGAACCAGAAAATGCCGAAAGTCACTGACTTATCATCTCCTAGTGCTTTCCAGTGGTGAGCCACCATTCTCCTCGTCTTGAAGAGGGACTGTGGACTTCCAACAGGCCAGTCCACAGGCCACTAGAGTATCTTGCTTATAAAACAAAAAGCAAAAAAAAAGAAGATGTCTTATGGACATTCTGTTGATGGTCTGCCTGAGCAGAGCAGTTTAAGTGACAAAGTAATATTGGAAAAGTCTGCCTTCTTATTAGAGAATCTTACAACTGAAACAGTCATTCACATGCTCATGCCGCTGTATACTAAAATGACCACGGTATAAAAGAGAGAAAAAAACCCCACCTTATACAAGCACACAAGAAAATCACCATCAATATCATTAAAATGCAGACTCAATTTATATTGCCAGTTTTGCCATGATTTCTATGAAGTAAAAAATAATGCCAGAGAGCAGTGAAGAAAATATTATTAGATCAACTGTATAAAAAGCATGAGTGATTCCATTAGCAAGCACAGCTGAGAAAAGACAGGATTTAAATCAAATCTAAATATGACAACATTATACAGCCAAAGTGACATGTCCATTTTAGAAAACATACAGGGCAGGGACAGAAGAGGCAAAACAAAAGTAGAATTTGGGGTTTATGCTGTAAAACATGTTCCATCTTACACAGCATTTAAAAACCTGATGGAAGCATCCTGTTAGCTCCTCAATTTTATACTGTACTTGTTCTAGGTAAATAACAAGTGTGCAGTTAATTTACAGGGACACCCTTTGTTCATCTTTATTGCAGTATATTTGCATGATTCATTCCTTTGGAGAGTCATTGTGTCTTATCACTTGATACAGTCATCATACACACAAACCCTTCTACTCAGAAAACAGAAAAGCTGCCCACAGTACCCAGTTTCAGCTCCTAAAAACTTTTGGGGTGTTGTAATGTGTCTTTGCTCTACATGGAAGGTGAAGGAAAATGTGCCAAAGGTTGGTGTTACATGGGACAGTCAACTGTTTAAAAGAAAAGGATCAGGTTTTCTAATCTGTTCTCTTTTTGAACAGGAGAGCTCACCCTGCACTTCATGAGCCTTTTCATCAAAAATGTAGCTGGAAAAATCTCTTTCCAAGAAGCATTTTTTGGATAGTACAGCGTCCAACAAAGTCTACTGTATACAGAGAGACACAGGGGGACAGGTAAAGGATTAAGAAGCAGAAAGAGATGCCGTAGCTTTATAGTAGCTGATACTAGCTCGTGATCTCTGATTGCTCCCTGGAACAGTTTTCTCCTGTCAGGGTAATCTTTGTGATTTCTGCTGTGCCAGAGGCGAATGAGCCACGGTATGAAAGCAGGACAAGCATCGGCGGGCCTTTGCCCCAGCTCCTGAAGATTCCTGCTTCCTCATGCGCTGCCCACTCCTGTCCTCGTCTACATCCAGACGGTCTCTCTGAAATACGTTTAATTTGTGAGAGATTTCAACACAGTTCAAAATCAGGAGTAGAGAAGGACAGGCATCAATGTTCATCTTCTCAAAGTTATAATCAAATATTAATCCATTTTAAGACCCTTAATTTTACTATGCATTTTGGTTTTTCCTATAATCTATAACCCATACACACCGCAAAGTCATCACTGAGAGAGGAAGCTGGAAAAATCCAGCTACCTTTCCAAATTGAAATCAGAAGATATATTTTTAGCTACATTAAGCCAACTGCATGCAGCTCTGCACACTTATGTAATTCCAACATAAAAATAATCCATAATATTCCAGAGGAACAAATCCAATTCTTAGTCATATAAATTTTCATATTAGTCCATCAAAACCCATTCCAAAAATGTCTCAGTCTCTCTGAGCGCTAGAGTTGGAACAAAAGAGTGAGTCCTTTAAAATGCCTTTGGAGCTTCCAGGGATGTTAAATCTAATTGCCCTTAGCATAGCACCGATCCACAAAGGTTTAAGTCATGGAAAATGTATTTTACCTTTATACAAGATATACTACGCAAAGTTTATCATGGCACAGTAAAGTCAGATCTAACTTACTTTGTGCAAATTTCAGACAGAAAGAAATTAACCTTTGATGCTCCACTTTGACTAACCAGGACAGAAAATGTGTCTTCTCATTGCAGACACGCAGTATTATATTAAGGCATGTGACACAGTATGGTATGATATGATAAAATATCAATTTGTGCACTTGAGTGTAGATGTGTACGTAGAAATCCATATTTATACTCACAGATATTTATAGCAAAGCCTCTGTGTTCCAAGAAACAAAAAAGGATAGAGAGCGGGCAAAGATTAATTGTGATGGAAACCTTCTTAAGACAAAGCCAGAACCAACATTATTTGTTAATACCTTTAGAAGCTGTATAATTATCAGAGCTAAGGTTGAGCAGAAATTTCCCAGTAGAACGGTTGTTCATGACAGAGCGATCATTTGCTAAAGCAGACCTTGCAGCATCGCGGGCAAGGTAGCGTTGGGAACTGCTCGTTTCCCTGGAGGGCTCCATGGGGCTTTGGCAGCCCACAGAAAGAAGAACGACCCAGGCGCTTGCCTGGGAGCCTGGGAAGTCCTTGAGATTCAGGTCAACCATCTGTTCCATTTCATTATAACATAAAATAAGAACTAGAACAGAAACCTTTCTTTTTTTTCCAGAATGAGTTTTCTTTGACAATCCTTCTACACAAGTTCTTTCATTTTCTAACATCTATCTGAACCGCTATTTTTCCCCAAACTCCAGAATCTCTGGTGGAATAAAACCCCCTGTCTTTTCCTGTAATGGCTCTGTCACAACCAGTGTTTTATAGGCATAGGAGGAGACTATGTCTGACCCAGAGAGCTCCTAATTTTAAAGATGAAAGAGGGAGAAGTATAAGACTGTACAGTCTGCAAACAGGAAAGCAGAACAAAGGGACCAAGGGTGGATTTTTTCCTCCAAGAACTTTATTTCTCAGCTAGAAATCTGATCTGCAGCGAGGGGGGCCAAGGGACAAGCCGTGTTTATAACACAGCCAAGGACGCTGTTCCCTTGGTTCGGTCCCCCCGGCGCACTCAACACTCCTAAGCTGCGTCTACTCTATAAAGGCCCAAGAAAACTTAAGCAGCCTAAAAAAAAGGAAAGAATTTGCAATGGCACGTCTTCTTAACCAGCATCATGGAAAAGTCACGCTGCTCTGCATATAGCCTTCAGGATTGTGTCTGTAACACTTGAAATCCTGCCCAAGTCTGGCTTCGCTCGCACTAACAGGTACTCTGTGTGCTTCTGCATCTTTTCCTACAAGCAAATGTTGCAACTTTCCTATTGCGACAGCTGTAATAGGCATTCACTTTACTCTGTTTTTCCTTAACACTCCCGATTCCTTTTATATCTAGTTGGGAATACGCTCAAGCGCTAATGGCACTTGTTCAGCCATCCAGAGAAGGCGCAGCGTCGCCTTTCAAGCTATTTGTATTTCTTCATTTTGGAAATCTGAACTTTGCTGAGATCCAAATGCCTGATATTTAACTTAGAGTCATCCCTCTTAAGGTCAGAAGGAACCATTAAAATTATCTGGCAACACAAGATCGGCATCTACTTGGAGAAAGAAGGTTTTAAATCAGTCATTCCTTCCTCTTACTTCTGTTTGGGCAGTAAGCGGATTCCAGGTGCCAGATAATTAAGTCACCACTGACAGATGAGACAGGTGATAGACCTGCATCCATATGCTATCACTTCTAGTTTGGTAACCTCAAGGGATGTGGCTCACGCTGCACGATAGTGATCTACAGCTGCTGGTGTTTGCTAGTCGGTCAGCACAGGCTCCTTCTGCCACCGCCTGATGGAAAAGTCCTAAGGGACTGAGCAGAATATGTAGCCTTTAAGGCTCTAAAGGCGTCATTTCATGGAAAAGGACCTGCTCTGGGGTTTCAGACCATAAGAGCTTTCTGCTGTCGGCCGTACGGGGTGGTTCAAGGCGTAGGGAACAGCATCAGCGCAGTCCTGCACAGCGGCAAAGAGGCTGAACTGCCTCGCAAGCCACTTCCAAATCTTTGAATCCATGTGTGAAAAATGGCTTGAACGGTATGAGAAGAAATGGCACTAATAAGCCCTACGAAACCCATTGGTAAGGCAAAGCAAGGAGAGCTGCAGGGGAGCTGAGGGAGTGTGGCGACAGCCAAAAAATTCAGAAACTCCTTCAGCAAACAGGGAGAGAGACATACCACCACCCAGGCAGGTCTGACATAAGGGTTTTGAACGGGAGCCTTCAAAGTTTTATTACTAGGCTCCTTTTTGTAAGGCAGGGCACAGCAAATACTCCATTTAAGGCTTCTGTGGAGTAGAACCAGAAATATCCAGCCTTGCAAATATCCTCACCAGCCAAGCGCGGAGCCGAGACATGCAAAATGAGCGCCCGTCAGCTCGGTGCCAGCACAACAGAAGGCAGAAGTGCTTCAAGGAACTTGTGACAGGTTCTCTGGATGCACCAATTCGAGACGGGCCAATCCCTGCTCGAAATGTGCAAACTCTCACACTCCTTGGCATGACCGTGCAGCCAAAATGCACATTTTTTAAAGGATTCAGAGAAAACACGACCAAAGGGACAGGAACACAGAAGAATTTGGCAATGGGAAGCAGATGCTTCCTAGGGAGGAGACAGGACTTAGTTCGGAAAAGGTTTGAGGGAAAACTTTATATATAGCAATGAAGTTGTTGAAGTCTATTTTATTGCAGAATATCTAACTTACAGGGAGGACTGTACTCTAAACAGTCACACCTAGAAAAGCAACTCCATGGAGATTCACCCTGGGGAGTGAGGAAACTTAAATGGTATAAATATCAGTGCTCTGATTTACCTACAGCAGCCGCTGCTGGCTGACACTGCAACCATCCGTCACAACCCAGGCTATCCAGGTTTTGTCATTCGCTGCTCTCCAACAACCCCTCTGAAACCCCAGAGGCGACGTACCAGGGATGCCGACAGCGAGAGGGTGAGCTGGTGTGCGGAGGTGGACTGGGAAAGAAAATGAGAGGGGATCAAAACGCATATAAGGCACAAAACAGAAGTACAGAGACTCAAGATGAACTCCAAAGTTTCTGGCAAGAAAGAGAAACACGACCATCAGTTTTGAGGAGGGAGGTGGTACAGTCCAGGCTTGTTCCTGGCTAGTGGGATACATTTTTTGGTTGAACTTTGTCTGACAACTGAAATGGTGCTAAGCACTGAAACGGAAAGAAAATGAAGGACAGGCTGGCTTGTGAGGGATGGAGCTACCTACCTACAAGAGAGAGAAATGGCTGGTTTGGGGGGAAACAACCAAGGACAGGGCAGAAAGTACTACAAGAGAAGGGAGAGAAAGAACGTCCCTGTTCTCCTTTATGGCACTGAAAAAGGGTTTGCCTCCATCCAAAGGGACCTTACTTTTCTTTCTTCTCATAGGCAAGTATGAAATACATTATTCCAAACGGACCTCAGTTACAGCTTGAGCTGAGCCTTTGCATCCTTCAGTTAAAAAAAAATAAGACACTTGCGGTTCTCTGGGCTTCAGTCCTTTTCATACTGGTGTTAATTTTATTTCTGAGGCTGAACAAGATCACTCCTCATTCACATCTTAGGGCCTCCTCATAAAATTAGCCTGGGAAAGCAAGACAATTGGACTGAAAATTTTTGGACTTGCCTTGGCTTTGGAACACTCCTAAAAACCTCATGTTTCCTTGGAAATACTCCCCTTTTGACCAAACTAAACCTGCTCTATTTCCACTAAGTGTCACAAGATCATGCCTCCCTCCAGCGGGACCAGAGAGTTTCCTTCCTATAAAGCCAGGTTTAAAGGCCAGCTGCACTCCCGAGGCTTCAGCAACAGCCTGCAGTCTCCAGCACGCCACATGCCAGAAACCAGCATCTATACGGGCTCACAAAGGCTGTAAAACATCTTGTGCAGAGCGGAAAAAAAAAAAAAAAATGCCAGGAAGCTTTGCCAAACACTTTCTGCTTATTTGCACATATGCCAAATGCTTTGCAGTCTTTTGCGGGGGGCATCAGAAAGTTACCCCGCAGCAGCCCTGGGAAGCAGGGACCTTCCTTCTGTCAGCATCCTCGGAGAAGGGCTGGGACAGAGCTCGTGCTCCCAGGGAACTGCAGTAGTTTTGAGATGTCTGCAAAGACATTAGGCTGTCTGATGCCCTTGGGGGGAAAACTTTCATCTGAGGCACAATTTAATTCCAGTCCTGCCACAGAATCCTTTGCAGTTGCAAGACTGCTGCCTCAGTTTCCCCATCGGGGAAAAAAATGTTAGTATGTCCTTTACACAGCTGTCTTGGGCACTGAAGGGACATCCACTTCTGAATCACATAGTTTGGAAACGGAGAAGCAGAGAAACAGGGAAATGCAGGACATGAGCTATCCTTCTTTTGAAGAGGACTTGACCTTCTGCAGCAGCTTGGCTTTGCTGCCCACACTGTCCTGTAGGGACCTATAAGACAAGCTCTTCTCCACACCTAACAAGAATTTTTGGCTTCAGGAGAAACAGCTTTTCCCAATCTGGGATGTGGAGGGAGGGTCTTACAGGCAAGAAGAAGCTCCTTCTTGCCCAGAAGGAACAAAGCTTGGTGAGAAAGTGAACCAAGGGGAGAGCTGGCTTAGGCTGTGCCCTTCGCTGCTTTGAAAGAAGCTGAGAGGAGCTGCATTCACCTGTTGCAGAGAGAGAAGAGAGAGGTTTAAGTGCAGCAATTTTTAAGCAGTAGAGAAAAACCAGTGTCCTGGCTGGGGCGGGTGACCGGGAGCATCCCACACTGCACACGGAGCAAGAGAAACAGCGAGGCACCAGCCAAGCACTGGTCACAGGAAGAGCGGTGAAGATAAGCACTTTGCAGATGACTAGACTTTACCCAAATTAACCTTCCTTCTCCGTATTTTGCTTCCTTTACCAGTGGTCTTTGCCCACCGACTTGTCCTGGCAGCCCGGGATGAAGCACCGGGTGCTTTTGCCTCAGCAGCCCTTGCCCTGGCAGCAGGGCAGCCCCAGCTCCTGGTGCTGCTGGAAGCTGCGGTGAAGGCTTTCATCATGAAAGAGTCATTTCTTCTATCGGGGGAGCGTTCAAAAGCCACAAGGGGCCACACAGACATCCAAGAAGGCATAAGCCTGTTTGAGGAGCTTACAGCATGGGAAGGCAACAACGACGCAAGAGAAATGATGGGAGAAGGCAGACAGAGGGATACAGGATGCTCTGGGCTTCAGGCAGCCAGTCATTAATTCCTTACTTCAGTGTGGTTTTGTTATTTCTCTATATAACGATTTGCTTAACCAGCCTCAAGTCTTCAGCTGTGAGCCCCCCTTCCAACACAGCAGAAATACTCGGTTTTGAAGGGGAAACACAAAGCACAAAGGTACCTTCGCACCTCCGAGCGACCTTAACCTCCCTCAGAAAGCACGGGCAAAGGCAGGTCCCAAACCGCTGCCCTCACAGGTCAGCCTAAATCTGTCCTTTGCAAAGGACAGCTGATTTTGACTTAAACACAGCTGTGCCTTATCCTCGGCTCCTGCAAGCTGGCATCCACCTGCCGAAGTGGGAGTCCCTGCTAACGGCTGCCAGGGGACGACCCGGTCCTCCGCATCCGCAGGGGTCGCAGAGGACACACGAGCATCCTGACAGCGCCGGACGGATGGTCCTGGCCACCCTGCGACCGAAGGGACATCCTTCCCCAGGCGCCTGCCCTCATCCCTCCCCACCACCTCCCTCTCGCCGTGCAGGCACCAGCGCAGAATCTGCCCCGATAATGAGATCCGGGACTGTCACTTCTGACATGGGGCTGACTTTTGTCAAAACCTATCATTAGGACTCTGTTTCCCCACTGTTTTGGAGCTCCTTACGTACAACATTGAAGCCTCAGATTTGTCAAAACACGCAAAGGTGCTGCCAGAGGCTGAGCAACTCATTTTAGTCCCTTTACAAAGCCATTTTAAGGAAAGAAACAACATGTCAGGGCGATGCCAACAACTGACTGTACCAACAAGGAGAGATTTGACGTACTTTTCTATGCTGCAGTGACTGTTATAATAAAAGACAGCAGTGCATTAGTGAAAGATTTATGCTAGTATTTCAACAATGGAAAACATGAGCTTTGCTGTATTCTCATTCACACCGAGACAGGCAGCGAGGGCATGTCATGTAACGCTATTTCCAGGAATGATGTTACAATTGAAGAAATGCTGAATTGCTGGTACAGTAAGACAATTCCTGGAAGCAGGACAGACCCTTGTATTATTATCATCGCAGAGGAAGAATTTGACTGTACGGCCGCTTATCCCCGGCCGTTTAGGAGGGACGGCTCTCCTGCTCCCGAAGGGGAGGAAGAAAAGGTGAGCCAGAAAGCCTGGGAGAGCTGCCGCTCCGCCGTGGCCCCCTCTGCGCGGCAGCAGCCTCCCTGGCACCGACAGAGCCCTCCATGCCAGCAAGCGCAAGTGCCAGCTAATTGAATTTGCTAATGATACATTCTCTCGAAACCCTTCGCGCTGCACCCACCATTTTGTGCTTGCAATTAAATCACAAGCAAAAAAAAAAAAAAAAAAAAAAAAAAGAAAAGAAAAAAATGCCATGTGGTGTCATTTGACATTTAGATGTCAAAGTAACTGATTGACAGGGAAAAAAATCAACAGTGAAAGGCCCGTTCCTGCCAAAGCCAGCGAGGGGAGGTTGCCAGCGGCGTTGGGAAGAGCAGGATCAGGGCCCCCGTGGGCCAACGGGATGAGGCAAGGTGGTGGGAGAGCGGACAAGCAAGCCCCTTGCCAGCTTATCCTGGCCCTGAGAAAAGTGGGAAGAGGGAATCAGCCATCTCTGGGAGCCTCCCTCTCCGTCCCCCATCATCCAACATGGGGGTTTGGGACCCACGGGAGTTTGGGACCCAGGGAGGGAGGGAGGGAGCAGACCCAGACACCTTTGCGGGAGGGTTGTTCTGTGCAGAACCTGGGAAGAAGATGGGGTTCTCCCACCTTGCCAGAGGTTTTGACGTCTCAGTGGTTTTTTCTGCCCCTGTTCAGGATAAAGAAAGCAGGGATTTAAAAGGAAAATCGTTTCTGAGCTGACAATTGGGAAAAAAGCAGAATTAAAGCAAATAACTCATTTTGATCATTTTGAAATCTTTTTCTTCAATTTTTTACCTTACACAATTTTTATTGGTTTTAGCCTAAAGAATGAAGTAATGAAAATTTCAAAGGAAAAAGGAAAATTTTTAGATGTCAAAACCTGGACAGTTTTTATAATTTAAAAAAGCTTTTTTACCCCAAACCTTTTCAAACTGAAGAGGTTCACCACAACAGGCCCCATCCTGCTAAAAAGCCTCAGCAACGCTAAGTATGATGTTTTTCCAATGGGATTAAAGGTTTATGCCCAGGTTCATGGTGAGCCAAAGGAGGGAGACCTGCCTCGGGGCTCAGTGAGGAGGGAAGGGGACTGCTGCATGCTCCCCCCTGCAGCATCCATCAGCATCTGCACGTGGTCCAGGAGTGCAAAGCACAGCTACAGTCATGGGCCTCTGGTCTGAGAAAGGGAAAAGAGAGAAGAAACAAAGAAAAAAAAAAAAGAAGGGAATTGCAGTTGCATCTTTTCTCTTTCCTAGACCTTATGTGGAAGTTGGCTAAAAAAAAAATGAGTTTTTTGGGTCACCCACTGCAGGCAGTCCCGGATCCACCCGTACAGTGCTCAGCTGCTGGCAGGGTGCGAAGGCACAAATTCCTATAAGAGAAGAAAAATAGGAATAATACAAAATTAAAAGCTCTCTCCCTCAAGCTCACTTACTCAGTGTCTCTAGCAAACGAGGTACACCAGTGAGCTTCCTTGCCTGTCTCCATCCCTGCCTGCAGCAGCAGTCTCCTGCAGATCCCACGGACCACCGGTGCCGTGGGTTTCGGTGGGCTTCATCTCAGCCCCCCACAGACCAGTGCCGGGCAGACCGTGGGCGCTGGGACTCGTGTGTGTTTTAATGGAATGGACAAGGTATGTATGTGGAGTTAAAAATAAAGCTTTGGGGCTTTTTTTCCTTCTCTTAGATGCAGGTGGGGCTATAAAACCCTGTTAGCATGAGTCAGAGAGCCAGACTTGGCAAAGCTTGGCTTGCCACTTTAAAAACAGAGCACTAATTAAATCAAGTAACAACAAGGAAAAAAAATACCTCTTTTTTTCCAATAACTAATCCAGCCTGAAATGAATTAAAAATATTTTACCTGGACTCTATTCATGTAAAGAATAAAGCAAAAAACACACTCCTGAAAAAAAAAATAGCTTGGCAAAAACCTAATGCAAATTGCTCTAGCATGAAAGTGCAGACTCTTTTTTTAAGCAGTTTAGATAGATTTAATCATGAAGCTGAAGGCCTCCTTCTTCTCTGAGGAGAGGCCAAGTGAGTAGCCCTCACTTGGGTGTTCTTTGTAGAGGAGAGAGGATGGGACCGTCAGAGTCATTCTGAATATCCCATTACAAACTGCTACTAACAGGCAAAAGTGTATCCTTTGTCTTCCAATGTGTATTTTACTTCCTATCGCAACTGTGAGAGAGGCTGTGAGTGGGTTTACTAAGGTGATGTCATGGCAGAAGTTTAGGCTTAGCTTGGGCCTGTATCCCCTTGGCAGAGATCTGCCACCGCTCGTAAGCCCTCGCTGGGTGACGCTGCGTGGCCCCGCTGGGCACCGCGGGTGCCTCTGCCCCAGCACCATCCCTGCCATGGAGATGCTGAGCCGGTCCTCGTGGCAAATCTTACCGGCACAACCAAGACAACAGATTTTAATAGCCATTACAGCAATTTCATTCCCCTATGTTCCTGCTTCATGCAAACATTTGAGGAAAATGAGATCCATTTTGAACTCGCACCAGTGTAGAAAAATGTTCATTCTTCCAGTACTCCACAGTTCCTTGGCACTATCCTTACAGATTTTCTTCCAGGTTTTTTTTTTTTTATAATCTTATGTTGTTTATAAAAAAAAAGAATCTTCAGAAATGTTAGTATCAGTGAGACACAGAAAATTAGTGCGAAAAACACTCAGTGAAAATACTAGAATGTGACAGGAAGTAATCTATTTCTAAAAAGCAGCTAATTCCTCCTGAGCATGCGACACTTGCAGAATTAGTTAGCAACAGTTAGGTTTCACGCAGGAGTCACGGGACAAAGTTACACGGCTTGCGTTGTACAGGCCATCCGATCGGCTCGGCACAGCATCACTTGCCTATAAAATTACTTGGGGCAAAACGATGCACAAATCCAGCTCACTGTACATGACAGTCATGCCATTAACTCCAATAGAAATCTGCTCGCCTGAATAAAACAGGAAAGACTTGCCGGGGAATTTCTACCAGCACAGTGAGCAGTAATAGATACAAAGCGCACAGCCTGCAGTTATTCATTCTGGAGATTTATTTTTATTGGGAGCTATTTACAGAAGTATCTGCAGCTGCACATTTGCGGATGCTCGGGCCAGCCTGGACCACAGAGCGTTTCCCCAGGCGTGATCCCCAGCGCAGCAGAGACACGCTGGCTCCTCTCCCCGTCTTTATCTGCTGCAGCCGGTGCTCTGCGTGCTACGTGCAGGCTTATACCTGCACCCCAATCTGCCGTTAACTTCAGGGACAAATTTGGCTGCCAAATAAAAGGGATGTCTGGTCCGGTCGGCCGGGTGGGTGTGTGCCACGGCAGGGTCTGCGTTACCCTTGAAGCCGATGCGTAAATCCCGTTAACGGTCATTAAAATTCCCGGCTGGTGTTGGAAGGAAAATAGACATTGATTGGTAAGCGGGGGAGTTCAGGGGAGGCAGGAGGCACCGGGGAATTGTGCAGCTCTTGTTTAGGGTCCCGATCTACTGCGGGGGTGTTTCTGTGGGTCAGACCTGGTTCGGGTACGGCTCACCGAAGCACGGGACCCACAACCGCAGCAGCGCCGGTGGGCACGACGCCGAGCCCCGTCGCAACGTGTCCTCGCCCTGTTCCGAGCACCTCGCCTGCGTGAAGACGGCTCCCTGATATTTCTGCAAGGAGCAGAAAACTCAAGGGCCGTGCCCGAATTACACGGCAAAAGCAGTGCTGCCTGAGACTTTCCAAGTCCCATCCCTTGCCTCTTTTCACTGAAGGCGTCTTTGGGTTTTTTTTCAGAGTGCTCATTTAAATTACATTTAATAAGATAGGCATGTCAGATTTTGTTTACAGAAGTTTACTGTTCAAGTCAGTAGGGAAAATAAAAATCTATCGACTGTGGCTTTTAAACAATAAGAACACAGATTTTTTTTATTAGCACTTTATTTCAGTGCAGACAGAAACATCACTGACTATCACTGTTGTTTACTGTTAAAGGCACAGCTCCTACCGCCTTTCCACACATAGACTATTCCCATGGCAATCAATGGAAGTTTAGCATAAAGAGCAAAATATACTCCATCATGTTGTCTCTCTATATAGTAAATGCTAATTTCTTGCCAACTATAAACTTGAAAATTTCTTGCAGTACATTGCAACATAAACCTATTCTCAGTGTGTAATTTAGATTTTCAAGATGTGTACATTCCCAGCGGAGAGTCATTTGTGTGTGTGTGTGTGTGTGTGTGTGAGTATATGTATAGAAGAAATGAAATGTTAATGACTTCTCCATCTACGTTTCTATACTTGTTAGCTTTTCCTACTATTTTCTTCTGCCCTTCAGAGTGCTAATTGTGCCTGTAAAAGTCCAGGAAATTTGTGTCATAAATAGTTTCTGCCTATTATAGCCAATGAAACACATATTGAGACAAATATATGGGACTGAATCACAAGTTATTTCACTGAAGTCAATGGGGTTACTCTGCATTTTGATTTCGATTTGGCAAAGCATGTGGTCTAAAGTTGGTCTTGGAGACGGGAATAAAATTAAGCACATGCATAAAGTACTTGTCTGGGGCTTTTTTGTTTTAAATTGATTCCATACAGGGAGCAGAATTCAGCTAAATACATTTAATACAATTTCCTTCTGATTTTCATCACTATAGATAATAGCTTGTATTAGGAAAAGTGTACCATAAATATCACACATTTGCCAGAGAATGGGCAAATAGGAAATACTGATGCTGCACTTGAATCAGCAGTAGTGCTGATTTTGATATCCAGGTTATTGCCATCTGGCCATTAATTTTGCTGGTAGGTTGGAAAATAGTATGCTTTTCTGTGTTAACTAATTAATTTTGTATTCAGGAGCAAAAAAAAGTCCTTTGGTTTCTCAGGTGTTCAGAAGTACTACCGTTTCTTTGCTGTTGCCTATTCCCCAGTATTTTTGGTGTGTGACCCTCTTTGGTGGGTATATTCGACCCTTAAAACTAAGTTGCTCTTTATTTTTCATGGGGTACAGAATTGTATGCATGTGTGGTTTTAAACAAGGGCACCTGCATAAAAAATGTCTATCCTCATTAGATCCATTTTCTCAATTAAATTCAAGTTTCTGTGTCCAAAAGGCATAAATCTGGGTATCGATTTAGTCATAAAATAATGAAACTCCCAGCAGTCTTCTAAACCCATTTTACTTGGATGAGCGTATAAGCTTTTAAAATATCAAGTTATTCCAGTATTTAATACACATAACTGCTTCCAGAGGTCTGAAGGCAATAAGGCATATCTTCCCCACTCCATTTGAAGCAGTACAGTTAGAGCTAGCCAGTCCCTCACTACTGGTTTTAAGGCTTTTGACAATTTTATTCAGTGTGAGTTTGATACTTTCTCAACAGGGGCTATATCCCCCAAAGCCAAAATCAATAACCTATCAAATCAAAGCTCTATAAAATACCGATGGGCTCTTGGTGCTTTGCTCCCATAAATACAATTCAGCTTAATTTTACACTTCCAAAACGGGCTGACTCTACATTTACTGGCCTGTTCCACCAAGTTAACTGTATCGTCAGTGTGTACTTCCAAAAATCTCTTTTTTAGGCAACAAATAATGATCTATTCCTCGTAAAGTAAAGAATCAAAACCAATTCCACTTACCTGTGTTCAGGGGACAACTCTGAATCTTTCTTTTTTTCAAACAGGACAGTATTTTGCTGCGCCTGTGCATCCTTTACCTCGTTCAGAGGACTTGCCCAGCTGAGCAAGTATAACCTCTGCGTGGAGACAGCGGGAGCCTGGGCAAAGTATTTAAGGTTCTTGTGGTCCTATTTCAGGTTAAACTGGATTTAATAGTACATAGATCAATGTTGGTAAACAAGCTTTAAGGTACATCAGCCTCTTAGCCCTGTCTACGCTCAGGGCAGTTTGACAATATAGGAAGAATGGTAAGTTGAAGCAAATCGAAAAAATGCCAGTGTGTTTTATTTGACTCTTTTCCACTCCTCACACACATGCTGAAGCTGCTGCTTGATAAAACAAAATCTCATAGACATGAGCATTTTATGAGCTAAGAAACATTCTTTTCTACTGCAAAGTGTAGCAGTGCAAGCAGTAACTTACCTTGTTAAATCAAAACAAATTCAGCATACCATGTTTTTCCCCAGCTGGCAGAGTTTAGCAAACAAACTTGCCCTGCATAATATAACAAACATTCTTCTGATAACTAAGAGCAACATTTCAAATTCAGTGGGTTTGCGAGGTGTTTGATCTGCTGATGCAAGCTGCGGTTCCTTTCCTTTCCTTGCTTGCCTTTAGCACCAGAAAGCTCAGTTCACAACCACATTCTTCCAGGATTTACAATCTATCTATACCACTGGAGCAAAGGATCCTCACTGCTGGCTGTTTTCAAATGATTTCAAAAGAATTGAACTGTCAGATTTCACTGAAATTACACACACAGAAATCTGAAGTAATGTGGTGATGAATTATCTTCCAAGTATTTTGATTATTAATGAATACAAAATACAATTACTCCTAGCAGTTTGATATATACAATCTTGACTCCTGTTCAGCAGCAAGACTAGTTTCTAAATATAGTCTTGAGGTCAGCGTGTAAAAAACGTAAAGTGTGGCCACACTTCAAATATGGTTGTATATCATAAATCAAAATTAATGCCAAAAATTTCATTCAAATTAGTATCTTTTGGTTCTGCCACTCCTCTCTAATTAACTCTTCTCCCATAGACATAGTGAGGTAGTCGCTATTGTTTTTTCTCTGGATGGCATTTACATAGTTCCCCTACAGCAAACATCACAGGAACATATTTATGTATTGATCTCTCTGGTGTCCTCCAAAAAACCAGTTCTCTAATAGTACTTTATTCCAGACAGGTCCTTATATTCTTGACTCTGTTCTATAAAATCAGTAAGCACATTTTCTTTTATGTTAATAAAAACAGCAACATCGGCTGGAATAATCTTCTTCCACTATTACTTTCATCTCTGTAGCTAGCAAGGACGATGTCCAGATTTGGAGGGCTGAACAGCTGCCGAGCAGGACCACAACCTTTGTTTCGTGACATCTCTTGTTTTGACCCCTGCTTTCTGGTCACCAGAGAGATGATTGACTAAGTGCGCCGAGAAGTCCATTTTTAGTACGGTGGACTGGAGCACGGCATGACAAACTGTGATGTCTGAGTTTTGCGTTACACCATCTGGCCTGCCATTTCCAGAGCCTCACATCAGAGTCCTGATGATGTATGTTTAAGCTTGGCACTATCATTTATCTCGTGTCTTGTGTTTAAACAGATGCAAGCTGAATATAACAGAAAAGGAGACCTTGATGCAGGAGTCGCTGCAGAAAGTGATGCTCTTGAGCTGTCTACAGACTCCAAGATTAAGTGTAAAATCTGACAGGGAGGATATGTATTAAAAAATATGTGTTGACAGAATGATTTAACTAATATTTTAAAGGCAAAACATCAACTGAATTTCCATATCATTTATAATGTTAGTGAACAAGGTACTACAAAGCAGGCTATCCCCTCCTGTCACCATCATCTTATTCGCAACTTTATTTTACAGATCAAGAATGTTTTAATAAAAGGAAGCTCTGGGGCCTGATTTTCAGCTGCTGTAAATCAACCCAGCTACACTGATAGCACCAGGGTAGCCACATTAATGAAGCGACACCGATTTACATCAGCTGAGGATCTGGTTCCTAATTCTGATACAAGTTCTTGTACGCAAAGATAACTTGCTGCTTCGCCAGGAATACAAAACCTCGATGATTAAAATGAGCGCTTGAAATGCTGTGGGTGGGAAAGCATGACTGCAGGGTCTGATCCAGATGTGTTGGGCAGCCCAGGAAGAGGAGAGGAAAGGAGAGGGGTCTGCCCTGTGCCACGAGGTGGTGCTGGGTGGAGGGTCCCCACTGTCCCAATCGTGCTCAACTCTTTTTTTTCTTCATCCCACATTAAAATACATGTCTCCTCCTGGATCTAGCTCACATAAATCAGCAAATCCAATGGAGGAATGACATTTCACACCAGCTTTGGATTCGGCCCCTGAAGCCTAGATTAAGTTCACCAAACTTAAATTAGCCGTCCAGGTCTGCACTCCTAATCCACAGAAAGAGGTAGGCACAACCAGAAGGGGATGCAGGCCTTTTAAGATATGAAACATACCTTAAACGGGGGGAACAAACCTCATTTCACTGGCAGCAAAGGGAGTGTTGAGCAACCTCATTGTATCTTGGACACCTGGGTCCCGACATCCAAAAGAGAAAATACCCCAGGGCAAACAAGCTAAGTGATGCAGGCAAATGGGAACTTCTGGGGGAGAAACTGAAGGTTGGAAGGGGAAGAAAACATGATGAACTGAATAAAAGAAGCAGGTAATTGAGACATGAACAGTTTGGGAAGACTGAACTGTACAAAACCTAGATACATCACCCTCTTACTCCCTCAACGTTGCTGTAAGCACCAACAGCACTTCCATAAATTCCATGGGACATCCCAGCGCTGAAACTGGACTAGGAGCAGCCACCGTGCCAGGAGGATGAGGGAGCAGCCCCTGAGTGACATACCCCCCGCAGCAGCTCCTGAGCAGAAAATTTTCAACCCTTATTAAAATGTTAGCACTTTATTTTGTGAATGGAGTGATACTTTTATTGCATGCACAATTAGCCTTTCGTATTAGCAACTTCCTAGCAACTCTGTTTCTTAAAATAGGGACTTACAGTGCAAGCTTTTATCTTATATAATCCCTTAGAAAAAGATAGCTCAGACACCTTTTGGGGGTTTTAAACATCAAATCTTCAGCTTGAGACCTGTCTTTATCAAAGGAACTAGCAGCTCTATCTAGGGTTTATGTTCTTTAGAGGAATTCCAAATTGCCTGTTTTTTATAGACTACCTACATAACAACCTCCTACAGTATTTAAATTTTTGTAATTTTCGACTCCTAATGTGATCTTCACATTTAAATGCACACAGAGTATTTTACATTTATCTATTTAATATCATAGTTATGTCTTTCTTTAAATGCCTGTTATTCAACAACTTATTAATAGTGAACTGTTTTTTTCCAACAGAAGCCATTTAAATTTAGTTAGTTTATGGTGATTTCTTGTATCTTTTCAGCCAGGAGAAAAGCCTTAATAGCCTAGAAGACTGTATTTATAAAACGTATTTGTCTATTTAACCTCAGATGTATCATCATTACGAGAGGACTGAAGCATTTTTCCTGACTTTTCTTTTCACCGATACTTCATTGCTACGCATTAATAAATGTGACTCCTCTGAAACAGACTTGCTGTTTATCACCAATCCTTAAAAACTGTTTTGGCATCAAAAACCAAAAAAGTTCTCCCCCACGGACTGTTTAAAGTCTTCTCGGGAAGCTGTCCCAAAGACAAAGGTCACAGCAGAGCTGTGCTTACCTTGGCTTTTGCGCTGCTATGGGCTCCCAACACAACAGTCTCTCCGGCATCAGCTGCCAGACGTGACCCCATCCTTGGTGGTACAGAGCACCCCGATGCCTGGGGCTGTGCACATGGGCTGAATATGGCCCAAAGAAACATCATCTTGTTAGTGAAGAGTATCTCCCATCGCCTGGGCAGGGAAAGATAAGGGAGGAGAAACCAAGTGTAGCGTCGTTTAGCATCACACTCCCCCCTGCACCCTTCTTACTCGTGTGGACTGGCCCTTCGGTGCACGGGTGGGCCATAATCCAGAGCCAAGCCTTTGCACGTGATGTGAAGAGCAGAAATGCTCACAGGGTTTCAAGGACAGCCTTGGCCACTGCTCCGCATGGAGCCTCTGGAGGCACGTGGCAGTGAAGTGTGTGTTTTCCTGACAGGCTCTGGCACGTACCGAGAGGAAGAGATGAGGGCTGAGAGAGAAATGGCATCAGCTGAAGCGTTGTTTGTAATGACCTGCACAGGACCATCAATGGTAGGTCCAGTCAACGGTGTCATTGACTTCACCCACATTGTTGACCCCAGAGTATCTCCCAGGCAGGAGGGAGGTGACCCGCTCACTTCTGATGGTTGCCCGAACATCATTACTCCGAAACAGGCTGAGGAGGAGGAACTGGAGGGTTCCCCAAGGACGGGGACAACCCAGCTCCCCGCATTCCCTCTGGGCCCACAACATCAAGTGATGTCTGAGAAAGGAGTGACCGTAGAGGTAGCCCTGGGTGCAGGGAGGGTCTTGATCCCAAAGCATCTCACCCACCTCTTTGGGTCGTCCTCCTCCCTGCAGGACCTGAGCCGTTCGCAGGTCGTGCAGCTCCTGGCCTTCTCCCTTGCTATGGGTACCTAACAGCGAGACTTCAAGGAGTCCTTTTCCTCCTTTTTATTTATCCACCAAGCGTGCTTTGCAAGGGCTAATTTATATTTGAGCAGCAGTGTGTATGAAGGTCTATGCAAGGCAGCTCAGGCACCAGAAAAGTTAATATGTGCTTTGCATTTGCTGTCTCTAATTACAGGAGGGAAGGAGCAGAGGTACAGCTATGCCTGCCTCTGCATGAGCCACTTTGACTATTGCAAAGCTAATTAAATATGTCTCCTGTATATAAAATATATCATCTCCAGATAACAGCATACTGTTAAATTCTTCATCTTATTAAAAGCTTGCATTAATGCTTTTCCAACATAAATTTTAACTGCGGACAGGTACTATTTGAGGAGCCTGACAATAGGACTGACCTAGATTAGGCTGACAGTGCCAAAAGATATATCACCTCTAGCTGTCTGGGGGAGAAGAAGGATGAGGAATACATTCTCCATTATTGCCTAATGCTGATGTGCCGGCATTATCTCCAGAAACCCGGTGTTGCTTCGCCCTCTGCTCTCTTGGTACGGTAGGTGGCCATACCATGACGAGGAATGGTATTCTCTGCTTGCCGTCTCTTATTTCCCATCTTATAACAGCTGCAGGGGCATTTAAAGGGGCATTGGAGAATGATTTTAAAGCCATTGATGAGTCCCCCTATAGTTTAAAAAATTACGGGAGAAGTCAGGTAATTCCAGGTGGTTGGGTTTATGCAGTAAGTTCTTGCAGGCATTTAGGTCAGGGCTGCCATCTGTATGGGAGCAGAAAGAAGTCTGCCTGTACTCAAGCCTTTGCAAATTAAATCTTCTCTAAGATTGCTTGGACTCTTCTGCTAGGCCTGAGCAAGCAAGGGGCAGTGATGACAAGTTTAAAAACCACAGGGAGTTTCACCACATAGGGAACATCTTGTTCTTTTAGTATATGTGCACAGAGCTGATCAGAGATCTTCTCAAGGCATCCTTGTACAAAAAGGAGACAGCAAGTGGGTTCATAAAAAACCCTTTACTGTCACACAACTTCTAATGCAGAAAACAAGACGACTGCTGAAAAGCAGCAATATTTCTCACATGCATTACTGAATATTCAAAAGATAAGAAAATAGCATTAAAAGTCTAAGAAAATAGAATCCCAAATATTAATAGGAACTCTGCCATTGATTTTAGCACAGAGCTTGCACTGACATTGTGAGATTGCTCAGTCTTAGACACTTGATTGACACAGTGATGGCTCATTCAAAGTGTACGCAAAGTCAGTGCAACTGTATTAGGCTTTTCTCTTGACTTCAGGTTTTTTAACTTTTTCCATTGACATCCCAAGGGCCATTGTATTGACAGAATAATATTTCTGTTGCAATGCTGGCGTATGACAGACTTTCCTTTTTGGGCAGGGGGAAGGGAAGACTCTTCCACTGCTGTCCTCCTGGATGAAGAGCTCAAGATACAGTGAATGAGGTGCAGCCACAGAGTCTCCAGCCCATGAAACACTTTTTGGACTAATTGGTGGGTTGAGCACTCAAAAATTCAGTGAAAACCAGTGGGAGCTGATCCCAAACCAGCCCTTCTGAAAATGAGACTTTATACATATTCTGCTATTGGGATGAAAAGGCCAAGGACCAATTTTGGAGCCACACCTCTCTCAAAGTTGACCGTGGTGTTTCCCAGAGCTGGTTCAAACCTTTTCAGCAGGACAGAAGAAAACCAACATTGCTGTCTCCCAAAAGAGGACAAAACTGCTTCCCAGGACAAGGGAGCCATTTGGCATCTTTCCTCCCCCCATACCCGGCGAGTCGCCTGCTGTAGCACAGACCTGGCTCTTCCCCAGGGTGTGAGCCCATGGCCCCTGGCAGGGGCTCATTAACGAAGATACCAATGCAGGCCAAAGTGGCCTATTCCAGAGGGAAAAAAAAAAAAAAAAAAAATCCTTCGTTGCCACATGCTTTTGCTATATAACTGGGTGAAAGACAAAGAAAAGGAAGTAAAACTGACGGAGGAAAGGCCTCTCTAGGGGAAAAGTTATCCCTTGAGCACTAGGACAATAAAGTAAAACTTACTGTATCTAGGGATTCCATCCGATAAAAAGAAAATTCAGTGCCAAAGCAAAACTGAGGATTGGAAACTCAATGAGCAAGAACTGGAAGGGTCTCAGGATCACTTCCTCGGCAGGAGTAAATGGCTATAAATGCACTGGATTTAATACCAGACAAGAATATGTCAGGGATCTATCAAAAATGTCCTACAGAAACAGATGTTTCCACCTACTCAGAGATATGGACAAGAGCCTCAGTTACCCTAAATCCCTTTCGTGCTCTTCTAAATATACCCATCATATGCCCTTTAAAGTGTGAGAATGATGCAAGACAGACTTCACGTGTATGAAAATCTTATCCTGGATTTTTAGAGGGAAAAGCATAATTTATCATCAAACTTTTTCCCAGCACTTCCACTGGCTGTGGAAATTCACCTCCTCATTTTGGAAGGTATGTACAGAAATCTCTCTAACTCAAGGAAGAAAAATGAAAACTGACAATAAACCATCATAATCTGCTTGATCAGCTGGAGCACAGAAATAAAAAAATGCTACTTCTTAAAAGAGCAGTCTGAATTATCTTGATTTGTACATAGAAATAAGTGACAACAGCTTCTAGATAGCACCACTTCCTATCCGCATATTTAAACTTAAAAGTCAAGGTTGAGTGAAAAAATATTGCTGCCTTGAAAGATAAATATATTACTTATATTAGCTATAACAGGAATATGTGCTACTGCATAAATATTTAAATTCAGATTTGGAAACTATATATTTTGAAGAAAGCAAGGCCAATAAATATTGGATTACAATTCATATTTACAATTTCCTTTTAAAAAAAAAAAAACAACCTTATGATTTTTGTTTCACTGAACTGGGGTGGTAATAATTTGTCTATGTTGTACAAATGCTTGATTTGCACTCTGTTCTCCAAGCTAACATTTCCCATTTCCTTTTAACTTCCAGAAAAGTGAAAACCTTGCCCTAAAATATTTCCATTCAAATTTCCGAGATTAAATCATATGCTTCTAAACCACAGCCTATGACCAAGACACTTTTCCTGCAGCCCTCCAACCCAGCTAGTTGAGAGGGATGAAAAGCAATAGAGTTGCGCTAATAGAGCAACGCTAGTTTGGAACAGATAAAACAGAAATGCTGCACAGCAGGCAGCTGACAAAGCCCGTTGCCAAAAGACATCCCTGAAAGAAGGATCTTAGCAAATTTTAAAAAAAGGAGGTGGGAGGAAGAGACCGTTGTACATAATTAGAGCAGAAAGGGCTTGAAATGTCTTAAAATACAAGACATGCGCCAGCCTGTAAAGAACGTAAGCAAGGAGGAGGCATTTCATTTGGCCTGCTCTTTCGCTTTGACCTACTGTAAAGATTACTGCATTTAGCTCCAGGGCAGCTCTTATGGGTCATTTTTACCTACAAAATTAGGCCTCCATAGCCTGGGGTCTCATATGATCTGATGGTTCCTACATTAATTACTGAATACCAGGTTCTTCCCTCCTTGCTCGGATAAGCTGCTGTTGGTCTCTGACGGTGCAGACTTTGAATCAGAGGATTTACAGCTGTGTCAGGGCAGGAGTTGGGAAACGATAAGCCAGGAGTAACAAAGAAAAGACTGAAAATTAACTTGGCAAGTGCCATAGTACTAAAAGTTTAAAGTATGCAAAGGATGTATTTATAAAGTTTAGGAAGAATATAGACTCCAGTCACATAGATTACATGGAACAAAATGCTTAAGCAAGGCTAATAATAAAACAGTCAAGGGAGAAAATAATCTGGTCTTCCTATCCTACAAACCTACATCTGCAATTGTTCAGGCTGGGTAAGATCCCAGAGGGGTGAAAAATCATGTCACTGAACTTGTCGAGTCCTGTCCCCTTGTGCTGGACCCCCACGTTTGCTCATGGGGAGAGCCAGCACCCCCACGCAGGCGTTAGAGGAATGCTAAAATCCACCCTCGCACAGCTGATGGTGCAAACTGCACATCACTCTGAATTTCAGAAAATGATTGCTGGTTTTAGTTGCTCTTTTTGGGTGGCTGCCCAAGAGAATTGATTGCCAGAGAGCAAAGGCTTGGGCTCACTGTGAATCAGGAGCTAATAAAACGTCTCAAGGGACAGGTGAAGGCATGCCAATTGTTTTTGAAAGTGTAGGCTTTTAAACATGACATGACTACCAAAAAAAAAAAAAAAAGAAAGAAAGAAAAAGAGAAATAAGTTTTGTTCATAACCAGCTCAATAAAAATACCTGATTTCAGAGGGAAAAAAAGAAAATATGGATTTTTTGCAAAATCCCACTAGAAAATTATCTCATTTCTGAGCACCTATAATGCTGACTCAAATACATCAGACTTTTCTTTTTTTTTTCCCCCTGGGAAAACCTAGTTATCTTTTACATTCCTCTCCTTTTCATTCTGCAGTCGACTGTTGCCACAATGTAGTCTAACTCTTGCCCATTACTGGACCATCAATGGCTGTACCAAAAGAAAATGCTGCATACAGTTGGTGCCTTGATCCAAAGGAAAACATAAATGACAAAGAAGCTTTAAGAAGCCTTGGGATAGATTCAGTTTTCACTAGTTTGAGCTACTTTACCACTCTTTCCAGCAAGCTAACCTCAGCACGGACAACCCACTGCATTCACATGAAGCGTTGACATCATGTCCGTGACTGTAAAATGAACTTTGAGAACACATCTGGCTCTCTGGGATGCAGCAGGCTGACCTCTGGGTTTCCAAATCCTCCCCTTCTCAGGAAGTTTTTACACTTGTTCATTAATACTTAGCTTAAAGGGCAATTTGCTGCCCACTACTGTGTGGACAGCATTTTTAATAAATAATGCATGTTGTGTAATGAGGACAATAAAGGCCAAGGTAAAAAATGTAAAACATTTTAACGGGATGTCTTGATGAAAGCTTCCCATCACCTTCTCTAAATACTTCACTAATGATCTTCTAGCTTGGGGAGATTATTTTTTTTCTTAGAAACAAGTTCATAATGTACTAATAATATGCTGCTAATTGTTGAAGTAGCAAAGTTCAGATATGTTATTCCAGCTGTTCTCACTGACTAAATGCACTCGTGTCACACACCGAAAGCTTCAGTAGGGTGTAAGTGATACATGTATGGGGTCTTCTTCAGGTCTGCGCTGCCTGGGAGAACTTCAGCCTCTCAGTACAAGGGTGGATTCCAGTTTTCAGGGGTGGAATATGGAATAATGAAGTGAAATAATAGCATTAACCAATACCTAATTAACACACAATCTATTTAATTTCTAGCTCCACCATTAGGTTACTATTAAAGTATATTTAGTTGGCCTGTGTAAAACCGCATTATGGCAGCTTTTCAGAGTCAGGCTATTCACAGTCCATTTGCAATTTTCATTTCTCTTCTCTCTTTAATGTCATAGACTTAACTTCATGAAGGTCTAGAGCAGATTAGTGCAGAAGATTGACGATTACAGCCTAATAGGTTTTTTTCTTGGCCCCTCCATAGCGTGTATTCGAAACCTGCATAGGTTCAAAGCAGCAATGTGTCTCCTTTTGGCCTCCAAGGTAAGGGGGAGCTGCATTTTAAGTAAGAGGAACCGGTATTTGAGGCAGAGCTATGGCATTCTCTGCTAGACACCAAAGTGTTTAATGTATTTGGATACTCGGGCAGGTGAACAGGACCAGTGCCTTAAACCTAGTGCCCACGGAGCTAACAGAGTGCCATTCACCGTGGGAGGACTTTACATCCAACACAATGCACGGTGTGTTACATCTCTCTTGTAGTTCTGCCTCAGCTCCTGTTAGGGTCATGGCCAAGGGCACAGTTGTCCATGATGTGCACAACTCCAGTTCTGCATCCCACTAGGTCAAAACACTCCGCTTCCTCCCGACCGAGAAGATGGACGCATGCAAGCTCCTGCTCGTGCTCAGGGACCGGCACGGTTCATCCGCCACCACTGGGCAGAGGGGACGGAGCAGCACGAGCAGGTCCAGCACTGCAGTGAGCACCAAGGGGAAGAGTCTGTGCTTGCAGCCCTGGATTTCAGGCCAGGTGGGTGCTGGGACAAGGGTTCAAGCCAAGCACATTGCGGATCAGTCCATCGGCACTTATTCCCTCTCGGTAAGGTCTGGGTCACGTGCATTCACAATTAAACTATTCCATCTGCACCAAGCCTGACTGTGGTCACAGATATTATGGTCAGCAGGTGAGCCCTGGGGAGTCACTGTCCCCCGTTCTTCCCTGCCAAGAGACCCCGCAGCAACGATCCATATGCTTAGTTGCTAACTTTAGTAAATCATTCAAAATACTGCCTAGCCCATAATATAAAGGACAGCTGTGATTTAGTAAGGCTCTCAGGCTGGGCAGAGCAGAGCTGTCTCTGTTACCTCAAGCTAGAAAAGGATGAGTTTTCAACAGACCTCCTCAGGATATTTTAATTTGTGTAAGTGCATTCAAAGCATGAAAGCAGACGGACAATATGTGAATTATGAACTAATTGGGGGAAGATGGAAATGAGAAGGTAAATTTCATTTACATTATCTCCCTTTTTACGCTTGCTAAGGTCTAAGGTAAAGGCTTGGTCTCTTTCTGGTCCATAAAATATGGATTGCTATTTTCAAACTACATCAACACTGCTAATAGCCATTCCCATTAGTCAGCCGTATAATAGCATTATGATGCTATGAAATATTGACATGATAAAACAATGTAAGCCAGAGGTTACTGACAGTGCACACTCTGCTATTGACAAATAAATGCAGATTTTTTAATGCACTTCTTTTGCCACCTTTCTACCTGGCTGACAGTATATAAAAAAATTTTTCCAGATGCTTTACTCAGTATTGCTAATGCCGGTTGATGGCAGAGGAACACTGAAATTAATGGGACCATTCTCACTGATGTTTTCCAGCGTGGAAAAAGAATTCAGGAATTTGGCTAAAATGGGCCCAGCGCTGAAGATTTTATATCTCAGCCAGTGCGGCGTGAGAGAGGCGAGACAGGCGTGGAGGTGCGAGAAACCAACCAAAGAGATGAAAACTTGCTGGATAACACCCAGCTTTTTGGAAGTGTGAGCACACAGAAATGATCAGGGTAGGGCAAAGTGATAGACCTGGTTGCTCCAGCACCTCTTTTTTTGCACCCACACACCTTCTCTGAAGGGAGCTGCCCTGTACTGTGCCTCCTTCACCAGCCAGCTGCAAAGTCACCTTTCTGCAAAACAAATATACATAAACACATATCCAGCTACCCCAAGGGAGTATTCTATTGGGCATTTTTAAACACTAAAATCATTTATAACACCTGTTCAGTGCCTAATTCTCCACCCTAAATCACACCTGCAGTATTTTTTATTTTGCTGGGTTTAGGCAAATTTCATGTAACATTTGATGATACAGTATAGATGAGGGGGAGAAGCTTATTTTTCCAGAAATAATGATTACTGGTCACCTACTAGAATGCATTCTAGAAACATTAAGTCAGAAATCATCTCTTTAATGGAAAACGTATCCTCTGTACCAGAGGCTTTCATTCATTAGTGTTTTCTTTACCTCTTGTCTTTACTGTGTTACTCTTCCTCTCTAACCGAAACATGTCCACACAAAATTTCAGCCGTGGCCGTCTCTGTTTTCCAGGTACTCCAATGATGCCTGCTCATTTACAGCTCTGTGTCCCATCAGAAACAGGGATAAAGAATCCCGCCAGGCGGTGGTGCTTCATTCCCTGGTGTTTGCAGAGCAATTGGATGTTCCCAGGTACGAGGGTCCAGAGGTCCTGTCCTGCGCCTGTTTCTGCTTCCTTTGCACCCAAGAGGAGCCTAGGAAAATTTTGTGGTTCTCCTGGAGAATGTGTCTGCTGGACTCACTCTCCACCTCCCAGGAGTCCAACCCAGGACTGAGCTCCCCTTCTCATTCCTCCAACCCATCTGGTTTAATGATGACTAATTTCCACTGCACGTAAATCACCAGCTCCCCCTCGTTTTCCTGGAAGAATCCTTATTGTGCGGTACGTACCTCCTTATCTGTTCCTGCAACCAGCTGTCCTTCCTTTGATGGTTTCTACCAGGATTGCTACACAAAATCCCCAGACTGTATAAATCCTGTTCTGTGGAAATGTGGTGATTTTGCCACCGGGGTATCCAGCCCACTCCTGAGATGACAGGACCCGAGGAAGGGTCCGTAACAAGCACTGGCTTTGATGTTCTCTTCCCACACGCTCTGTCGCCTCATGTCTGAGGCTGTACGTACCGCAGGAGGGTACGACAAGAGCAGCCTGAGGACAGCTTGTCCGGTGGGGCTCGTTCCAGAAAGACGTGTGTTTCTGGTCTCCATTATCTGCAGGAGTCAAACAGAGGACGTGTCAGTGTGAGCCGATGGGTAGTGCTGAGCTAAGGAGAACACAGCCGCGTCTGAACACACACAGCTTCTCTGTGCCTTTAACAACTTACGCTTCACAGGCGAGGTCTGGATAACACAGGGAATTTCATCGCCAGATGCTGTAGCCCCTACCTGCAGACAGAGACCACACAAGGGAGCGGAGTAGCACCAGGTGAAGATCGGAGGAAGGGAAGGATGGGGCCACCGCTCACCTCCTGTGTCCCGGCACTGCTGGGACAATGAGATCTTCTCTTGCTTCCCACCAACACGCGACACATCCTCTTGCTTAAGATAGGAAGCGTAGCTTTTGGTTATGGAGGCACATGGATGCTCCAAACTGCTGTGCAATTAAAGCAAGAATGAAACAGAGAAATAGGAGCAATGAATGGAACAATAAAAAGAGAAAGGAGAAGCTCGCGCTGGCAGGGGATGTGCTTGCTCCCCGGCTATCGGCGATGAAGCTGGGAAGTGGGTTCCTTTGTTGTGCCCAAATTACGGGATGTCGCTGCCATCCCCATCTTCCCGTAAGACTTAACATTATTAGATTTTAGCACAGGTTTGAAACCTTGCTCAGTCTAGGTTACGATGCTTGGAATATGGTCTCCTGAGTTAGCACTTTACTCTGCTGATCTGGCTCCTTACCTGAGCAATGCTTAATAGCCGTAAAGTAGCAGAAACCATTCCAAGTTGTGCACTGTGTTGCTGAGCTGGTGGGTGAAGCGTGGGCAATTAAAAATGTGGTCAGAAATAAGTTTTCAACCACAATAGATAAGAGAAGTGATATGCAAAGCAGTTGCTTGTCCTTACTATTTACCTTGGTTTAGAAGCTGATGGCAACCCTCCAAAGAAATGAGTTTAAACTGAACGCTGAACTCAGTTTAATTAGTTTTAAGGTATTGACACCACAGCAAGAACCATCAGACAAAACTTCAGTGCTTGATCAAACATATGGCTTTATCTGTGTCCGATGCGAGGCTTTTGCTGCCTAAACCTGAAAACTTATCACTTAATGGCTTGGCTCGAAAGAAAGCTAATTTGGGATGGTAAGTGGATTGACTGACCAATTTGTGTTTTAAGACTAATCCACATGTGCTGTACTTCACAGTGCTCCTTGGTGAACTCCTCACCTTGTTCTGAAGCTTTCTGTATAAGCTATCTTCTGTGACAAGTGCAGGGAGATGCAGTGAAGAGTTAAAAGTGAATCTCCTGCCTCTTTGAACTGTTTTCTCAGTACTGCGTGTACACAGATACACTTTTGATGTGTTAACTAGAAAATCTGACTGAAAAAGAACAAAGCAGCTGTCACTGAAAGGAAGACACTGACGAAGAACCACACAGCCTTTTATTGAAGAACTGTCAAGATTGATCCTACAGCACTCAGTTTGTCTGTAGTATTTATCAAAGACCTAGATCAGATGAAGGAAATTAAAAAAAAAATAATAAAATTCTATCCACTGGACATTTATAAATGGTATCTGAAAATGCATTACATTTAAGACACCTATGAGAATGGGTTTTTTAACAATTCAGGGACTGGAATACAAGCACACTGGCATTTTTCACAACTCTTTGAAAATAATAATTTGTCATTGCTGAACAAACTCATTTAATTACTTGCAAAGTCTTAAGTAGCAAACTTGCTTAAAAAACATTCTGTGTTAATAAATAAATGAACTCACAGAAAGTTCAAAATCTCTTGCCTTTAAAAGAGAAACAAAGCATGCAACGCATCCTTTTAAGTACCGATATTCATGTTAGAGTTGCGCCGTGAGAGCTCAAAACAAGATCAGGGCACAAGTGTGCCAGAACCTCCCCAAACATCTGGGTAGGCTGCAGATGGCTGCATGAGCAGAGGGATTAAGGCATTTGCCCAAGGTCACACAAGGAGGCCTTTGGATAGTCAAATCTGCAGCCCTGAGGGTTTCGGTCCAGTACTCTACCACAAGGCCAGCCACTAATGGAACATCCTTGCAGGCCTAGGGATGAAGCTCGTGATGTGACGATGTGAACTAGGGTGATACATATCTCACAATGGCAATGACCGCCGTTGAAAGGATATCGAAAGCCAAAATCCTCTCCGGATTAATATCTCAGGTCCTGGTCCTGCACTGAGCTCTTCTGGGGAACCAGCACTCCCTGGGGGAGGTAGCAGAGCAAAACCTGTGGTTACTGTGTGATATCTCTTGGCAAATGCTGACAGTTTAATGATGAAGACTCTGGAGATCTCTCCAACACACAGCCAACAAGACAAGTTCTTCTCCATCAACCTCTTTAAAAGTAACAAAAATACTGTCCTTTCTTCCAAAGAGGCAAATGCTGCACAGAGAGCTCTGAAGTACTGTGCAACTGTTGATTAACATACAAATTCTACTCGTCTACACACACACACATACATATATATTCTGGGAGGGGAGGACAGATTAAGCTTTCTGTCAGTGATGGAAATGGAAGTTGCACTAAAGAGCCATGGAAGCCCATGTTAAAAAAAAAAAAAAGTTTTGTGCCATTACCCTTTGTGGAAGAGCACAAGTAAATCCTGGAACAGCTGGTGTGCTATTCTGCATCCTGGGCCATTTCAGGCACTGTTTCACACACGCAACGAGAGTGGTTGCCAGCCTTTCTTTAGCCAAGGCTCACCTGAAGAAATCAGGAAGAAATCTGCACCTCTTTGCGTCCAGGTCCTTACACCACACTCACACATTTTCACTCACAATAGTTAATACCTCCTAACTACCAAGGCTGCCAACATTTCCACCTCTCCTTCCAGTAGAGTAAAGCCACGTCCCTGAACAGGATAGGGCATATGGCCAAGAAAGGCATATATATGGTACATCAAAGAACTGTCCATAGGGGGTTCATGCACACTCTCTTTGCACTGGCAAGCAAGATGTTTGCTAATAAGGTAGTCAGGCCTTCATAATTAATTCATGTGCCTACCAACGAGCACAGCACTGGCCTGCTTCTCCCATGAGAAACAGCCCAGGGAGACGTGGCAGTGGGTTAGGCAAAGCAGGGGTTAAGGAGTTGGATTGGGAATAGACGTGTGTCTCAGTTTGACAGTCATACGCTAACTGGGGATGGCTGAACAGATGCTCTCCGAATGCTAATGTCACTCATGGTGTTCTACTTTGGGCAGACTCTCTCCACCAGCACAAGTCATCTGGGAAACGGCTGAGCTTGGAGGAGCTGGTGGCCCTTGTCCTGGGGCACTGGGGCTCTGCCCAGATGGAGCTCGCCCCAGCGCACATGGCCAGGCTAAAACCCTTTGCTCAAACATTATTTAAGCACCTTAAACCAGCATTGCCCCTTTTTGCCAGCACTTGGCAAGGGGTGGATTTCTACAAATCACCTGGGGATGGGGCCTTAGCCATTCAGATACTCTTGGAGGAATTGAAAAAGTGCACTGGACTTGCTATGTACACTGTAAAAGACATTTAGCAAGTCCTTAGCCAGCATATCTTCATTGATTAAGACACCAGTTCTGTATTCAGACCAGCTCCTCGAGACTCAGAGCCCTACTTCTGAAGCACCTTTTGAAGCGGAAAGGTCTGTGCTATCAAAGGCAGTGCATGGTCAAGACCTCAAATAACAGGCTGCTTAGATCGAGGATGTACACAGTGCCACAGGGACCTGTGACATTTTATAGCGATCATTAACAAGACATACTTAAATTGCACTTGGAGAAAATATATGTTTAAATAAACTTTGAGCAGAAGACCCCAAAATTTTAAAATCACATTGGAGCTGTCCATTATAAACAAAATAGCAGAGCTCTTCCTTAGCTCTACCCACATAAACGTTCCCTGAAATTAATCAGTAATTTGTCTGGGTGATTACAGAGATGCGGGACTCTGGGCGTACAGGCAGAAGCTTGCTTACATAGGATGCTCTCAGTGGAGTAACACTGATTACACCACTGAGAATCTGTCCCAGAGATTTTACTTTTTCTGAAAAACACTTCCCGCTGTGGCAGACATAACGCCATATCAAAGGCATGTGCTGTAATACACAATAAAGATATAGCTTTCATAATTTTCAATTACACTTCCTCTGCAATGATGTTAGTGAATCTCACCCAAAAGTAAATTATTCAGTGCAGATGATATAGAAATCATTTGATGAGTGTCACTTTTCCATTTAAAGTTTTACCAAGATCTTCTTGGATAAGGGGCTCTTTTTTCACATGACACATTTTATATTTTGTTTCTGTCCCTCACCTTCATTCAGCAGGCTGTTTCAACTTTTTAATATACTTTTCTAACAAAACATTGAGTAGCCATTCAAATAGGTCTATTCAGGGGAACTGCTCATTCATTCAGCCAGAAATACTGATATATATGTTTTATTTAGTTTTAAGAATACTTTTTTTTTTAATTTTGAGAACATTGAAAGCTGGAGCCAAATATGAAAAGGCAACCTTCTTTCAAGGCAGGCTTGGAGGGAGAAGTATCGTGGGCTGCACTGGGAATCCTTTTCTTTCATGTAAATAAATAGTTCATTTACAAGAGCTTTTTAAATGGAAAAACATATCCAATATACCAATACATTTAAACTCAATCATATGGTAAAATACAGCAAACTGAAAAGCTGAATTCCAGAATGTTTTTATCTTTCTTTTCATGAAGTTACAGATACATCGGAATCTAATTCCAAAAAAAATTAAATGCCCCTTTAACTTCACAGTTATTTTCTACTTGCTGTACTTCAGGTATGTACAACAATTAATCATTTCATTTTCCCATCTACTTTTTCTCTTCTACCAAACTATTCAGAATCCTGCTCATGTGACATGGCCAGTAAATTATGTCCTAAGCTATGTTTATATGAAGCAAGCTTCTACTTTTATGTCTGGATCACTAATATGCTCCTTATTACCTCAGCCATACTGGTCAAGAAGCACCAGATATCGGTACCGTAAGTGTTGTGTCAATTATTCCTGTTTGGAAATGGGTGGGTAACAACTAACTCCGGCCATAACTATTTTTGCAAGCATGGAAGCAAGGGAAGGAGCTGGAGGAAGAAAATGAGGCTTGCACATTGTTACGGAGTGTTCAGCCAACATAGAAAGAAGCCTCTATACCATTATACTAAGTTGGCAAAAAAAGCCCCATCTCTATCTACTGGAGAGAGGACGGTGAAATTTTACTGATAAACACATATATTAAGATATACCAAGCAGAGCCTTGAATAGGAAAATCAGCAGCTTGTGTCCGAGACTAAAAGATGTAGCAGCAAAGGAGATAAAAGATGATGGAAGTCTGGATGAGAGAGATTTAGCGTGTGTTGATGTACAGGAAAGGCTGCATCAGCCATGATGGGAGGAGAGATGACATTCTTCACTGTTTTCCTCCTTCTGCCTTGGAGTACTGCACCTGCCTGCATTTCCCTAATTCTTTAAAAAAGGCCTGGATCTATCTGCAGCTCATGACAGGTGACACATACCCATGCAAACCCCCAAGCTTCAGCATCTGTCACTGAACACATCAAAAGCATAGCAAAGTATACCTGTTTGTCCTGGCATTTATCCTGCACTTGCCTCGGTTTTGGCACCACTTAGGCAGCGCAGTGCAAGTCTGGTTCGAACTTGTTGTAAATAGCCCGCAAGCAAAGGTCAAAGGCAGTCTTTATCCCTTGTGTCTTATATACTAACAGTATTTTTCTTAACAGTCTAGAAAACCTTCCTGAAGATTAAGACTTCCCACTAGTCCACAGACATACACAAATTTTTGTCCTCTGTTAGTAATAAACTAGCAACAGAGACATGCAACATTATCTGAAAAAAACCAAGTTTTCCAGTGGGAAAATACACCGCTGCATTACATCGCTGAGGTCCGTAAGTCCAACTGAAGTTCTGCACCTGTAATTGATGCACAGTCTTTGGGAGAAGAAACCTCAAAACTTGGTGAATTATAGTTCCAGGGTATAGACCAGAACTGCTGTGTTATGGGCTAGCACACCAGTATTACTCAGAAGTAGTTCATAGGCAAGTGATGGAATAATCAAAGCTGTGGAAAAGCCCTGTGTGAAGAGCTGGAAATGACTTGGGATTGTTTACCTTAAAGGAAAGGGCATACGAGAGAAGTGGGTAATATAGATCAACTAGGACCTTCTGATCTCCCTGACTCAAAACATAAGGGGAACATTAAAAGATGGGAAATTTAAAAACTGGTGGTTATCATATTTTCCCAATTTGCTCAAGTGCAACAGAAAGTCCTTGAAGACTACAACTTTGCAAGATTCAAGAAGGGACTGGATATTTGTACAGATTTCATTATCCAGAGAAGTTCTCTCTCTGCTTAACAGCCATCTAGTAAATGTAACACATCATGATTTTAGCCATTCTTAGATTTTGAAATGGCAGACCAGTGTGGAAAGCAAAAAGCTCCTATCTCCCTATTGTTGAGTTTTATGTTACAAATGTTAAGAGTTCTCAGGCTTTTGGGGCTCATGGACCACGATAAATCCACTGATGTTCCTACTGATTCCCATCCTAGCAACGAAGAACTGATAGACTTACTAGTGTTGCCATCTAACACAAATCCGTACATCAGCTACAGATCATATACCCTTGCCATATAACCAGATTGACAGCCCATGCTGGGAAAGCTGGTACAAACTTTGACTACTGTTGGCGTGCTCCTTGTACAGACTTCAATTCAAATGTGCACAGTACTCAAAGAAACCAGACCATGGCTCAAAAGACAACAGGACACCCCTTTTTGCAAGCTGGCTTATCTCTCTAAGCCAGCGATCTATCAGGCACACGATTCCTCCCTACCACAACCACTCATCTCTGAAAGAAAATTTGTAATTCCCGTTCTTTATTTCCTTTCAACCTGTTTCTCTAAAACAATCTTCCCCTCAGGCAACGTGAGTCTCCAGCCTTTGTTTGGCTGAAGATGTAAATATTTGGGCACTCACAGATTTGATATATATATACATATTTGTTGGAACATTTACCACCTGCTATTCAAAGTTAAATCCATAGATTACAGAAAACAAGTTCTTTATCACTTTTTGTCTAATGTAAAATTAAAGACAGCTGAAAGCCTACAAGCTTATAAGTCAGTTGTAGCATAATTACCCCTCTAAGGCTTGAATAGCAGTGAAGAGCCAAATCTTTGCAAAGGCCCATCATCCCAGCAAGAGCTCCAGGAGCTTCTGTGCTCCTGAGGACATTCAATCAGAGGTCGTTAAAGCAGAGGCCACAGACTAATGAAAACTCCTCGGCTGTACTCTGCATGAGCTCTCATCTGCCACTGTTAAAGGCTCACTTGGGTCCTGAAGCAGGGAGACCCAGGGTCTCCACAGACCATCACGTGCTTCCTTCTGAGCCCAATGCAGGTAACGCTGTGGTGATGCATTGCACAGGGTTTTCCCAGCCCCATTCCCAAAGTTAAAAGTGGGTTTTAGAGGTTTGTGAGATCTTTACACAGCCAAACCCTTCCTGTGTGTGAGGTCAGGTCTACCAAACCTGCATTGCTTTCCCTGGGTGGCTTTTCTTCTGTAAGGCACTGAAGCAGTCCTAGGAACAAGGTCCACCACTTGGCTATGGGCAGGTTTCTCCTCTCTCCAAGCATCTCAGAAACTTCTTCAGACTCAAAACCAGATGAAGCATCTGGGTGCCTGGTTACAGTCATTGAAGTGAGGTTCTGCCAGCACTCAAAAAACCCCCAAACAAACGAACAAACAAAAAAAACCCCAACACCAAAACAACAAAAAAACCAACCAAAAAACCAAGGAGATGTGTCTGCTGGGAGAACTGCGTTGCATTCACATGCTTCTTGTTTTCATTAAGTTTCCAGGTGGTGACCTGGGGTGGCAAGAGCAGAGGAGAGCAGACTATGTAGGAGCAGGACGTGCGTGTGGAGTGTACACAGTGGTACAGCAGAGCTGGTACAAGGAGTGATGCAAACTGCAGCAGTGCCATGACCTCCAGTATCAAACTGGGCTTGATTCTAAGTACTACGTACGGGCCTCTTTAGCTTTATTTCACTCTATGATGAGCTTTCAGAATACGCTTGAATAAAAAATAACATCCCTAAAAGAGAGCAGGCTTACTTTAGACATTTCAGAATTTCCCAGTCCCTTGTGACTACTCTCAGTAAATGGGTACCAGCGCAGTTTCAATGCCCACATCCATTACCGGCATCCAGGCTCCAAGCACAAAACCAAACTGTTCACCTGGTAACTGCTTTTTGCACTTAATTGTCTATGTGCAAATATTTTTGAATACCCAGCTATGTATATGGGACTTAGATGACGTACACCGAATGGTACACACAACAGTATAAGCAATATTCTCCAACCGAGGTTTGGAAATCTGAGAAGCAGAAGCACTGATGGCTGGTCATTAAACTGACTGTTTGGATTTGACTGTTACAGGAGAGGAAAGGTATGTCTCTGCTCCCTAATGAAAAGGATAGACAAATATTGAAGAAGAGTAAGTTGGACTTTAATTACTGTTTTTGATGTCTGATCTATAACTCCCTAAAAGTTTTATACAGGAGTAATGCGTAAGCATCAGAAAATTCCACTGGGATATAGATGAGGTCCAGTTTGCAAAAATATCCTCTTCATAAAGAAACTCAATGCCCTCTTTTGCTTGGCAAACCATCATGAATTTATGATGCATTGCATTTGGAAGGCAACACGGCGCACAGCTGAGGCAAGTTACTGAAACGCAGGGAGAGTAAAAGCAAAATGTTCTGAGAGTGAGGGTGCATATGGGGATGTATTTGAAAAAAATTATATATATATAAATATACACACACATTTGCTAGAGAAAATGTATATGTATTTATAAAAAAATCTAAACTTCTCACCAGTCAAAAGTTAGAAATGATGCAAAACGCATCTGCTTTGATAAGCCTGTTATAAATCTCACAGCCTGAAGCTTTTAACTGACCCTTTCCAGTTCATGAATATTTTAAGCGAACCCAGTTTAATTTAAAACAACCCTGGATCAATATATGCATTTATTCTGGTACTGTCCAAATTTCAGGCCCTTGTATAATCAAAAATTGTATCATACATCTCCAGTTTGACTCCAAATCTAGGGTTCATTCAAGGCTGGGCCTCAAATAAGGGGTAAACCTACATAGATTGAAACCTAAAAATGTCTGTATGGAACCCGGCCAAGCAAGACAATTTGGCTAACTATATTTAGAGCAATCCCGGGATATAAGGTCTCTCCTATTGTCCGAAGCTGACGCTCAGAGCAGCACACAAATGCCCTGGGGAATAGGTGGTTTCCAATATCACTTTGTGATGGAGTTCAGCATGGGATATCAGCAAGGAGGCATTTCTGCATGCCAGGGAAGACCACGCTACCTAGCTTCAGAAAACCCACCCGCTTGTTCCCCAGAGCGCTGGTGGGGAGAAGAGATGCCCACCCCACCAAGAACTGACAGCTCCAACCTAGCGGGGGGCACCTTCCACACAAAAATAGTTTCAATAACCCAGAACTGCTGCTGTCTTGAACATTTTTTGGAAGAAGTGCTCTTGCCTGTATGACACACTTCTTCATCCAGGTGTGCAGAGGGAGTCATAGGATGAGAACCACGAGGCTGACAAATTATTCTTTGAAGATTTTGAGGATCTTGGAGCACTTGTATGACTTTGCAAGACTTGCAGAAAGCAGCTATTTATAAGAATAACTCCAAACCTACTGTCCAGTTTAAATATTAATGGAATTAACAACTGTTCACTGTCCCACAGATCAGCGTTCTCCGCCTCTCATCTTCGTGTCAGTGAGAGGCATTTCTTAATATCTACAGTGAAAATTAAATCCCACCGCCTTCTTAAAGTCGATGAGAGTTTTGCTCTGAGTCATAATTTGTTATATACTTATGTTTTTCCTTCCTAATACTGTTCATTTTTTTTTAAAAAAGTTCTCTTGAAAGACACTAGCATATATTCTACTGCACTAAATATGTTTTTCATTTGAAAACCTCTCCTTCCATACATCTCCACCCCCTGCAAAATTCATTTGGTGCCACTAACATAACACAGATCCTGTATTAATCCAAGCAGCATACTTCCATTGCCATTAAATTTCATAGCAGTGACAGCCACCTGGCCGTCATCCTCTCACCTGGTGTGGGGGCAGCAGCCAGGTCCCCAGCTGCAGTCCCTTGGGTGCGCTGGGACACCCTTGTGAGCACAGCACCCTTTAGAGACTTCCCAAAAGCATGGGCACGGATTTACAGGTGTCTGTGGGAAGGGCTGTGGAGTTTCTCACTTCTCAGGTGTAATTTTAATGCCTGAAAAACATCCATTTCCATAGGAAGGACAGCCTAAGTCAGTTTCCAGATGCTTTGGTAAAGAGAAAAGCTATTGGTCATTTTAAATGCAATTAATAACAGATACTAAGCTAAGAGTGCATCACAACGCCAACATTTCTACCTAATCACACAGGCTAGCAGTGATAAAAAGGCAGAAACACGGACTGGTTTTACACTTGAGGTGCATTTGGGGGGGCTTATTCAGTGCATAGATTGTATAACCAACCTCTAAGGAAATACCTACATAAACATCCAGCCTATGACTTCATTAAGATGCTCAGTGACTCTATGGGTAGTCCATAATAATCTCCATAGAAAGAACGCAATCAATATGTTATCAAGAAGATAAGTCAGTGTCAACGCTAATGTTTAAATATTCATCTACTTGTACCAACATCTTGCCTGTTACTGAAACAACAGGAATATTCAAAGATTAACTCTACATAAAAGACTCGGTAATTTTTTTCTCCAATTCCTTGTTTTTCTCTCGTCAGTTCTACGAACAGTTGTTAAGTAGAACAGGTTGGCATTTTTTCATCAAAACGTTACTTATTTGAAAAATGGGTCTTGGAACAAACCAAGACTTTTGCAGAAAATTTTCGTTTGGGGAAATTTTTCAGCTTGTTGTCAAGAAAAGTGAAAACTGAAAAGAACTCATTTTCCAGGATACACAATAGTTCTGAATATATAATCAAAAGAGCTAAAAGAACCAGACGGTATTTGTTTTAATCCAAAGAATTTGAAGGAAGAGAATATAAAAGGACTCATATTAACTGCAAGCACATTTATGAGGAGCTTCGGAAGAGAGAAGATTTGCTTCTTCATTCAGGACGACTAGACTAACTCCAGAAAGTACCAGAGGAGAGGAGAGGACAACTTCCTAGCATTTGCGACCCACTCAAGCCATTTCTATCACTCAGAGGAGAATTCCCAACATTTCTGCAGTGAAAGATCTGTTTAAAGTTAGAAATAAAGAAAAAACTTTATGTAGAAGATTAAAGAAGCATGTGAAACGCTTGGACAGAAAACTGCTGAAGTTCACTGAAGCTTGTGCTCTGCGTGGTGCTGCCTGGAGGCTCTAAATATAACCAACATTTCTGCCACCAGAGGCAACAGTCCCCTGCAAAAGGGGAGAAAACTGATCTCCCAGATGGTTGCACTGCCCTGAGAAATCCTGCTGAAGAGCATTATCATGGTTTCATGCAAGATGGTGAGTACATCTACCTGAGATCTGGGAAAAGTAATGTATGGTAGCGAACCTAGTCCCACAACTAACTCATCTATTGCAGCACAGGCACTGTGCAGCATATCAAAAGCAAAACAACACTTCCAACACCTTATTCACAGGTAAGCATTGAAGTTAAGCCTGTTACCATTTTGTAGGTGGGATCTGAACATCCAAATTGGATGGCTGATATGACAGTAAGAGAAGCAACAGAGACAAACCACACTGTCATCAAGAGAGTTTTGTAATGGAATAG
Source organism: Haliaeetus albicilla (assembly GCF_947461875.1). Taxonomy (NCBI): domain Eukaryota; kingdom Metazoa; phylum Chordata; class Aves; order Accipitriformes; family Accipitridae; genus Haliaeetus; species Haliaeetus albicilla. Next base: position 6,046,972 of record NC_091506.1, read on the forward strand.
CATAGTATTTGCCATTTTGCTATTTACCACAAGCCTTGTTTTAATCAGGGCTGTAATTAAAGCCCTTAATCATTCTGAACAGTTTTAAATGAATGGCTTCTCTCATGCGTTAACATATCATTTATGCAACAACTGTACATGTAAGGTAGTGTCAGTAGTCTGTCCGGACATAGGAAGTAGCCTATGGAAACATAAATCTATTTGTCGGTATTTTAATACAAATCTGAAAATGCTGGTTTACACATTTAAGAAGCTGTTACAAACTGTCAAGCAAAAAAATATGTATCCTGTGAATTAATGAGGCTTCCTAAAGACACAAACTGAGTCTGTACACAGCATGCTGCGCCGGTGAAAGGGGAGCAAATAGAGCATGGCAGAAAGCGCTTGCAGCTGCCGCGTGGGGTTGTGTCCTGAAGGACGTCTTCCAGGGGAGGGCATATTGCCCCCACAACCAAGCCAGCAAGGGCTGAATTGGTCCTCACCGAGCCCCAGATTGGGAAAGGACTTTAACAAAAGTGGGAGTGGGATCTACAGCCTTCCCTGATGCCTGGATACATTTTCAGGCCACCCCTGGATTCAAGAACAAATTCAAGTATTCACATAGGAAAAGATTGAGGTGGGAGTTACTCGTACTCACCCACGAACAAGAGCCTTCCTGCGTTTGCTGCCGCCGATGAAGTCCTGGTACCAGAAGCTTCACGGATTGCGACGGAGTCATTTGGGCTGCAAGTAAATGAAGGCTAAATCCAGGCCTTGGTAATGAGAGGTATTTCTGGGTAACCTGTGTGTACTGTCAACGTACTCTGCTTGGTCCCTCTCCTCTCCATTTGCCTTGGTGCGATGGGGCAACAGCAGCAGCACCGGCAGCAGAGCAGGGGAAAGAGGTCAGGTAGGGCAGGTGGGGAAGGGAGAGCTCTAGAGAAAGAGGATGGAGGCACTGAATGGAGAAAAGACACTGGGTAGGTGAAAATCTAGCAGCAAACACTGCGGTTTGAGAGTTTTGAAGAATTTCAACCTGTTCTGGTGAGAAGGCATATGCTGTAAGACTGCATTGGGGTTCTCCAAGGAAGAGCGTGTATTTTCCTTCCCTGCTTTAAAGAATTAAAACAGTGTGGAAATTAATATATAATCAGATTTATAATCACAGTGTAAAACACATATGGTATTAGGCAAGGCTGGGAAAGGTATCCAATTTTCAGTCCTCAGCTCCTTGTGTTTCTCCTCCCAACAACTGTTTAACTCTCTCTCTCTCTTGAAGATCATAAACCTCCTGTTCCCAGGTGCTACCGCTCTCTTCTGCTCCTCTGTCAGCTGGCCGAAAAGGCAGCGAGAGCCTCCCAGAACTTCTTGCTCCCTAAAGGAGTGGGAAAGGCAATCCCTTTCTACCTTGCTAGCCAAAGGTACAGGAATTTGCCACAAACCCTTTTGCCCTAAGGGAACTGCTGATTTCTTTAAGAAAATGTTCCAAAGTGGGTTTTGCTGAACTTCCAGCAAAACATTGAGGTGTTTCTGAGGAAGAACTGGTGGACTCGCAGCGCTGCGGTGGAGTCCCCAGGGAAGCCCTAGCAGAGAGATCAAAGTCCTCAGCAGGGCAGGTCAGAGCCTGGGCCTCCCAAAAAGCAGAAAACCACCAGGATTTGTGTCCTCACGGCACCTGGTAGGTCCAGTTTCCTCCCAGTGCAGCAGAGAGCCAAGAGAGCCACATCTCACAGTTCAGAGTTTCCTCTCCCGCTTCGCACTGGAAATTTGAACGGTCCCGGCCGCGTTTGCTGCAGTTACGTGCTGAAACAGAGAAGTAAAATGCACCTGCGGGAAGCACTTTACCGACCTGCTGCCCTTGGCTTTGCATACCCATATACTTGAGATGCCCGTCTCCCAGATGTCCTCCAGCATGAGAAACTTTATGGGTGCTCTTCAGGGCTGCAGGGGAGGGTGCAGCCAGCAGGTATTCCAGGTCACTTGTCTTGGGTCACCAGACGTCACCCATAGCACTATGCCTTCAGAGGTGTCACCTTAAAACATTTCTTTTGTGGTGAACAATGGTGGATGGATGAGCTAAAAGTATAAAATCCCCCTTTTTCTCTCAAAGGCTACAATAACATTCGGTCCCACTTCCGTGTCAAGCTTAGGTCTGCATTTTAACATATACATCGAGGAAACTGTTAAAAAAAAAAAAAATCTAATATTATGCTTTTGAATAGAGAATTTACCTAAGTAAATAATTATTTTTAAACCCAAGATTTAGGCAGCTTTAGTATTCCACATTATGCTAATGTTTGACAATTACTAAGTGTGGGTATCAGCCAGCATTTTTTTTTTAAGTTTAATTTAAAGCAATTTGACATGGAAAGGTTATTACTTTAGTTGCCAATAAAAGCTGTACTTTTAACATAAGTGTACACCAAGCCCTAGGGTATGTGACTATTATCTTTTCTGCAATTATGTGGTGTTCTACATAAATGTTTAAAAAAAAAAAAAAAAACTTAGAAATATCAAAAGTACTAACTTAGCTACAATATAAAAGTTGAATAGCAGAGCCGGGAAGCCCGGCTCCCGCAGACACAACACAGGTTGAGGTTTCCTCCTAGAGGTACCGCCGGGAACGGCGCCTCCGCCCGCGGCCGCTCCGCACCGCTCCGCACCGCTCCGCGCCGGGGCTGAGCTGCCCCGAACAACCCCACCGAACACAGATGCTGCCTTTCTGCAGCTACAGCCGCATTCCTCAGAAAGGTGCTTTTTTCCAAAAAAAATTTTTTTTTTTTCTTCCCTCAGGTCTTCTGTGCTAAGAGGGGGAAAAAAAGGGTTTTCTTGCATCCCTCCGAGCTTTGCTTTCCCCTTATAAAGGGAAATCGCCACTTCCACTCGTTTTAGGGCTGCGTTGCCAGAAAAGACCCCGCGACTGCAGCAATGAACGTCCCCCTCTGCCCAAGGCAGGGTGCAATCCTGCACCCGGCGGGGAGCCCCGTTCCCCGGGGAGCTGCCACCAGATCCCAGCCCGAAGGCAAAGTTTGGTCCTATCAGACAGAAGCACCGCTGCGTGGTGAGCCCTGCCTTGGAGTGGAAATCAGCTTTTTCCCCCAAGAAATTACAGGGGAGACGGTGAAGAGCCACAATGTCGTTGCCGGAGCCTGTGAAGGGATGGAGGTCGTGAAGGGATGGGGGTCGTGAAGGGATGGGGGTCGTGAAGGGATGGAGCCCTGGGTACAGGCAGGTGGAGGACAGAGGTGAAACTCTGTCCCGAGGAGGAGACAGGCCGGCTCACACATGTGTGGGGAGATGCATTTCCCTCCCGACACCTGCTCTCCTCCAGGATCCCTTTCTTTGGCCCAAGGGAGGATGCCATGCAAACCAAAAGTGCCATGAGGGCGTTTGCCCGTCGCCCCGGGGACTTGGCACCGAGTGGCTGGACTCCCTCGGGCTGCTTAGTTTTGAGCCCTGCTGTACCACAGAGTGAGAGACGGCCTCTTCCACCAGCCGCTCTGGGCCAACAAGAGGCAGAGCCAGGGTCCGCGTGGACGCAGGGCCGTGTCTCCAAACAGGGTCCAAGCCCAACGTCAACCTGTGCAGGGAAACTCGCTCCTCTCTGCTCTGCCTGCTCAGCCCTTCAAAGGCAGAGCCTGGGGGCAGACAGATCGGAGCGAGACAAGCTCTAGTCCAAACACCGGAGGCTGCTTAGCTAAGAGATCATTTTGATTTTTTTTTTTTTTTTAAAGTCTGGGTTTTTTTCTTTCTGTCTGGGTTTTGTTTTTAAAGTTAATTTGGAAGCTTGTGAAAGTCACAGCATGACACTTACTGGCTGAAAATCTTCTTCCCAAAAACACCCGGCACCAGGGCAATGAACTTCAGCTTCCTGCAACGCCCTGCCAGTGCCTTTGGTGCTAACCTGCAACCATCTCCAGACAGGGAAAGGGAGTTCAGCCTCAGCAGCCTGTTCAGCTCTTTGTCTTTCTACCGAGAAAGCGAGAACATTGGTTACAGTTCCAGTGCCAACTGCAGTTCATGTTTCAAATTAGCTCAAGTTTGTTATTTTACACTTTAGGTAGGAGCTGCAACAAACTGTTCACCAGCAGTCCAAGCGATAGTATACAAGCCCCTCTAGGATCCCTTGGAAGAGCTCCTGATGAGTTCACCAATGTTTGCACATTAACCTCTGGGTGAAAAGCCAGCCAGAGGGATGTGAGAACTCCACCGAGCCCTCCAGAGCATGACACAAAATGATGCAAGTGTGGGAGCTAGGAGAGAAAAGGTTTTGTGAGCCCAGAAAAATAATAAAACGTTTAAATCCTTAATTGTTTTTCTTGAAGATTTATCCAAAATTGAGCTCTCCTTAAGCCTGTGAGTTTGCAGAGCATTGTCAATAAATTAGATCATGCACACAAGGCAGGGATTTCAAGCCAAAAAGCTCTAGCCTTGAGTCGCTTAACAGCAACACTCCCCAGAAAAAAGACTCGAGATGAAACATGAGATATGTATTAATTATCAATGGTCTAATAGAAAATTTAATGAAGACAAGTATCTTCTTGCACTTTATCCATGATAACGATGATAGTACGTCAGCGAGATGCATACCTTACGACGTGGCGGTGAATGTCAAGTCTGAAGCCATTATAGCAATTCACCACAATAATGGCTAGCCAATGTATGGACTTGTAGCACTTAATCAAAGTAATGACATTCATCCACAATTATTTATGTTATGGTAACAAAGAGCTGCCAAATGCAAAACAAATGACATGAGGATTTGCAAGTGAATTCCTTCCCGTAAATTCTCCTTAGGTTATGCTTAAAGGCCCTCAGGATGGAAGTCTGTATAAATTCAGAGCGTTATCGAAACGGTGGTGTTATTGTACCACGTTTTATTGCCTATAAGCAATGAACCCAGCGCTATTGCCGAAATGAGCTCTTCAGCCAACAGAACTGTATTGGTACCGTTTGAGCTGGCCTTGATTTACACCCAAGACTTGTCTTCAGATTTTTACGGGAGAAAAAAAAATATTTGGAAGACGACCTTTGCTTACATCTGCCTATCAAGGAAAACAAAGACCCAGTTGTATCAACATTTATACATGGGTTTAACTTAAAGTATATGAGCAGTCTCCACTTACCTCAATGGGCTTTGGATTAGAGCCATTATAATTACCAACCATGATTCTCTGTTAAGTGCAGTACTTTTCTTTCAGGGGCATTTATGTGGGTGTTTGTATAAACACAGTTAAAAACTAAGAACACCAGTAAATATAAAATGGCAACATTCAGGTTCAAATGCAATGAACTAATTTATTTTTTTTAACACTACATCCAACTGTTTTTCACCACTCATAGATGTCACTGGAACAACTTGAATACAAAAAATTGCCTAAGAACAATATACTACACAGACCAGCTAATACTGATTGCTTTAAAAATGCCCCCTGTTAAACTAAGTAATAGCCAAATTTCACTGCAGTAAATGTGCCTTTATATCATTAAATACTAATTTAACAGAAATCTGAACGCGTAGTGAAAAAACATGAAAATGTTGAAAATGAAAGATTGCTTTTTTATCCTTTTTTTTTTTTTTTTTTATTATATGAGTCTCCAAAGCAACACCCAAAAGAAAAAAAACAATCGTTTCATATTAGCTGGCCACTTAGCCGCACAGGCCAAAACTGGGACTGAGCTAAACTCTAACAGGCACTTTCCAGTGTGACCTATACCGCTGAGAGGGGAGGCAGGAGGACGCCCCTTACCACAGGCTTTGGCCGCCCTCGATGACCAGATTATGACCTGTCATGTAATCCGAGGCTTCGGAGGCCAAATAAACAACGGCAGCCTGCAGGTCGGTGGCTCGAGCCAGTCTCCCAGCGGGGATGTCCGCCAGCCAGCGCCGCACCAGCGGCCGCAGGTCCTTGGAGCGGATGAGCGGCGTGTCCACGATGCCCCTGCCACGAAAGCACAACAACCAAGAGTTTAGGACAGGGTTTTCCCTGGAAGGAAAGGCGGCCCTTAGAGGTTTTCGAGGTGTTAATTCGGAAGGAAAACCGTGGAATAGCACGAGGGAGATGTGCAAGTCAGACCCGCTCTGCCTCTGCTGAAAGTCGTCATGCAAACTTCGGTAGCGCTTCTTTCCTATTGCCTTTTGCCACTGCCGGGCAGGTTTACAGGTTTTCTTTACAGTGAGTACACACGTACTATCTTCTTAGCTAATAGCAGTATCCCCTTACTTTTAGGCTACTCGTTGTCATCGCTAGTTTAAATTTTTTTACGGAAAACAAGCATGGCATTGGAACCGAAAGCGCCTTGAACCGGGTCTGTCACGGCCTTTGGGAACTGTCACCCTTCTACCCATTTCTTTTCTCATCACTTCGCAGCATAATGTCACACAGCATGTTTGTGTACAGCCGAGAAACTGAAAACAGCCCAACTTCCCGCATGTCAAAAACCAGGGGAAACAAAAGCCAGTGTCCTTCTGGGCACCAGACCCTTTCCACACAAAAAAGGAGAGGCAAAGATAAGCACGGTGCGATACCCCTTAAACCAATACCCCGACAAATCACACCGCATCTCTCTGTCTTGCCTCTTTTACATTAAGGAGTGACTACACCATTTATTAAAACTCTGCTAAGTTCATTTTCTTCAGGTGCCCTAAAAATGAGTGATGCTCCAGAAAGCACAATGCAGGGCGAACGTTTGGCTGGCTTTTATGACTTTAACCGCGACTGATTTGCCATACTCCTCCTTAACAACATATTTGTATTTTGCAAAATGTATAATTTTTTCAACCCCTGAACAAATATATTTACATAACTGTGTCTAACGAGAAATTACATTTAACTTCTCAGAAATGACAATAACTAAAACCTGAACTGCCAATTCCACTTCATTAGTGTGGTAGAAATGCATTCCAAATGTTAATAAAAATTCCAACATGCTGATAAATTAGCGCTTCTAAGGAGCATGTGACACCTTGGTTAACATATTCAACCTCAATTATATTTCTCTTCAGCACCCTGTTATCTGGAACCTTTGCTGGCAATCAGAGGTGCTGTTTTTCAGCGGCCAATTTTCTAGATAATGTAGCTTATCAACACTGTGGGTAAACTTGCCAATGAAATCAGGCTGCACTGAACCACACACACGCTAATTGCATCTCTTTTTTATGCATATTTACAGACTGTCACTTCAAAGAAATCAGTGGCCCATTGAGGCAGCCAGTTAGCTGGAAGAATTGCCTCTTGCAAATGAAAATTAGCAAACAAGCTAGTGATAAATATGAAATGAACAAAGTATAAAAATACGCGTTTTGTTCTGAAACTTCATCGGCATCCCAATTTATACTTCCAAGGAAATAATTTTTTGAGACACACTGGATTCTGGGTATGAGATTTACCTTTTGTTTTAAATGAAGGCTGAAATCTGCTATTTACTCTGTTACAAAGTGGAACTAATTCAGACTTCCCCCCAAATATTTCTGTTTTCACTAAGCAGGCAGGATTTAAATATCGGCTTTATTTTTTATTGTAATTGTCAATAAACACCAGAGCAGTTCAGAAACACTGAGCGATGCAGATCACTTTAGCTCTGGCAATGTAATAAAATCAAACACATTCCAGTATAGGACTGCAGACAGTTCACTTATTTCCCCCAAGCACAGACCCCCGCTCTCCCCCTTGCTCTCCCAATCTCCTCGATAACTGGTTTTCTTCAGCGAGAAACATGCTTTGAGCAGCAGACGAGAAATATATTGGACTCCTTTTCCTTACGTGCCTCTCACCGTGCTTACAAAACCATCAACATGATCATTCTGGCTTTACACTATCAGAGATCAGAATAAGATCCATGTGATTTTATAATTTTTTTAATTTACATATCTGTTTTAACCACAAGAGAATGCAGATTAGGGCGTACGACACATAGTCCTCCAGCACAACAGATTTTGCTGAAAAGAGGACATTTTTCAATCTGTTTGGAAAAATGATCTTTGGTCTGATCACTGCAACCTGTAAATCACAGCACTGTGCCTCTCACTGGGCCTTTCTTTAGGTTCACTTCAAGTAGCAAAAATTTAGATACATAACAAAACTTCATTACAAATTTTTGTTATATAAATGAGAAAAAAATATAGCACAAAACTTAAAAGTTGCAAACACACATACTGATGGCACTATAAATATTAGGCATGTCATTGATACTACACATCTTCTGGGAAAGCTTTGGTGCCAAGTTGGGCAATTTAATGTTGTCGAACCCTTTTAGGCAGATTTTAGTTGGCTTCTAACCAGTTCCAGCAAAGACAACTGCCAATGCATTAATTCCCTACCTCATCTCGTATGCAGTGCTGAGCCTATCAGTACTTTCTGTTGCATGTCAATGTAATATCAAACTGCTGGTTCCTTAATGTTAGATATGAGCATCAATATTTCATTATTGATACACAGGACAATTCGAGACATTAGGAAAAAAAAAACCCCAACAACAAAAAACCCACAATTGCCTAAAACATTTCCACTTCGAGAGACACATTAGGAAAAATATCACTTACCAGATACTTAACTGGAATTGTTATGTGCGCTCAATCCCCAAATGAGAGGAAAAAAAGATTCCATCTGTGTGTAACTTGATTTCTTTCAGATGAGTTATTAATTTGAATGAGTTAAGTACACTCCACTTAATCAGGAAGTGTTTAATCACAAGATCCACTTAATTGGGACATCTCCCACGGAATTAAGATTTAAGTCCAAAGATACTTACCAGCAACGACTGCTGCTTAATGGGGATAGTAATGCTGCTTAATTGGGACACCTTCAGGGGATGCTGGGGTGCTCCTTCTCCTGCCAGCTCTGCCTCTCCTTCCCCCATGATGGGGTACACCCCAAATCTGCAGTGATCCCACCCTACCTGCTTTCTGAGTCCTTGCACCCACCGGGCTAAAAGCCTGGTAGAGCACCAGACGGCTGCCTCCGTACCATCCCAGGGGAGCAAGGCAGGCATGCGGGAGACAAAGCCTCTTTGCTCATCGCAGCCCAAACCCAAATCCCTGCAGCCCAGCAGCCCCTGGGACTGCTGAGTTTCACTGGGTCTCCCACAAGCTGCCCTGGCTGCGGCTGCGGGTTGAGCTGAAGATCAACTTCCAGCCGCCCATCCCAAAAGTCATGACATTATAGCATTTTATGCCTTGCAAATCAAGCAGGGAGATACAATTAGCCCCCCAAATGGACATTGATTCAGTGCAACAGCTGCAAAAACGTTCCAATGCTGCACGTGCCAAAAACCAGAGACCCTCAAAAGTCCCCTGCTCCATCACACCCAACACGCTTCACGTAGGCAGGGACCAGCAAAGGGACTAAACTACCCTGTGGGCAGCCAGACATCGGCTGCCAGGCAGTGCTCTGTAAAAGTCCCTGTTCACACCCGGGTCCCCTCCGCAGGCTGACCCCTACGTCCCCGTCAGGAAGACTCCAGCACCTTCTTCATATTGCACGGCATTGGCTGCGCAGCAGTCGCACTAGGTGGTGGCAGAAGGGCTGAGCGTGGTATCCTCTATAACACGGAGATGCTTGGCTGCTGCATGGAGCAACAGGCAAAGTCAGCCAAAACATCCAGGGGGTCTTGGCCACCTTCTCCTCATGGACATGAGGCTCGCCTGGCCAGCCGGAGAAGCCTGACTCTTCAATTTTATAAATGCAATAAATTATCCTGAGGACTGTGCCATAACATTTTATGCATTGATAACTTTTATGCATCGCTCTGCATAAGTTTTATGCACTCATTAAGAAATTAAGTTGATAAAAAGTGACCAGATAGGAAGAGGGAAAAAAGGCCAAAAGGTTTGCGCGGTGAAATAATGTTTAAGGCCAGACTGGAGTGTTTGGAGCATCAGACAGAGGTAGGCTGAGAGCGCCTTAAAGCATTAATGCAAGTGTGAACGGGAGGGGCAAAGTACTTAAGGACACACTTACATATTTTACTTATCCAGATATTATCTTCGGTACCATCACGCCCTGTATATTCACCTCTGTGCTCCTCACGCTCCTCAAGATCCCCTCCTGTTATAAGATGACTACGTGCTGGGGTGGACACCCGTGCTTAGACTTGTGCGTTTGGGACATTTTTCAACCCTGCGAAGTACTCTGACGGCTTTGAGTTGCATTGAGGCTACTGCCCGGTGTTGGGTACAAGAGGGTTGAAGATGCCCCCGTGCCTCGGTGAGTCGCATCAAGAGACACGACAACGAGACCGGTGGGGTCCACAGTTCTGGGGATGGGTCCAAATCTGCGCTGAAACACAGGTTCACATCTCGTAGAGGCAGCAGGGTAAACGTGAATATTTGTTCACTCTCAAGCGTATCTGGGTTTTGCTTGCGGCGAGGAGGGATCTGAGCCACACGAACCGCTGTGGGCTCCTTCCTCGGAACGGTGCCCGCTGCTCCCCGGGCAGCCCGGCACGAGGGGCTCGGCCAAAGCTTTGGACTGCCAGGAGGAAAACTCTGCCCGGCTCCCGGACCGGTTCGGTCCGGGGCCAGGACTGCTCCGTCCTGGACGGGGGACATCAAAGACAGCAAAAACGTTTGTCCTCTGTGCGCTCTTTCTGGCTATTCCTCTGCAAAGCAAACCCTCCCTTCCCGTCGTAGGATTTTGAGCTCAGAGCTGTTGTTTAAGACAGGTAGGGATGATTAAAATGCAACCCCGTTTTGGCTTGAAAAGTAGAAAAAGAGAGGCACGACTATCTTTTCTCCATGCTCTGACAACTGCCTCCAGAAACATAACTTCTTCAAGTACGAGTGTCTGCTTCCAACTTACACAAAACACTGAGTTTTGATCATTCAGTGGATATTTTTTAAATTTATGTAAACGCTCTCGAAATGGGTAAATCCTCATCTAAGAGCTTCCTTATCCGTGATTGCTGTGAATACGGCACTACTATCCCACCTCTGTTGGTAAAGATTACCCATGAGTTTTCAGATACAGTTCCTGCCAGGTTGTACTGAGCTTCCCTAATTCCCTTCATCTTCCCCGGCTCCCGAAAGCCAGTGTAAATTCACTAGCACTAGTCGTGAGAACACTATTGCAGAGCTGATAGCATTGGCATGGGGAAAATCCCATTATAAAGTAAAATGCTGTTTAAAGAATTTGTGGATCACATAGAGCGACGGCTGGAGTCACTGGTATAATTAGTAATAAATAATCATAAGGAAGACAGCTAGCACAAGGAAGTTGAGAGCAGACCCACAGTAAAAACAGAGGCACTTGCCATTGAGCTCTCTGAAATATATTTTTTTTACTCCACTTTGTGGATTAAAAGACGTAATTTGTTTTTCCTAATTTGATATACATTATATCTTCGTTATTACAATTTAACTCTTGGGTTAAAATCCTGCCCTTCTTACTTACTCTGATTGACTTCAATGGTCTACAGAATTTGACCGCTTCCAATTAACACTATCCACTTGGGTTTTTGCTTAGCACTATCATGCACTGTTAATTGTTTAATAAAATGACTGTGTTGGGTATGTGTGTGAGAAACAGGAAGAGAAAAAGTGTATGTGGCAAGAAAACTCTTCTTTGTGAATAAATACCATAAAATAAAACATACACCTTTAAGCCTCTAAAAATAAGGAAAATGTAACTTGTAATAAATATATATACATATATATATATATTTACAAAATTACACCTGGCCTCCTGTGATTGTCAGAACTGAACAGTATCTCAATTACAGCAGTACAATGTGGCTTTTAAAGTGCCTATATATTTGTCTCAAGTAAAAAAGGGAAAGAAGTATTGTCTATTAAGTGTCAAAAGCCTTTTCTTTAACCGCAGAAGGCTTGGACAGACTAAGGAAATATTTCATCTGGAAGAGAAATGCTAAAAACTACCCTTCACGTTATTGGAAAACCTATTATCAAATGCTAAAACCTCTTCTTAAATCCCTGAGTATACACAGCAACAGAGCAGGCTTGGTTCTAAGTATTTAAACCTTTGTTAAGGAAAAGACAACACAAAAAGGGATGCAATCCACCTGCTAATTAGAAACTTTATTTGCCGAGATACTGTTCATTTGAGCTTTTTAGAACATTTCGTTCTCTTTGTACTTTCAAAATGAGACTACATTTTACTTACGGGGAAATGCAGTTGACTTTTACTCCTCTGTCAATCCACTCGGTTCCTAATGTCTGTGTTAATTTTACGACCCCGGCTTTCGAGGTGTTGTACGCCAACTGCTTCTGCGGGTGTGGGACTAGAAGGGATTCAGAAATAGAAAATTATTTATTCTCCACAAATGAAGATAGCTTAGGCACTACATGGACAATTCCCTGCATTGAGATGAACTATTTGCCATTTTCCCTGATACTAGGCAGGGAGCAACAAGAATTTAGCCACCCACAACACAAAAATCTAAATCTGTATTTTGCCATATAACATTTTTGCCTCAGCAGCTGGGCTACTGGAAAAAAATGGAGGGGAAAAAGAAATAAAGAAATTTAAAAGGTTCCATATTTGGGCAAAGCCAAAACCAATGTATTAAACATACATATGTAATATTTTACTACTTCTGAGAAAGAGAAATAATCATATATAGACACGCACATTCATATATTATACACATATGTATGTTTATATACAAAATACTTGTACACTGTAGTACTAATATAGTATAGCATAATATGATATAAAATGTGATATAAGTGCATAATAGATTTTATATAACATATTATATTATATATAGCTTCTTGGAACAAATTATTCTCCTTAATTTTTAAATTACCCATAGTCTGAACAAACACATCATATTATCTAATCAGTGTTTGTGTGGATGTGAGCGCAGGTGCGTCCCAAAAATTCAGAACACCCACCACTTTCAAAATCTGAAGCTTTTGAAAAATGTTTCAGAGATGTCACATGTCAGTCAGAGAGGGAAAATGATCGGCTTGCTAATTACAATGTTCAAGCTTGTTAGTGCTGTGTGCTCGGGTGGCTCTGCCCCTCTGCCAGCTCGCACACTCGCAGTGTTCCCAGGAAAGCTACTTAAGGACAAATCCCCAGTGGGTGCAAAGTGCTTTAAACCCACGGGAGTCCAACCAAGTCGGTCCAGCTGTTGGGATTTACACCCACAAAGTGGCTCTTCTTGGACTTTTCTGGCTGCCGTTATGACTTCATTAAACAAATCCAGCGCAAAGCGCTGATCCATCATTAGCATCGTATCGGTACTGAGCGGCGCTGAGCTGCTGACACTTTTGTGGAGGGAGAGTGGGGAAAATCAGTGCTAAATATCAGTAATCACAAAGGCAAGCAATTGTAGCCTGCAGGGTTAGGTAACGCTGAACCCTGGAAGAAAGTGAATCGCTGCGTTTGTGCAAGGTACAGCAGGCAAACTCCACAGCATTTTGATAAAAGCGCGTAAGCGGCACTGGTAGATGGCATTAAATTGGTCTTAATTTATTAAGTTAAGCCGGTGCATCAGTTCTAGATCGCTGCCATCCATGGAATCCCAACATATCCACTCTTGCTTTTATTGACTAAAACTGTTGGTTTTGAGTATGTCAATTTAAAGGGCGAAAAGAAGATGATAACAAATTGAGTTATCCAAAGTCTGAAAGAGCCAAAAGCCCTGCTGCAAATTACTGACCATGGGAGCAAAGACCTTTGCCTTGAACATAGATGTTTGTGAGTAGATTTAAAGCACACACATGATGGGAGCAACAATTAGTGTTTCTTTTTTTCTGCATGTGCTGAAGGTTTGGTCAGAATTAGAGGCCTTTTGCTTGCTACAAGGAGCATTTCACACCATGGCCCCCCTCTGCCAGCATTTTTTTCTGCGCTCATTTTTTGTTCAATATGAAATAATTCGCATTTTGACCAGCAGAACCGCTTTGTCCTCTGCGTGTGCCTGTTGCCCCCAGACACAGCGCACCGTGTGGGTTCTCGAAAAGATATGGAACGTAATTTCTTGATTAATTGCCACGCATCAGCTCCAAGTTACATACAACTTCGGTAGTTAACCTTGTAACCTCCCAAAAGCGGTTCTTTGCTAAACTTTCCAAACATGTCTGTTTGTGATAAATCATTCGGCGTTTGCTAAGAGGATAAGAGTTTTGGCACCGGCTCCGCACCTCTAGCGCACGTGGGTGAGAACAGCAAGTTGCTGCAAGCTATCAGAATCAGCTTTCTGATTTGGGGTGGGTGCTGAGAGAGGGTTTTCAAGAGTCCTTCCGTGTAAATGCTTTTGTCTTCCTAAGAATATCTAAGGAAGGTTATTCAGAAGATGAAATTTCCCCCTCCTGAGACACTTAGCCCCTCTCAACTGGAAGAGCTTAAGAAGGCGGCAACGGGCGCTGCGAAGCTCTGGTGCTGGGTGGGCTTTCTGCAGCTGAGCACCCCACGCTGCCTCCTCTGCCCTCACCTAAGGTGGTCTCTTACAGACAGAACAGCAAATCTGCGACCCTTCAAACTCGTACAAAACGGGGCTAGAGCTCGTAAATAAAGCTGTGCCTCCAGCAGTGTCACCAAAAAAATCTGAATTTGTAGGGCATCTGGGAAGTGAGGACGCTCATTCCTGTTTCAGACGGAGAAGACGGGAGGAAAGCAGATAAAAACGCTGCCAACATCAGCTGCATTACATTTTAAACACCTGACACTATGTTTTTGCAACCTTGTTCGGTGCATAAGGCTTCTAGCCTGACTTGGAAGCAGCCATGTAATGTCAATGAGAGGTGCACACAGATAGAGAAGACCAGACCACTTACCACTAAAGATATTCACTGCAAAAATTACGGATCTGAGTTACACCTGTGCAAATCGCAAAGTCGCAGCAGCCTCATCTCCGCTGCTGAAACGTACGTCTGGAACAATTCCAGTGAAATACCAGAATCAAAATGCACATATGCAAAATGTATGCAGCTTATCTTCAATTAATTAAAACTGATTCTGAGCAGTGTATCTGGAAAAATCACAAACAAAAACCTCCCTATCCTGCTAAGTGTCTCCTCATTTTCCTCTATCTCTGAGGAAGGACTCAACCTACCAAAAAAAAAAAATATCCCCTAACTATTTCTAGAAACATTTCATACTATGCCAGTTGGCCAACATACTTAAATAACCAACCAACCAACATATTTATTTAACATTCAGCAGATGGACATGATATGAACATCGTGGTTTTCAGTCGTAGTTTTATAACTACTAGATTTTTTCAATGCCAAGATTCAAACAGGTTCAGAAGGTAAACACATCTCTTCGTCTCTTAACTTCTGGCCTAGCATGCATTAACTTTCAATGACATTTAAATGCATCTTGCAATGACCCTTCCAGGCTGCTCTCAGGGTTGCTTTCCAGTATTTGTTCCTGCTCCAGGACCGATACCACCCTTAAACGTGATTCCCGCGTGGGTCTCAGTGGACTTGGCATGCCAGCCGAGGAGGTGCAGCCCCGAATTGGGGCTGGGATGGATGCCGCGGTGGAACAGCATCACCTCCCGGCTCAGCAGAACTGTGCCAGGACCTGATGGAGAAGCTGGGAAATAGCTCTCCTCAAGCAGTGGAGAGCACTTCTGGGCTGCAAGAGCAAGACTAGGAGCAGTGTGCCACACCAGCAGACCCCCAGCTGGTGCCGATTTCCAGAGCTTCATAACTTTCCCTAGGGTGGAATACTTCCCCGTAAATTTTGCTTTGTGACAAGGATGTGGACGGTGACAGCCCAAGCCCAGACCAGAGCCCCACTGTGCAGGGCAGAGCACAAAAAAAAAAAAAAAAAAAAAGTCTTGGGCATTTGAAATTTAAAGCCTTACATTCTTTTCAAAACTATTTTTCTTTGGGAGAGTTTGTAAGTCTGCAAAGCTGGGGCGGAGGGATGGTGCCTGTGTTTAAGCATAAGTAAAACAGCTGGTAAAGACACTTGAAAAAAAAGATTAACAACGACATTATAAATGCATTTTTTAAGAAACATTTAAAGTTACTGTGCAATAAACTGAGCAGAATGTCACAGAATGTCAAACTGGGCACAGTAAAAATAAATGTTATTCCCAAGGAAAATAAAAGGACTGCATATTTATGTAACATTCAGCAGATGGACATGATATTAATACAGGAGTTTTCAGTTGTACTTTTATAGCTACTAGATTTTCTTGCCTAACTTGGCAACCCAAGGCACCATTTGATTTTTGGATTCGGACAATACTGCAACAGATGTCCAGACCAATAAAATAAATTCCTAAAGGGCTATGCTTAATTTGTGTAATTGATCAATTTTTGTTACATGGGCCTCAGTTCACCAGCATGTAACTGCCTTCCAGATTAGCTCAGCAGTAGGGATTTCATTCCATATGTTACGATGGTTTATTGGCGCTTTTGACGACACTGCTGATTCAGCAGCGTTGGTGGAGACACCTGTTGGCAACGATAATGAAATAAAACCCGCGGGTACCGGGGCGAAAACCAGTGCAAAAGCATTCGGGTGGCTCGTAAACATCTCGGGGGCACAGCTTGCCGCACTCAAACGCGTTTGCTTGAAATTCCTGGGGAGTGCACCAGCACCTCTCCTATGCCATCAGTGCATCGGAGTCAGAGGAGGTGACTCCGCCTCTTCTATAAAAAGTAATAAGTGCTCTAAAACATAGAGAACAGATAAATGTTGAAAAATGGTATCAATAAAAATTTTGTAGTACATTTCCTCTAATACAAAATGTCAGTGATTTACTCCTTCCCAATACAGGTTTAATTGATTCAAATAGCATCGGTAGTAATTAAAATATGGATTCTGAAGCACAACTGTTAACTCTCATCACTCACCTATTAAACTTGCCATAGATGCTGTGTTAATTATCTTCCCATATCCTTGATTCAGCATAATGCGGCCTGCAGCCTGTGACAGAAATTAAAGGAAAGACCAGTGACCCTTTTTGTGATTGTGCTAATAATGACATGATAATAAATTAGTCTTCACTTTTCAGAAGAGTTTATGTGCTAACACATTTTTTTTAAGCACTTGATATAAAAACTTGGTATAAAAATGGCTGATGTAGGAAAAATCCCGTTGCCATTTCAGACCCTCTTCACTTTTGGCAATATTTTTTCAAAATAATCACTAATGTTGGGAATGGCCCCCCCAGCTTTCTGGTTTTCAGAATGCGTCAGATAACTACTGTCCAAAAAAAATCTGGTCATTCTTAAATGACTGGGCTTGGGCAGCCAGTAAGTACCAGCTGCTTTTGAAAATATTGACCAAAATCTGTGATTGATATAAAGGAAATCTCTCCCTAACTCCACCAAAACTAGGATCAATTTTATCGTGATAATTAGTAATAAATTGTTATTAAATCTTGGTAAAGTAAATGCTTAGAAAATTGTTACGCATTTGCAAAACAAACCAGTACAGCATTTCACGCTTACTTGGCAGCACAAAAATAATCCTCGTAAATTAATATTAAAAGTTTTGTCCCATTCTTCTAGGGAAGTATCTTCACTTGCAGAGTTCATATTGATTCCCGCGTTGTTGCATGCAATGTGAACTGTGCCCCAGCGAGCTACGATTGTATCCACAATCCTTTGCACATCCTCGGGTTTGCTTACATCTGCTGCGAGGGCAATGCTTTTAATCCCTGCATTAAAATGAGAGTGATGAAGTCGGTACAGGAATTCATAGAGGAAGAAAAAAAAAAATCTATGTTATGTTTATTTGTTAATTCATATATATATATTGTATTTTACATATATATGTGCCACCTTAAGTCATCGCTCCACAAATCATAGCAAAATAGGTGCTTGTTATAGTGATACTGCTATTAAAGTTGCTAACTGGTTCGAGGTTTGCTTGTTGGAGGCAAACCCAAACCCGAGGTAGGAGTGGAGGCTGCCACTCCAGCAGGACGAAGCTTTGAACACTGCACCATCTTCTGTCCAAACCCTCAACTGCAGCTTCCACAGACCAGCATCACTCGTGGGTGGATGCTCAGGAGCAAGGTAAAGCCAAGGACTCTTTCATTTGCTCAGATGTAGATGGTGTTTAGGACAGTTGCCCCCCAGAATGCTGCAGAAATCAAACCAGTTTGTCCAAAAAGTGCTCTCTGGATGAACTACGGCATCCGGACAGCTTGGAGCCTCAGACAGAATCAAACCAGTTTTAGGTGGGAGCTAACTGGGAATACCTGCAGGGTCACAGGTGTGGTAGTCACGGTGCCTGGCCTTATTTATCGCAAATCACACTACCAGAATAATACAAACATTCAGAAGTTAAGAGATTTACTGGATTTGAAACATGCAATAGATGGGCTTTTTTTCCTAGAAAAACCCAGGCATTGATTTTCGCACCAGTGCTGATCCGTAAATATCTTCATTTAATTTACTATGAAAATCAGCTTTAAATACCCTTATTATTAAACAAAATAAGCAGCCTACTGAGGCACCTGATGCCAGTAGGATTACACCCATCCTGAAAGTCAAACAAGGCTACACCAGTAAGGGCTGTGGTGAAATGGGTCTTAACTCACAAGGAGGGAGGCAGCTGCTGGGGTTGGACCATAGATCAGCAGTCTGCAAGCAAACAGTGCCCAGGTAGGAAGTTACAGCTGTTAAAGCAAGATTTTTTACTTCTATTTAAATGGAAAATGTATTCCCTATTGGTCCCTCTTTTAGATCATTCTAATAAAATCTTAAAAGAAGCCTTAAGCCTGTCCTAGAAGAATAGGAGAAGACTCTCCCCAAATGAAGCTTTGAGATGGAGACTTCCATGAAAGCAAGGCAAAGCAACAATTGCCCAGTGATGTCTGAAGAAAATGACAGGAAAGAGGCTTTTGGATGGAAAAGCTTCCCTTGATGTCCAAAGCCTCCAGGAGCCTGCCAGAGCGCACGCCCCGAGGTGATGCTGGTCTGGGGTGCTCCCCATGCTGGACCATGGGACCTCGTGTCCCCTCTGGCCTTCAGCTCTGCCACGGTCCCCTTGCTCTCCATGGGAGAAAAGGGCAGATCCATAATGCAGCCACCTCCAAAAATGAATGCATGTTCTCCTACAAAACAAGACTTCTTATTTTATCACAGGTTTTATGTTAAATACGCTGAAAGAATAAGAACAGCCAGACAGCCCCCGTTGCTCCTCCTAATTGTTATCAAGACATGTAACGTACAGGGAGCTGCTGCAATCTTTCTTATTCAATTTACAGGCAAAATGGGTGCGTGTTACCAATGGTAACAGAATGAGGCTCTTCACCTGCCCTCCAACTCTCACCCCATTTATGGCTTCATCTTATACAATAGTTCACAAAAACAGCACAAAAGGTGCCACGCGTGAGTATCTAGCGAAGAAGCAGTGAAGGCACGCTCACTTCAAACCAGAGTCCCACACTTGACCTTAATCAATTCAGCTGATATCCCTGCACTCTGAGAGAGGAAAAAAAATCCACTCTCTGTCTCTCCACTGTCCCCCCAAACCATCTGTTAAAAACAATAAATAAAATAAACTATGAAAAGATAGCTTAAAATCTGTAGTCCCAACCGGAGGTAAGAAACCCAACCCATGACCATGCTGCTACGTGCATGATGGTGCCAGTGCATCCCTACGGTCCTCAATTTAGTTCTGTGATGCTCACAGAGGCAGCTGTGTGATGAGAGGGGCAGGAGAGGAGCCCAGCGGCTCTGTGCTGGAGAGACATCCATGTGCCGAATCTGCCCGAGGTGCCCTTCTGCAGGGGCCGTGAAGATGGCCCCCCTGTCACGAGCTTCATCTCTGGTCTCTCAGTATAAATGGAAGTCACATGTTGCATATAGACAAGAAGATCAGAAGTGACATTGTGGGGAAGGCATTTGCATAGTTTACAGTGAAAATGCACATTCTAAAAATCCCATCAGACTAATTCTTCCCTTAAGGTACAGGCAGCGATTCCCCCTGAAGACAGAGGGGTATGTAGTGGAAGGTAACCCTTAGGATTTTTTGGTTATGTTTCATCATTTTTGGTTCTTCTGTCAGGATCCATCAGCAACTGTTGAAAAAGGTATTCACGCAGGATCTAAAAACAAAGACCCCTGTAGCCAAGGGACATACACCCGAGCTGTCTAACAAAGCTAAAACCGAGATCAGAGAGGTTCTGATGTTTAAAACTCATCATGAAATGATGGCACCATCCCAAAAGACAGTAAAGGGCTCCTTGGTATAAGAAGCAAAGCTGGTTTAAGAAAGCTAAGCAAAATGTTTTGAAAAAGTATCAGTATGGGAATGACTTGGGGCACTGCGTTTCCAACTTTGAGTAAGAGATCCACAACCAAAGAGGGGGGGGGGGGGGGGGGGGGAATCACAGCTCCTTTGTGCTTATTATAGCAGGAAAAATATGTATTAATACTACGATTGCTTCAATTTACTCATGTGAATATTTTGAGAGTAAAGCTAGCTGAACCTTTTTGTCAAAATTTATTTCCAACAGAGTACGTTACTTCTTTGAAGCCAAAATGTTTCATGGAAACATATTGATTTCAACAAAAGTTTTCAAGGGAAAGCTTCTGAGGTCCAGGCTAGACTCTCTCGTTACCTCTGGAGAGAAAGAGATTGAAAACCTGACCTTTTCACATCCTTTCCAAAATTGGGCATTTGATTATAATTCCCTTTCACAAAAGCATTACAAAGTTTGGGGTTTGTTCCAACGAGGAATGACAATAAATTTGAAACCTCAAAAACCGTCATGAGATGGAATAGATGTGCCCTGACCAGCAGCACTGGTCAAGTTGATAGAGAATATTTGACCTCAAAGGATAAAGATGTGTAAAGACTGAGAAGCGAGATTTTCTTTACTTTAGACCGCAATAATATTTGCTATGCTTCGTGACCTCTCCGACTGCATTTTGTAACACCCCCCCACCTCCTCCGAGCTTGCAGCCCACCGGTGAAGGAGCAGAGATGTAGGGCAGCCATTGAAGGATGGATGATCAAACTCCTACTGAAAATGCCCTGGAGATAAGTTAAGTTAGTTTTCAAATAGGCTGTTGGCATCCAAAGTCTCACGGCTCTATCAAGTAGCCCATTTCTATCTGAATAGCTCTACTTGATATGCAGGATGTCACTGTGAAAAAATGTCCAAAAGGTGAGTTAACTTGTAGGGCACAGCTACTTTGTGCCAAGACCATATGGCTTTAGTGCATAAGAAAATGAAAAGCTTCAGGGAAGGAGGGACTGGATGACTCAAGAATTTGTAATAGGAGCTGGACACTTTCTATTCTAGGTCATTATTTGGGATCAGACCAGCAATCAGAGCTTTAACCGTTACACTGACACTCCGTGTAAAGTGTCTCCTGCTTACTAGAGCTGGGATCGTACAGGCTGAGACTTTTTGTTTAGGATGTTCTCTGAGGAGGCTCAGGATGGTATCAAAACCAGAACTGAACCATTCCTCTCCCTTTCCTCAGGAAGTTGACTGAGACTGGGTGATAGAAATACATCTGCAGGGGCTGGTTTTGCTGGAGAATATCGTTTCCAATGGCCTGATCCCTTTCTGAAGTCAGAGTGGAAATAAATACTGGTGACTTTATCCAAATGGGAATGTGAAAATTTCCTGGGTAAAGCTCCGTCTTCAGAGGCAATGAAGCACTGAACTCAGAAGAAGGCTCAGCTGTAATCTCACAAAAGGAATTACAAAATGAGTAACACTTCCTTTCTTTTCTCATTAAAATTATATTTCTAGTTTTCTTTTTCCCCTTTACAATTGCAGTTTAGCACGACTCTAGGGGGAAATTCAATTTTATGTTACATTTTCTGTTTTTACTGCTAAAATAGAAGTGGCTTCTAGAAGATTTTTACCTCTTATTTGGGATTTTAGTTACTCTGTCTATTAGTATTTCGTTCCTATGTCTGACCTTGCATGCACGTTTGAAAGAACTATAGTCGAGGGTTTAAAAAATGACTTTGCATCAATTTGAGGGCACAATGAGAGCTTTAGGCTGACAATACCTCTACCTTGGTTTGGGGTTTTGTCTTCATAGTCCAGACATTAGGTATGGAAGAGGTGCCAGGGAGGGGGTACATGCTAATGAGTTCGTAGACCATGTCTGTCATGCGTCTTTAGTGAAGCCCGAGGTGCCTTGGCTGCTGCATGATTTACTCGGAGGAACACCATCTCTTTTTGTTCAATACAGGTTATACAGATCTCATTTGCGAGAGGTGGCCCTTCTCTGTCCCTGTCAGTCATGGCTCACTGCTGTGTTTCCTTCGGGCACTCTTGGCAAGGAATTTTGTTTGGATCACTTTGCCTCTCTGGTTGAGTTTATATTGATAAATAACTCTCGCAGATGATGTGATATTGATGACTGTTTGCTGAGACAATGCTGACAACCAGCCTGGACAGGAGAAGCTTTGTGACCAGGGCATGTATTTGCTGCTTGAAAATCCTTTGCTCTAACTTATTCCCCATCAGGGCTGGATGGAAGATAATTGCACTGCAGAGAAAGGGTCAGGTCTGAACAAGGAAAGCAGCCCGTTACAGCACTCAGCGCTGGCTTACGTACAGCAGGACCTGCGGGTCAGTCCCGTGCTTACCTTTGAGGCTGAGCTCACACACCACCGCTTCTGCCTTTGCAAGGACCAGATCCACAACGGCTACTTTAGCACCGGCTTCTCCCAGGGCATGAGCAAAGGCTCTTCCAATTCCCTGCCCTCCGCCTGTGACGTAAGCCACCTTGCCATCCAAACGCAGACGGTCAAGGATGCGGCACCTGTTATAACCCCAGAAGACGTCATCCTTCACCACTTCTTTCTAAAATAAAAACAAATATGCATTGCACAATAAGGTGCAAAGCTCAGTAAGTGATAGCTCTGAAGGACTCTGCCTGTGAGAATGAGGTGGGAGCACGAACAGGGATCCATGTCTTCCTGGCTCATTATTTAATACAAAAGGCATGACTAATTCAAGCCAAAAAGCACCCATATCCCTACAGATAGGAGTCTCAATAGAAGCACTAAGGTGGAAGATGATGGAGCAGAAGGGCTGTGGTTTGGGGAGATGCACCGACCACTCCACTTACATGAGAGTAGGGTATGGCATTTCCCGACCCGGCTTCCCATGGGAGAAGGGTCAGGTACCATGTCTTAGAAGATGACTGATTAAGTCTTCCAGTTATTTCCCCCTCAGGGCCCAATCCTGCTGTCAGGCTCAGTTGGCTCCAGGAAGGCACGGAGGCTAAGAACAAGTTTCCAAAGGCAGGATTTGGCTCAAGCGGAGTGCAATCAAAATATCTTCACAAGGCTGGTGCGCAAATAAAGGTATCAGCCAATAACTTAAACCAAGCTGTCATCTGATCAGCTGCCATACATCATTTCCCCCTGACTGGAATCAAAATGGAAAATACAAGATGTTTAAAATATTGAGTTTGAAATGCCAGGAATTACCAGTGGGTGTAGCTTTGGGAGCACTCAGAAACTGCAAAACAATCAGGACATTTGGGACTGGATTTACTGCGTTAAGCCATTACGATTCCAGATGGGAATTTCATTACAGCTGGATGATGCCCACAACATAAAATGGAGAAAGATAAAAACACCGTCTTTTCCACAGGACAAGCAAAATCTAAGGCCGTGAAAATACTCAGCTCGGAGACCATAGGAGGGCATCATGTGCTGCCTTTGAGCAAAAAAAGAGCTACTTCAGAAACACTGCACTGGTTTATTATGGCTGGACCCCGGCTCCATCTGCCCACGCTCCCCTGAAGTGAGGACCGAAGAGCACCGGGCACAGACACCCAGTGAGCAGCACGCCAGCCGCTCCAGGGATTTATCATGGCACCAGCATGACTGATCCAAAAGATTTTGCAAGGAATCAGCATTTAATAGCTTTAGTGTAACCCTGGACTAGTGAGGCTAATATGTGCCAAGCCCTATGCTGGTAAGTCCATGCTGCACAGTGCCATGGCATGACAGAATGTGAGCTGGGGCTCTCCCCACCAAACCCCTGGAAATTATTTTTGTCATTGTGCTCAGCAGAGTCAAAATTTTCCCAGAAGTGCTCACAGAGAGGTAACACACACCTTGGATTCAATCACTGCATCTGGAAGTGCATGGCTCCTTCGAACGATGCTCAGTCCATTCTGCACAGGTAAAATTATCTGCAAATATAATGCATACACACACACAGTTCTCAACTGCTCGGTACCTGGTTTTCTATCACCCAAATTCCGCTGACATGAAGGATAGTCCTTCCTTCCTTAGGTCAAAGTAGCTCTTCTCTTACTCCTATTCTTTAGCTGACATTCCTTCCAACACAAATATGTCAGGCATTTGTATTTGCTGACATTCCTCTTCCAAACTCATGGCTTCCAAAAATGCCAGGAAAAAAAATGCAGTTTTGTCACTCCGTTTTCTAAATCGGTGCCAGCTGCTGAGGTTTCTGGGTTTCCACTGCCTGGCTACTGCTGTCATGAGGATATTCCAGTCTTACTCTTGGAGCTCAGCACACCACAATAGCAACACTTCAGTGTTCTTCAGCGTTTGCCAGAACATCTGCACCCATAGACGAACGTCAGTGGGTTTTGCCACCTACCTTCTCTGATACCATTATCACACTTTAGTGAAAGCTGCAGTCGGTGTTGGAGATTCAACACCTATATCAGACTATTAGAATATTAGATAGGAAACCACATGCTATCTACATGCATTGAATGGCTAACAGTAAGATTCAGGGCATGGAAAATTGTCATTAATCTTGCCCTCTCCTAGAAAGAAAAGCTGTCGCTCCTGGTACATTAGCTGGTAGTTGTGTTGATGATAGAACAGCACAGAATCCCAGGAGGCACCTCCAGAGACCACCTCACCTGCAGATAGACAAGGACCTTAAGGCTACGAGGCGCACACCAAAACGTGAACCTCACCCCCCGGGGGCCGTGGGGAGCAGTGGTGGGGAGCGGGGTGGGTGGGAGAAGGTGACTGGGACGGAGGTGGCAGACCTCACCTCTCCCACCGTGGGACCAGCCTTACGGTGCCGAAGGGCAGGCAGGGATCCGGCCATCCTCGGTGGCTCCCCCAGGCATGGCAGCCCCTCGGCCACCCCGGTGCAGCCACGGCACGGTGTCCCTGGGGTAGCATCATTCATGCCTACTGCTAAAGCCCTGGAGGAGAAGTGTATAATTTTGCCTCTAGAACCACAGCATATTGTTTATGCACCCTATTACTTTTTTTTTTTTTTTTTTTTTTTTGTCCTGCTGAAGTAGGACTTTATTGACTCCTGTTGTGCTGGTGATGCCCTACAGCCTGCAGAGCCTTTAAAGCAGAGCGGCGGTTCCTTGGCTGTGCTGTGGAGCTGATTAGTCACTCTTAAGTGCTCCACTTTTATCTTGCCTTTAACGCTCTATGTGGTGTAGACAGAGAGTAGGGACCATTTCTGAATATAGAAACTCATACATAGAGCTCAAGTGAGGTGAATTATAATAAAATTTGAGTTCATTTTAGGTCCTCTAGATAATGGCACCAACAAAAGAAACATTTTAAAGAGTACTTTGCAAAATCCATAGCTACAGTACGACAGGCACCTTAACCAATTGCATTGCACTAACCTGCTCAACACGAGGATCTGAATTAATCACTGTATTTAATTTTCTGACAGCTAGTACATTTTCATCAGATATGTTCTCCAGGTAGACTTGTCCTTTCATGAGTGTATTCTCTACACAGATCACTGCATCCATTCTCAGCAAGTGGTTATCCATGACAAAGCTGTAGTAGTTAACAGCGTTCCTTTGATCAGCATCAATAAAGACTATATCAAAGTGCTCATCCTCAGCATGTAATGCCTGGAAAAAAATTATGTTGGAGAAAACACTAATTATTTACCTGGAAACTTAAAGTCTTGTCATTAAAATGTTCTTTATATAAAATCTAAACCGGAGGGAATCCTGTTCTTTTAAGGTAACATTGCTAGAATTACTTGGGGAGATCTTGGGAGTTTTCCATGCTTTGCAAACAATTCTTCAGCAATGCTGGTGCCCAAAACTCTGAAACTCTCCAAGAAAATCAGGCTATAAAAGAGGATGGCTCATCCCAACTTGTGGTGTTGAGAGTGACAGCAGAAACATCTGCATACCTAGAGTCAAAGCGAATTAATCCATCAGGGTGAGGGAGAGGACTGGCATCAAACCCTGCAGCTGAGGTGCTGCAATATGTTATCTCTTCTCAAAAGAGTAACTATTAACAAATTGAAGAGTGGCAATTATATCAGTCTGGGAAAAAGAGGTATAAGACTGATCCTGGGAATTGCAAACTAGTAAGTCCCACTTTAGTAGCAGGAAAATGGTTGAAATCCCAATTAATAATAGAATTATAAAGCACATAAAAGAACAGGTCATGATAGAGATAAAGCAGTGCAGCTCCTATGAAGGAAAATGATGTTTCTTTAATCTAAAAAAATGCTTTGGATGGCTCAGCAACAGAGAGGATAAAAGAGAACTGGCTGCTATCATCTAATTGGATTTTCAGAAATGTGGCACACCTTCTCTCCAAGCAGGCTGCTGATGATAATGTATAAAAGTGTTGATGGATGACCAGATGGGAGCCTTTACAGCCTTCTCCTGTGGCAGTTAATGCACTCGCTGCCCAAGAGGCTGCTATGGAATATTTCAGATTCCATCTGGGACTATTTAACTGCATCTGTGTGCGTTGCAATGAAACAACGGCTCATCCACCTATCTCGGCAAGCAGAAATGCTTTCAAGTCTTGGCATTTCGAGCGAAAAGAGAAACAATTATGTTTTCCAGAACTCACTGTTTCTACCACAACTTTTAACAGTACTTCTTGCGTCCAGATTTCCCTTTTGTGTTTGGAGACATTGTGCACAATGAGTGATGAGCGATCCCCTGAGATGTACGAGAGAAAGCATCAACAACAAATGGCAACAGAATGTGAAAAACTAATTTGTTTTCGGGAATGAGGTTGATGGCTCCCAAACAGAGATTTCAGGAGCCTTTCTGAAGCAGGGAGTGCGTCATTCAGATGAGGAAATAGCAGGAAGTGGATCACTGAAGCTCTGAATTACTCTATTGTGCAAACTGGTGTCATTGTGAGCTCGTTAGTGGTTAAGAAATTAAGCCTGCCTGAGAGCCTGGATAGTCACACTTAATTGCAGATGCTTGATAGCACAGGAGCTCTGCCAAAAGCATTCATGAGTCCACATTTTGGACACCTTTTGATACTACACTATAATGAAAGAAGACCTTAAGGCCAAATATCTGCTGGTTTATAATAAACGTAGCAGAAACTGGGACATCTGGTTTCCTGGGATTCATCTTTTCATTTCATGACCAGTAAGAAACTTTTGCCCTGGTTCCCTCTTGAGCTGTATTGGGGGAAAGCAGCAGGAATATTTTTGCTACTGTGGAAGGGCATCTTTGCAACTCGGCCAGTCTGTCCAATGTAGATACTTTAGGAAGGGTCAGAAGATGAAAGCTGGGAGCAGGAGTCCATCAGGAAGAGAGATTAGAGGTCTCATTCCCCAGAGAGAAGAGCCAAAGCCGAATTCAAGTAATTATCATGACTTATCACTACTTTCTGACTTGTAACCTTCCCGGGCAGAGGAGGTGGGGGACAGACATTCAGAAGCAGATGTGGCCATCTCTGAACATATGTTACTACTGCTCCGTGGTATGGCTCCCTAATGAAAAAGAATCTCACTTTTATGCATTGACTTCATTAGGTCCATATGGAGTTGTGTAGCTCTTTGGATATTAGCTGGACTTCTCATTTCAGCCCTCTTTCTGTACTGCCTACCTGCTGACAGCTTGTAGCCTTCTTATCTATCTTCTGATACAGATAAACCACCTTTTAACTTCACAGCTTTCATCCCAGGAGGGTGCCTGTGTTGTATGTGTACCCAGCACACGCCTGTCTTGTCCTTGCACTGCCCGGGTGTGCAAGGCCGCCGTTTGGAAGGCATTTCTCTTCTGCCAGTTCATCAAGTCCTGAACGGCCAGCCACGAAGGTCACCTAGGCACCTTTCATTTCTTCTAGATACTTAGTACCAGGCACCTATATGGAAATGCCTGCATCACTGCCTCAGAGTTCGTACCTGGACCCTGCCATTTGAGCTTCTTGTTTCCACAGCTTCAAGATTGCTGTTGGGTTTTCCCTATTTAGCTGGAAACAGCTCCAGGCGTATAAGGGGAATCCATGAAATTCCATGAAGCAGCTTTGCCTCCAGAGCAGCCTCTACACAAGAGGATAACAGCCACGGGAATGGGAAAGTGCTCCATCTCCTTGAGTTCCTTGGCTAGCAGAGAGTGGGTCACCCAGACATGTGGTCACCATGGCCTGGGTACCACACTGGAGAAGGTTTCCTCCCTGCCACCACCTGCAGCTGAACCAAGACTGCCAGAAAGAAAAAATGTCGCTCTACTGGCAGCTCTGACTGTGGAGCTGAACACTGGAAATATCAGTGCAGTGGTGGAGAGGAGAACTCGGGGCTGTCCCTCTCAAAATGGATGAGGGGGTTAAGAGGAGGGATTGACCACCCTTGTCCTCCCAAAGTAGACTTCGGTCAGGCCCTGCCTAGGACCTCACAGCACGTTGGAGATGCCTTTGTCCCTCGCTAGGAGAGAGGCAGAGCCCAAACCTCTCCAACTGTGAGGAAAGCTGAGATCCAGAAGGAAATAATCTGCCTGAAAAATATCCCGCTGAAACTAATTTCCTGAATGTTTACAGTGCAATCCCTGCTCCTTGCTACAGAGGCATCATAGACGGTAACAGATGGCAACAAGAAGTGTCTTAATTCAGAGCAAACTTGGCTAAAATTAATGCTTTTGCTTACAGTGAGTCATTAACTTCCTTTTGGATTAAAAAAAGAAAAAAAAAAAACTTGTAGCACTGCATTCCATAGAGGAGATGCATTGAAAACGAGCATAAGAAAGGGCACAGCAGCACTGTTGACGGATACAGCAAAAGATCAGGGAGAGGACATCCCGAATGAAAACATGAATGAGTCTTCTGCCAAAGCTCAGAGAACACCTGATTGGAGTCCTGATCAGAGACAACACTCTCTCATAAGGCACATACAAACTCAGTCGGAAAAAAAATGACTGTCCAGTTCCTTTGATATGGATCATACAGTCAGCATATTTGTAATAAAGATGTACTCAAAACTTATTACCTTCCCTATGCCTTGTTCTTGACCTAAATGTAATAGCAATCCATCCTTAGGGTACACAGAATACATGAAAAAGTACAGCTTCCTTTTAAAACACCATTAGAATATTTTACTGTATGTGGACATACACTCTTGTTACTCCTAAATGCTATTCTATTGAGTACAGTTTATATTCACCGGCAAAGCTAAATCTCTAGGGAAGCTAGAGAGGGAATGCAATTTCTAGTAATAACAGCTCACAACAGTGAATACTATCCACTTATCCCCACAATTTCCAGCTATTTTGGACTCCTTTCTGAATTAACCTTTCATATCAAAAGGAGCAATTCTGCACACTAGAGACTCCGACACAATTTCATGCATAATTTATTCACTCAGTTCAACATTAAACGCAGAGTCCTTGACTTTGTCAAGGTGGATTCTGTTGGCAGACTTCACAAGCAGCAAAACAGGAGAAATGAGATCTGCAGCTCAACCTCTTCACCTATTCTGTCTGGTAAAAGGAGGGAAAAAAGAAAAAAGAAAACCCCGACATGCTTACACAATGCCCTGCAATCAGCAGAATCTGCTGCAAACAAGGTGTTATTTTTTGTGTTGCATTTTCGATTTTAAAATGGAAGGATCAAAATCATGGATGGGAATAATTTCCTGGTAGTTTGCATTCCCTCCAAACTCAATCCTGCATCCATTGTTCAACCGAAAGTCCACCGGGAATTAAAGGAAGCGCTTTGTGCAGGATCAGGCCTCTTGCTCACAGCTGATGTATGGCAAGGCACATTATCCAGGCACAGCACGACAGAGTTTAGACTTAAGGAGCTTGTTGGGAAAGGTTTTTAAATGCTGGCCCAGCACATGTTGAAGAGGTAGCTAAATCCCACTGAAAGCACCTGTATCAGAGCCTGAACCCAAGGAAAGGCTCCCCCTCAGTCCACGTTTCAAAATATTACGTAAAAATTACTGAGGTCATTGGGCACAGAGGCTTGTGCCACGGTGGATGTGAGCTACGTGTTTTGATGGGGACCTAGCTCGGCAGCGTCTGTCCCTCACGGGTGGGAAAGGTGGATTTTTTCCATCATGCTCTCAGGTATGAAAAATGAACCCCACCGTCTACCTGAGCTGGGTGGCCCCTGTCTGGTATTTATCACCCTTTGACAGCTCAAAATCCCAGATGTTTTGCAGCTGGCTTTGATCTGGGACAGGAGACGGGGAATCTGGCCAACTCTGCCAATGCTGTGCGGTAATGCAAAGGAGCAGCAAGAGGCTTCAGAAAGCCCGGTCGAGGTGCCGCTACGGACCGATGTGCTGCCTTTGCACTGCCCTCCGCTCGCTCACGGCCCTGATGTGCCGCGGTTGTAGGTGCAAGAGCCAGAGCCGCGTGGGCGCTGCAAAGGCCCCGCTGTCTGAGGCACGCTGGCACAGATGTGCCGCATCCTTGTGGCAACTGCTGCAACATCTGGCAGCTTTCTTTGTAAAGGGCATTGAGGCCAGATGTGGACGCAGGACTGGACACATCCTGCAGCACTTGGATGGTAGCCTCTACCCAAGGCTAGGATGTAACTCTTGGGTGGACTAGTTTTACACCAGAAGTGAGAGTACATCGTATACCTTCTGGCATTGTGGACTTTCTGAATCATAGCTTCATGCAGCAGAAAAGGACTTCCCTGCCAGGTAGTGTTATTTATATATCATATTACATTTTTTGTGCTTTGAAAGAGTCGGTGCAGCAAGGCAAATCCTCTGCTCCCAGGAGCTCGCACTGCTGCAAAAATTTGAGAAGCAGCAGATAAGCAGAAGTCCTGCCCTATTGCACTCAGCCTGGAAGCAAAATTCAGCCACAGTCACCACAGCAAGAAAGCTGCAGCAAACACCTCCAAAGACCACATGGCAGGTGACCTTCTCTGCCCTCTAATTTCTCTAAAGGAACAAGAACGAGACCTGAGGCTGCGGACAGCATAGACAACAAAGGCAATCCTTGCCAGAGCTTGTTCCAGCTCTCCTGAATCTCATGATGCTTTTCAACAACTGTTAGCCAGCTCTGCTCTAGACCAGCCTCCCTGCAGACGGTGGGGGACAGAAACACCGTTGTTCTCCACCTCCTCCATGAAGCTGAGCTCAGCTCTGCCATCCCTGGCCCATCTCCCGCCTGTGACTGCCTCGTCCTCCTGCCTTTCAGCATGCCCATGTGGCAGTGGAGGAAGCCTGCTTGATCTCCAGCTTAAACTGGTTTTCTCTAGGAGGGAAAAGGCAGCACACTGTCCCCAGCCTGAGCGTCTTCCATGCAATCCAGGTGTGCTCCCACATGGCTGCCCCACACCAGCCGCGTAAACCTCAATGAGCCCGAAACGCAAAGGCACCAGAGAGACCAAATGCGTTGTTTCATCATTTACAGCCACGGTGGATTAAGACCTGTAGGACAATCCTGATTGTCCTGGTACCAATGACCAAATTCCTGCCAGGTTGAGCAACTAAAGTTCAGAGCCCAGTGCAGAAATCCTGCACAGAGGTGTCCCCAGTGCTGGGATCTCTCCTGCCGAACACGAGCATCTCCGCTCCCATCCGCTCCAAGAGCTATTTGAAGCCCTGAGTACTTGCAGAACTGGGGTCAGGATGTTACTTCGCGTTGCAATCGGAGGATATAAAATCAATTGCAACATTCCGTTTTAAGGATTTAATTTTCATGTCTTTGCTCCCTTCTTTAATCTCTACACAGCATGTACTCTGCCTGCCTCTAGATATTTTAATTCAGTCACAGTAAGTCAGTTGCACAGAATGGGCACTAGAGAGCAACAGCAATTCAATTAATTTCACACTCACTGCGGGGAGCTGGGATTTTAAATGCTGCACATTGCAGGTGATCTGTAACGTTTCGTTTATTCATATACTTGGCAAAGCTCTTTGTTCCTTTCTTATCAAACTTGGAGGTCATGAAAGCCAGAGGTCAGAAAGCTCCTGGCCATTTCATTTAGAAACAAATATGGTACCTGTTAATGCAAATAAGGTTACAATCAAGCTCACACTGACACATCCAGATTGAAAATGGAATGGAATCAAATCAAATTGGTTTGCATTAATAATAGAAAGGCTATATATTTAATGAACCCGGCATGGGCATCACCTGTTAGCGTGCTGGACCTGCAGCAATGTCCTGGAGATCCATAAACTGGAATTAAATGTGAAACTCCTCTAGCTGCTGGCAATCATAAGCTTTTCTCTTTCTTGGGACAAAGTCACGAGTCAGAATGAAACAAATACAGCTAACAGTTTTGCTTGTCTGAAGCTTATCATGTTGCTCTGGAAGTGAGAAACTTGGGGTCTAATTGTCTGCAGTGTTTTCAGTGGGGGAAAATAGTGAGAGGTTGTGGTTGGATTACAAACTTCTTCAGGACTTTCCCACTTCTTGTGAACATTGGGAGCAAGCTGTCCTACTCAAGAGGTGGCTCAGCAGGGCACAGATACACTCTTCCAGCTTGTTATATTTGGAATTAGAGACCCTGAAACAAAGCCCACCCACATCAAGTAAAACTCATTAGGCCATTGAAGCCTAATGACCTACAGTTAGAGCTGGTGATTCCTCTGATCAAAAAGCTGCGGTATTTTAGTTAAAAAGGAGAAAAAGTATCTTGTGTGACAGAACTGTCCCATCATACATTGTCACGAATAAGAAATAACTCCAGTGCAAGAGTGTGTTCACATATTTGCAAGCAAACTAGGGTCGTCATCCAGCATTTTGCAGGGAGGATGTAGGACCTGCCCGAAATTCTTTAATCTGCTCTGCACAAGAGCTCCCAAAATCCCCTTCCAACTGACTTTACCTCCAAAGTGTCTGCCATTGGTCCCACTCGCATGCTTATCTTTTTGCCATCTGAAGAATAATCAAATGCTTCTTGGCTGTTCGCTCCGAGATACGGCACTTCTGTACATGCAAAGATTTTGCCATCATCTGGCAATTCTTCTGCAATAGCAAGGATACTGCAACCTTTAAGCTTGCCAATTAATAAAATCTTCCTGGCTCTGATCATATGGACAAACATCCTAAAAATTTGGCCTGTTGAAAGACAAGAATGAAAATTTAAAAATAAAACTATAGGAAAGACTGTACCCTGTTCACAATGAAAATTAGATGTACATTTTAAGTGATCACTAAAAAAAAAAATCTAATCTTAAAACACTTTCAAATAAAGATTTAACAACAGAATCTGACAAAATTTCATCTAAAATGCAGCTAAAAGACAACAGAATAAAGGGACTGGTTTTAAATGTAGAACCTTTATGATCAATGCTGCTATTGTTCAAGTGCTTGTTAAATAGTGCTTGAAATATTGCATATTTTAACATTCCCCCCATATGAAAATGGCTTTAAGATGTCTCCATATTCTTTCTGGAACCCAGTTAAAAAAAACCCACTACATTACCTTGCATTTGCTCTTAGAGTCATTATCCCTAGACAGCACCATCATTTAAGAAATTTATCATCAGTGGTGTCCTTTGAACAATGTATTAGTGTAATACATTATAAGAGTACTTCACTGTGATGATATATTACTCAAAAGATGGGAACATCTGGGAAGAATGAATCTGGGAATAGATTTAGTGTAATAGGCTTTATATGGGGATACAAGCCTGGGTATTGCTACTTGAAAAGGTGCAGGTGCTTGGCCATGGGCCACCTGCACCGCAAAAGCACGTAAACCCCTAGCAGACACCACCAAACCCAAACCAACATGATTTTTCCCTTCCTTCCCCTTCCCGTGAGGACAATGATCTCTTTGCTGCTCTCTAAGGGATGGGGCTGGCACTGTGAATTACAGCACTCACCAACGTGTGCGTGGGGACAAGGGCATGGGAGGTGGGGGACAAGGAAAATTCATGCGAAAGGAAGATCGCAGCCTACAGGAGGTTCTTATCTTTCTCCTTAAGTAATTTTCCAGGTTTTCTGAACATTTCCATGGCATTCATCCTTTCCCCACTCAAGGCGGAGTAGAGGATGATGAACTTCAGTGATAACCTTTACACCAATCTGGTGTCATTTTATCCTCTTGGTTGACCAACTTGCCGTTCAAAGAGCCAAAGGCATGTTCTTCCTGCAGCCTAACTCTGGTTTCAGTTCCTCCAGCGTCCCCCGGGCCACGGTCAGGTGATGATTTTCTGGAAAAAGAAAGAAATTTCGACATTATGGTAACAACCAAAATCTGAATATCCTGCATAAAAAACAGCAACCAAGAGGGAACTCCTGGAAAAGGTTCATCTGTGCGTAAGCATGAAAAATTAGCCCAGAAGAGTTATAAATATCCCTAAATTACAGTCCTAAGAGGACCCGGCTTGGCAATAGGCTTGTCTCAGTGCTGGCAGCCACTCCAGCCATAGGGGCTTGCGAAGAAGGGGTTGTGGGACCGAAGGAAAGCGTTCCCCACTGCTCGACCCCAAATCTTCCCCATTTCCAGTTGGTCCCAGACAGGTGTCTGTCTATCTACTGGTTTGGAGTAAATGGCTCCAGCTGCCCTGGCCAGGTTTCGTTCAGCTCTAGGGTGGCGGGGGGGGGTTCAGCCAAAATAGTGTTTCATTGCAGAGTAGGGGAAAAGATGTAAAATGTAAAATTTTTCGCAAACCAGGCAAAAAATGGTTTTCCTCACTAACTGCTGAGAAAAGCAAGGTATCTCCAGATGCTATTTCACAGAAGCCAGGCCTGTGATGTCTCTGGATGAAGTGAGATGCTACCTATTACAAAGAGAAGGAAACAGATGACGGGAAGAAGTCCATAGCCTCCAGACAGATTAGATTACCCTATCTGAAGAAAGTAACCACCAGAAATGGCTGGTGATACTTCTGCGGGCCAGAATTTAGAGCCATTTGAGCTTTTTTTTTTCCCCCAGCTCCCCCTACCACTCCTCAGTAAAATGAGAAAGAATTCATAACCCGTGTCAGCCACACTCAGATAATCCAAGACTTAAAGAGTAGAACATTTCATATAACCTCTTTTCTGCCCCTCACAAATGCTTTAACAACTTTAATAAGATAATGTATAGCTATTATCGTACAGCAAGTGTAAGTCAAACAACTATCAGCTATTATTTCAGCAACAGAACGAACACTCAGCGTTCCTGTAATCCACAGCCTGGAACAGTTTACACATTGTCAATTTTAGACAGAACTGGCTTTTTCCACATATCAAAATGTACACTGATAAATGGGAATTGTTTAGCAGACCCCACATGGCTGGGTAATATACTGTAGCTCAAAAAAGAATAATGAGGGTATCAGTTGGACTTCTGAATTAATGATACCTTAAATTAGTTTAATTAATTAGTTTAGTTACTAGAGTAATTTAGTTAGCAGATTAATTAATGTTTGTTGAGCGCTTGGAGATAAAAGCTGCATATAAAGGCTGTTATTACAGGGTGGATCCAGAGGTGCAGGCTTTCTTCATTCTTTATTTATCTCAGCACCAATTTGACCCAGGGGCTCATTCTTTGAGCCTTTCAGCGGGCACTGCGTGGAGGCTGGCTTGCTGGTTTTTTACAGGATATGGTCCAACACAGATATTGCCATAGTCAATAGTCAATTGGTAGAATATCTTCCAAAATTTAGAGTTAGGACTTTTTGTTCTCACCTTGTCTCCTTGAGGCCATAGGCACACACGGACGGACACACGTCCATGCACACTTTGCTATATATTTGGGTGCAGTTAACTCTCATTCTTCTTCCTTCCACTGTCCCCCATGTTTATGGCATATTCTGAACAGAAAAATCTAAGAACATACTCATAAAATCACAGGAAAAAAGCAGAAGGTTACAAAGGAGTACCCGTACCTCTTTGAAGTTGCCATTGCATCCAGGTAAGGGTCTAGTCCAAGAGCAACATCAAGAGCTTTTTGTAAGTAATTCTTGAGCTGTTCAGGAACACGAGAGTCATTGAGGGCTATTTCTTTGGCTTTGAGAAGATTCTCAGCAATGAGTCCAGCCGGGGTTTCTGAAACGGAAAATAAAAGGAAGAGCAATGATTTTGTAACTGCTCAAATCAGCAGAAGAGGAATTTAGACTGCAAAAAAAAAGTGGTTGTTTTTTTTTTTTTGATACAAAATATAGGTTTTTGAAGGACTATGAAAACAATCATGGAAATGTTATCAAACTGGAAAAATATTATACTTCTAATTCATTGTTGTTGCATGCATTCTCCTTTTTTTTCCCCTCATAAGAATATTTCAAAACCATGAACTTTCACTTTTGAAGCTCCGAGACAAACATTGGACACCAAACAACTGCATACGAAACCCACTCCCCTCTAGGTAGCTTTTTCCTTGGAAAAAACCAAAGCGCTTCTCAAACTGCTCTTGCAAAACCAGGCAAATCCTCTCAGGCCAGGACACGCAGGCACCGGGTCTAGCTTTGTAAAAAGGAGGATCACCACTGCCTGCGTGCCAACGGGGTGCACGTGTGCCCCCGACACATGTCCGTGCCATGGAGGCTGTTGTGCACAGAGTCTGCAGAGCAACCCATGATGCTCATGGCAAAAATACAATTACACCTGCCTTAAGGCAGCCAAACTGACAAACACTCCAATGAAAAATTATTGTCCCAAATCCATGATGGCATAAAATCAAATATACTCTTCAACTAATGATTTCAAGCAGGTGATGTAGCAATCACCCTGGCAAGAACGCAGCCTCCTAACCCTTCTTCTGCCTCCAACCTGCCACAACAGCTCATGGTGGCGATGCACCATCCTGAACTCTGTTTCTGAAGTCACAAAAACTATGCTTGAACCCATCAGCACCACATGGCAAATCTCCCAACACCTTATCACAAGCCGGACCCTGCCAAAAGCTGATTATTCGGGTAAAGAGAAATAGCTTTGCACAACACAACAACATGTCAGCGTTTCAAAGGCTGTGGAAACATCTCCAGGATCACGATCGCCCTGCCCTGGGGGCAAAAGCAATGCTGCCCATGGCACTGTACTTGCCCTGAGACCCCAGAAAACCCATATGGCAGCAATGCAACGATGGACCTCAGGAAGCTATAGCCCCACAGAGCGAGACATGGTTCAGAAAAACTCCCCCACTCCTCAAGTGTAAGAGCACGTGCTGGGTTATGAAAGCACTGGCGAGACCAGATTTCAGAGGCACGGGGCAAGTAGGCTGTGTGTATAACTGGGGTGGAGCAGATTGCCCCTGGCAGGATTTTATTCCCTATGATAGAAAAGCTGCAGACAACTAAGTGAAGCGGGTGAAAAGAGAACATGCTTCCTCCGGAGGACCGGCCTGGACCAGCCCAGCAGCCGTGGGGCAAAGTCCTGTCCCTGTGAAACTGCTGTTGCTGCAGGCACCATGTCCCCATCCCAGGACGGGTTTCTGGTGCGGTCTTGGACGCTGCAGAAGTCATCCAGCCGCCCCACGGCCTACTGGCCCAGCTTCAGTGTAAAGCCACCGAAGACATCTGAGCATCACCTCGTATAGCTAACTCCTCCATAGCCCACTGTTGAGAAAGACTGTATGAAGGCAAATGCAACAGCATGTTTTAGGAATAGCTTTTAATCAGAAGATCATTAAAGGATCAGAGTGCAAAGTGGAGATACGTATGTGCCTCTGACTTCTCTGTTCTCCATTTCTTCCCTACCTACTTAAAATGCCACCGTGGATATATTCCCCAAACACCGGGTTTTATGGGTGTTCTAACACAGCCTTGGCTGTGGCCTGGCGTCAGCTTCTAGCCAAGCGGTAGCACAACAGGCGGGTATTTGGGTTTTTAATGTCTTCTCTGTCTGAGCATTTCAAGGGATAAATCTGAGATGGATACACCAAGCAACGACGCAGGACGTGAGAATAGTCAAGTCTCCTCATCGTGGACGTGACCACTTTGAGTGTCTCTTTCCACACCCCCCAGCACACCAAGACGAATGGAGGTACAGCAGACCACCCCACCACCAAAAGAGCACCAGGGCTTCCAGTTGCTGAGGTCCGCTCCTTCCCCTGGTGCCAAGGGGCACCATATGTATAAACTCATGTCTTTGGGAACAGGGAAAGGTCCAAACCTCCCAAAAGGTCTGCTTCTCAGAGCAGCGTTTCTCAGCTTTCTGTAGCTACTAAGATGACAGCTCTGTTGCTTTTTGAGATAACTTCACTGATTTTCATTATCCAAATTACAAAAAAATATGAAAGAAGACAAGGAACGTAAAATATATGTGCATTTTATGTGGGAACTGCCAGCCTGGACCAGACTTAGAAGTCACCTAAACAGCACCATGCTCGTGGCAGTAGCCCAGCCTGACGTATGAGGAAGGCAGATTTAGACCACATATAGCAGCCCCTGATTTACATCTCATGCCAATCTCTCGCCATCAGGGGAGGCTTATTTCTCTTTCGGCAGTTTTATAATTAATTGCAAGTGCAGGAATAACCACCCCCTTCCCAGACCATCCTAGTTTGTTGAGCTCAGCCTAGCTACGCGCGTGAAGACACCTTGGGTTTTTGCAGCATTTTCACCACCACGTGAGCGAGCATCTCCGGGCTCCCGCTGTACGGCTGCAGGGTGCTGGAGATTGGGATCTGCTCATCCGCCCTGCCAAGCGCTCTGAGGCTTTTTGTTCATTTATGGGAAAAAACATGGTTTTAATCCATGTTGCATTTTAGTAATCATCATGTTATGCTTCTGGATGAGTAACAGACAAGGATTCCCTGTCACTCAAGGGGGAGGAAAACAAGATTTACCTCCAGCTGTTTTGTAACCTGTGTTATAACACCAACTGCAAGTACCAAGAAGTGCTACCGGGGAGAGAGAGCATGCAGTGCATGCCAAGATCAACTCTACAGCTAAGATTATACAATCTTCTCAGGAAGCGCTGAATTTTTTGCAGCCTGATGATGCTTTGGGCCAACAGCAGAGGTCAGAATTGTCTTCATTTATGCAAGCACCCGACAAGTCGGAGCAGAGCTCAGGGCTGGCTGCCCAGCCCGGCCAGGCTGTGCTAAAGGCTCTGAGCACTAAGGTGAGCGAAAATTTATATAAATGCTTTTTTTTTTTTTAACGTTACTCCAGGAAAACTGCTTCATTTTCAGTGCATAGTTTTGCACTACCCCAGCAAAGCTGCTGGACCATATTAAGCACTAAACTAAATTGCCTGGTTGCCTCCCCACGGCTCTCTCTATGCACGGACATCTCTCTCCCTTTCCCATTTAATTGTGCATCATCTTTCTTCATGCATACAAGGAAAAAAAAAGGAGAAAAAGTGAACTCACTCAGAGGAGGAAAATGCTGCCAGGTGCAAAGCGGAGGAGTTCAAACCCTACCATGAAAGAGCAGGAAAAGGCTGCTTTAAGCCTCCAGCAGCTTCATAAAAAAGATAAGTTGGCAGTTATTAAAATGGACCACAGATGCCAGCAGGACTGTTCCCAGCATCTTCCTCGGTAGGTGCAGAGAGCACCGTCAGCCTGTTTTACAAGGAAGCTGAATTACACACTGCAACTTCTCCTTTTTCCAGAATCAGGCACTTCTGGTTCAAGCCAGGATGAGTCAGGATTGCAGGTGGGGGCTCTGTGTGGGGCATATTAGCATCCCCTGAGCAGGCAGGCAATGCAGTGCCATGGAGGGACATGCTGCTCCAGAAGCGAAATTAAACTCTGCAGCTTGGGTTTAGATGGCACTTTTTTGGGGGGGCGAGCTCAGCCAGGAAAGGGGAGGACACTGTACAGTTTGCAGGGGGCTGCCCAGGAGAAGGCATGGAGACAAGCGCACAAGAAGGCAGTCTGCATTTCGCAAAAACAAAGCAAAGATGCCACAGCCAAAGATGCAGAACCAGATCTTCGGTTCCCATTTTTGGGGCTATCCTCACTTCACCTTCCAGCCTCTAAATCTATTTCACAGCCCCAGCAATGACTTCTAGAAGAGCTCCCCTTCCCAGCCAGGGCAGAGCACTGAACCTGATCCACTGGAACACCATGCTGCCAGACAGCTCAGTGCTCAGGTGCCGAGCGCTTTGGCAGGAGCTGCTCGGTGCTAAACACTTGGAAATCCAGTCTGATAAGATCATCCCAAACAGTTCCAGCCACCATATTCACCAAGGCACCGCAGGCGTTGACAACAGCTTATCACAACACTCACCACTAACTTCATCTTATTGTGTAAATACACCTCAGCCATTGCTTTTTACCAGGCACTCCTGTTTATGGAAACCACAATGCAATGCTCGAGCTATTTCCTTACCCCACCAGAACCCTGCACACAAAACTTCAGCCTCTTTAGAGACCGTATGTTACTGCTCGACCGAAATACGTTAAACCCAGCACGGGCCAAACCCAACTGCCTGGCCATTAAACATTGCCGGGTTCAGCTGAATTTATCAGCTTGGCCTCAGCATCGGTAGTGCCAGAGCCTGCAGCAAAGACAGCAGCGACAGCAAGGGGAGACGTAGCAGCTTTGGGGTGGAGCGGGAGCACAAGGAAGAGGAGGGGGAGGAAGCAGCCGGGGTGGGGAAGCTGCCGCTCGTGGCAGGAACCAGGGTGCTAAACTCTGCCTGAACTTCAGGGAAAGGTGAGGAAAACACACGCCGGCCAACACATTTTCTATGGGCTTTATTGCTGGAAAAGAAATAGAAAAGCTGGATGCTCCCCAGCACTCCTTTGCTTGCATTAGGGAGGCTCTGGAGTCACTGGCAGAGAGTATGCAAAGCATACGTTTATTTTCATACATAATAAAGGACGCTGTCTGTGGCAGGAATAAGCGGCACCCACTGACAGTTGGATCCAAAGCCCAAGGCAGTTGAGGGGAGTCTTTCGATAGCTTCAATGGGCTTTAGATCAGGCTGTGAGAGAAAAAGTCTCCCCATTCTGAGAAGCCCCAATTCCCACACACAGCTGTCGATTTTAGAAAACAGCCAAAAAAGGCAGCAAACATCTCACTCTGTGTGCCACACCAGGCACACATGGCTATCACAGAATGCACCGAGGCAAGGTTAAAGCTGCAGAAAAATATATTTATAAAACAAGCATCCCAATCCATCAGAAATCATTCACAGCCAAACTTCTCTTGGCACTGCGAGTGTCCGCCTTCCCACCCATCCCTTTCTCCTGGGAGCATCCTCCTCCCTCCACTTCAGGTTCCTGCAGACCCATCTCCCCTGCTCAGCCTCAAACTCCTCTCCCCAGTAAACCCTTCCTCTGCTCCTTTGTCCCAAGCCACAGAGCCTGTAGGTCACATCTCTGCAGGGCAGCGGGGGACCCAGGACTGGGACATCACCCGGTGTCCCCTCCTGTCACCACCACCTTCTCCTGGAGCTCCTCACCCCACATAGGGAGTTTTACCTGCAGGATTATGCATGTTGCTTCTTGTCCCTCAGCCTCGGAGGATGCCGCTGTGGGTTTGCTGCCTCTGCAGAGCAGCACGTCAGTGCTCAGGTGTCCGTCGAGGGGACGGGCTTCTCCACCCACCATCGTCTGGCAAAGCCCCAGCCCTGGGGAAAGGCTGCGCAGGGAGGATGGCCCCGGGCTGGGGCTGCACCCGCTCCAGCTGCACATACCTGCCCTCACCCAGAGCACGGGCAGCGGGTGAGATCCAACAGCATCTGACATGAAAAAAGAATTAAAAACAAACAATAAAGTCGACTTTCAATGCCTTCGCTTTACATAAGAGCGATGTTCAAATCCTGACTTCGGGAAGCTGCTGGCTCTCAAGGAGATAATTGGCAGTTTCGTAACGTTCTGGTTACATAGCACAGACGTGTCCCAGCTAATCGGTCAGGTATGAAGCCGAAAAAGGCCCAGGACTTTGAACCCCAGATTATCTGCAAGTGGTCCATAGCTTCAAGGTCACCTCTGCCTCGCACAGCCGAACATGGGAGCGTCCCCTGCTCTGGGCTCCAGGTCTCTGCGTGGGCTGGCGAATGTTGTGTCACACAGGTACCCGTTGACCTGCACCCCCAGAAAGGGTCCCAGGAGCCTTCAGGAGGAACTATTGGGAACATCCAAGGTATTCAAAAGCCTAAGCTGGCCTGCAGCAGAGCTGGAGCAGAAAAGGCTGGTGAGGAATTAAAGCAAAGTAATCAAAGAGCATGTGATGGAGCTGAGGTCGGCCAGCCGTCTTCTCTTCACACAGATGAAACACAAACTGAAGCTAATGAGGAAACAAGGACTACCCCATAACCAGAACAGCATCTTTCACCTCTGTGATGTATCACCTAGGCTTGTTCAGTCAAGGACCAACCCAATGTACCTGGCAAAGCGTGCAGAGAGAGCCGGGGCTGGGCAGAGGAGGTGAAGAGGCTGTGGGGAGCCCGTCTCCGCCGCAAGGTTCTTGGCAGCCCCTCTGCAGGATGGATGGTACAAGGGCATGGCAGTCATTGGCTATGGCAAGCAGACGGACTTTGGAAAGTCAATTTGTCAACTTCTAAAATGAAACAGAAGACATTTCAATAGAATAGAATATTCCCCAGAATAGAACAGGGAAGTATAAATGGAAAATAAGTAAATGCACAGGACAAAAGAGTAAAAGAAAAGCAAATAAAATAAGTCTCAATGCTCAGTGCATTGCTATTAATCAAAACAAATAAACAAGATGAAGAGGAGAGAC
This sequence comes from Haliaeetus albicilla, assembly GCF_947461875.1. Taxonomy (NCBI): domain Eukaryota; kingdom Metazoa; phylum Chordata; class Aves; order Accipitriformes; family Accipitridae; genus Haliaeetus; species Haliaeetus albicilla. The sequence goes on from NC_091506.1 coordinate 6,089,596, forward strand.
CTCCTCGAATACCTAAGATTATTCCATCTTATGATTTAGTAAACAACAAACTGCATTAGACCTGCAGTCCCTGTGGAAAGCAATCCAAATTGTGTTTGGATTGGGAGTTAAAATTTCAGACGAGTATTTAGTAAACAGGCTAAGAGCTTTAGTATGCCATCTAATTCACCCTCCGCTAGCTTTGGAGGTGACTTTCGGCAAGTTGCTTCTCTTCTAGTGACTCTGTTTTCCTCCTCTATAAAATGGGGATAACAGTCTGTCCCCTTTGCAAAGTGCTTTGCCACCTGGAGATGAAGCCAGCAGTGAGAACTAGATGTTAGAAGTTATTACCCTTCCTGGAGCAGGGCTACGTGGCTTTAGAGTTTATTCTTGTAGCTTTTTCCCCAAAACTAATTTTGAGATAAGTGTAGGTTCCTAAGTGAGTTTGGCTGCAATTAAGCCTTCAATGCAAAGAAGTGGTCTTGTCCAATGGGCTCTTGAAGAACCATTTTTTCAGCCTCTGCTTTTATGCCTGTTTTTGATTTTCTTGATCTTTGCTTCTGAACAAGGACAGCTCTCAGAAACACTGCCAAGAAGGTTGCAAAGATGGGTTTGTACCGTCAGGCACTGCTGGTGAAATCAAAGGAAGATCTCCCCCTGGACTCCGCACACATTGCTGTACGCCAAGGGAACGTTTGGCAAGCTGAGCCCGGGACCCTCTGAAAGCCCCAGCTGGAAGATCACATGGAAAGGTGAATTGTGCATCCCTCGGTCACGGGGGAGCAGGGTGCTGGCCCCCCACGAGCCCCCACCATGCCATCGCTTCCTAGAGAAGGGGAATTCATCCCTCTGGCTGAGCCCACCCCACAGGATCAACGTGCCTTTGGGTAGGGAGATGGGGTCTCCCTGAGTACACGGAGGGGGGATCTGGCATAGTCTTAAGAAGACAAATAGGTGACAATTGCAGGAAAGCTCGGGACCCAAAAAGCAGGGTCATCAAGGCTCAGATACCATTGCCTGGACCACACTGCTGATCCTGAAATGACTCCACTGCAGGGAAACCTCAGCATCTCAGAGTCCCACAGACAGCTGGGCAAATGAATCAAAACTCAGCTCATCCGCCAAACAGCCCTTCAGGAGATAAACGCTCTCTGATTATTCTTTTAAACCCACCAGAAAAGCTAAAAACAACAACAAAAAATCATTCCTCAACACAAGAGAATCTCAGGAATGTGAGCTCAAAAGAGATTTGACCAACTGGTACTGATCCCATCCCCATGCTCCTGAGATAAATGTAGGTTCCTAAGTGAGTTTGGCTGCAATTAAGCCTTCAATGCAAAGAAGTGGTCTTGTCCGATGGGCTCTTGAAGAACCATTTTTTCAGCCTCTGCTTTTATGCCTGTTTTTGATCTACGTCTCACCCCATAAGAGCGAGTTAGAGCCGCAGCCAGATCAGAGGCCCCGCACAACAAAGGAGGTTCCTGAATGTCGTGGAAGATCACACAAATTGCCTTTCATAACTTTAAATTTGCCGTAGGGCATCATGTTGGAAGTTGATGTATGCACTCCTATTGTATGTATGTACTTCTTAAGAATTATAAAACTAGCCGATTACACAAGGTACTTGCACATGTCTTCAAATGCTCCTACCGCCCCTAGCGTGCATCCCAGATTAGGTAATCTTAGTTTTGTAATTGGTCTTCCCTGTGGAGCCAAGACCTGCCCTTCCAACGCCTGGTCACCTTGGAGCCTTTAAAAAGCACCTCAAAGGCACCCAGTTACGGGAGATCTCTGAACAGGGAGATTTTACCTTCTGGAAGCATGCCAGTGTCAGAAGAGACCTTTGCGCCAGCGGCCCCGGCCACTGTGCCCCAGGAGCCCCGGCAGACGGACTTCCAGCTGGTGCGGGTCAAGAGCACATGGTGCCGGATCAAGAAAGGAGAAGCCCTTTCTGACTGCGAGGACAAGATAACTCTCTCCGAAGCAAAAATGTAAGTATAGGAGCCCACGTTGCTCGTTGGCGACTGCGCTGGATGGCTCTGGCTAGCCAAACTGCGTGGTCTGCCTGGCGGGATGCATCTTAGTTGGAAAAACCATCTCGTGTGCCGTTGTGGCTTAAACCCACCATTACGTGTACAGCCCTGCGAAAGCGGGCTTCAAATGTGTGCAGGATGGCAGCACGGGTATTTGCTGTTCTCCTTGGCGTGATTTGGCTAAGTTACAGAGGGAATTTTATCAACAGCCTCAATTTTTGTAGATGGGAAGTTTCTTTAAACTTCTGAAAAGCTTACTCAGGGACTTCCAAATGCTGCACTTGGGCTTTTTTTCCCCCTGTACGTACATGAAATCTTTGTGTGCAAAAGCTCATGCACAGGCATGGGAGAAGGATGCATTTATAGAGGTGGTTGCAGATAAATGAAATGCCTAGATGGAAAAAATAAACACAGTAGGTCACTGACAGGAGCAAAACCCATAACACATCTCCCAAACTGTAGAAGCCACCTGATGCTGCTTCAGAGAGAGGAGGGAGATAAATTTCCCCCAGGGATACATACAGCTCTTTGCTGATATTACATCTCTCCAGTTAATTATCCTTTAATTACAGGATACTCCTTTTCATCTGCACATGGAGCCCCATTTGCGATGCAGGTCTTCCTTAACACGGCTACGTTTTGCATGTCAGAAGTTTCCTAGTATTTGTCGTACTCAGGTTTTAACGCCACAAGTCTAACCCTTGTCTCAGTCAGGTCAGAGGGATCTTCACCAGCGCCGGCAGCGGCTGCACGCAACCATTGCTCAGGCAGAGCTGCAGCAGGTAGAACAGGACTTTAGCAGATCCAAAGGCAGTCTGGTGGACCTCAGTCAATAGCAGGATGAACCCAGGGCCCAGAGCAGACCCAGAAAAATCCCCAGCTGACATATGCTTTAACAAGGGTGTGTTCAGCCTCAAATTCACTACTGGTTTTGTACAGCAGAGGGGCTGCTGTGGGTGCTAGCGGTGCCATCCAGCACTCAAAAGCTGATTCCGCCAACTAACATTCAAAACCATCCCGTCTCTTAAAAGGGTCACATGCCAGAGGTGGATGCACAAGCACATAAAGTAGAGCTAAAAGGTGTATACTTGATGCATTAAAATGTACATGGTGACTTTTCTGTAATACTGCATTTTAAAAGCACAGAAGAAATTTTCTGGAAGATATAAATCCTCACTTAATACTTAAAAATGTTAGGGGCAGGTTTAGAGGTAATTTGGTAAAGAAAGCAGAGAAGCATCTATTTAGACCAAAAAGAGAAAGCTCAGGCATGTGGAAAGAAATTGGGCAGGTATGGACATCTGATTATCTGATGAACTATCTGCTCATTCACAAACAAAACACAGGTTCGTGGAAACCTTCAATTTTTACCCAACTGCAGCTCAAGAACACGTCTTATATAAAAAACATTTTTTCAGTTTTGTTCTGTCTTTAAAAAAAACCAAACCCTTTCCTGATTCCCAACAAACTAAAAAAGCCACTTGTTTTTCACCTGGCTCCCCCTTCCCAACAGGAGAAGTAATAACTGGATTGCAGGGCTGCGTTCTTCACTGTTTTATATAAATACTACGTGCCAGTTTTGTAGGCTTCTATTTGTCCTTTCAAACTCCACTATAGAAACCTTTGCCAACTCTCAAATAATTACTTTTTCATTTTAATTACCTGAGAGCACTTCCTATTTCTATCATACCTGTTTTGAGGTAAAGGGATCCACACTATGATGAGATCCACTGTTCAAATGGAGAACCGTAGAGCCATTATTTTCTATGGAGGGATGTGTGTATGTGTGTGGCTGTGTGCAGATAGACAGGAATAAATCCAATCATATCACCCAGATGTACTAGGCAGAGGATGTTTCCTTCATAAATACTTCGGAAAATTTTGGTAATCTCTTCCCCACTCCCTTTTGGGAAGCTGGGATGATTTCTCTGGGTTTCTCTGCTGTTTTATTGACAACTGAATGAATTAGAAGGAAAATTATTTGCTTCCCCAGCCCTTCTTGCTCTCTGTTTTATCATTACCATGTAGAAGTTCAGCCACTTGACTGTTCTCTAAGATGTGGGAGGGTTTCTCTGGTGCCAAAGCAATTGAGCCCTGACACCTGGGAGATGCAGCCCCACGCTTTTGCACTGCACGGGCAGGAGACATCACGTTCCTACCCCCAAGCTACATCCTTAAACTAGTTCAGACATGCAAAGTACAAAAGAGGAATAAAATAATTTCAAACTGTGTTTTCTGATCCTTGCCAGAGGTGAATGCGTCTCCGAAGGCGGGATTTCCTGGACAATCGAAGCTCCCATCTATTTTTGCTACAAAGTGGTAGAAACGTACAATATTCTGGATCCTTCTAACACTACTCTGCTCTGGGGTCACGTTACTGACCCCCAGCAACTAGAGCTAGCCACTAGTGGCAAAAGGAAGCTAAGGCGCTTTATCGTCATAGATGAAGTTGTTGATGAACTTTATGGCTCCAAAGTCAGAGAATACTTTGAAGAGAATAACGTTCAGCACAAAATCCTCGCCCTGCCTACCACTGAAGAAACGAAATCCATGGACCTGGTCTTGAACATCTTGCAAGAAGTCCAGAACTTCAGCATCGACAGGCGAACGGAGCCCATCATCGCCATCGGAGGAGGCGTCTGCCTGGACATCGTAGGACTAGCCGCGTCGCTCTATAGAAGACGTACCCCTTACGTTCGGGTCCCAACAACCCTCCTCTCTTACGTTGATGCCAGTGTGGGGGCGAAGAATGGGGTAAATTTCCTGCAGTGTAAGAACAAGCTCGGGGGTTACACCCCCCCGGTAGCTAGTTTCCTGGATAGATCCTTCATTCAGAGCATTCCTCGGCGACACATCTCCAACGGCCTTGGTGAAATTTTAAAGGTATGAACTTTTGCACCTGCTGTTTTCATCACTGAAATTGTAGAATCATAGAATAGTTTGGGTTGGAAAGGACATTTAAAGGTCATCTAGTCCAACCCCATGCAACGAGCAGGGACATCTTCAACTCGATCAGGTTGCTCAGAGCCCCGTCCAACCTGACCTTGAATGTTTCCAGGGATGGGGCATCTACCACCTCTCTGAGCAACCTGGGCCAGGGTTTCACCACCCTCATCATAAAAAATTTCTTCCTTATATCTAGTCTGAATCTACCCTCTTTTAAAAGTTTAAACCATTACCCCTTGTCCTATCGCAACAGACCTTACTAAAAAGTCTGTCTCCATCTTTCTTATAAGTTTCCTTTAAGTATTGAAAGGCTGCAATGCTGGTAAGCTGTCCATCAGCATCCATGGCATTGTACAAACCGCCCTATACAAACAAGGGTGGGCCATCAAGGTTGCACGGGGACTTTCAACTCTCATTGACCCTATATATACTTTTACAGCTGCTAAACTTGTTAGAACATATCCCTTCAACGCAGTGCCTGGTGCTAACGCTGCGGACTAAACTCCAAAACTGAAGGCCAGACATAGACACAGCGCAACCAGGGAAGAAAGCATCTTCCCGTTGAGGCTGATCCATAGCAGTCTAAAATGAACTGCTGGCAGAGAATTTGAGGTTCATTATACTGGGCATTAATAATCTGCAAGATCATTTGCACTGACCTCGCGGGGTATGTTGAGTGTGGTCAATTAATCTCCTGCGAGACAAATTCTACTTCTAAAATTACCTGGGAAGTGCACAGTAAATGGTTTTATGCCTGAAGAGCTTTGAAAACTTTTGATAAAGCAGAGTTCAAGCTGTTAAAGTGTATTAGAGATGAGTTCATCAGTAGCATTTTTCAGTGCTTGCATAGTGGGAAATCCCCAGGATATCTGGAGGTTTCTGGCAGGCACCGGCAAATCTGCAGGTCACCATTCCCCACTGCAGGAGGGGTTAATGCCCGAGTCAGAGGGTGAAAAATTACATACTTCTAACAATGAAACCACTTCTGAACCTTCATATTGCCCATATTGCAGTGCTTTCCCACCTTTCCTTGCCCAAGGATTAGATAAGAGTTATCCCGGGGGTGTCCACCATCCAGTCCCTGTCATGGGATGGCCACCACTCAGCTGAGAGTCTCGAGTTTCCTGCCAGGCACACAAATAGCCAAAGCTCATTCCAAACCATCTGCTGGGCTACTGGAGCATGTAGCAAGCTCACAGCATGGGCAGGGCTCTCCAGTAGCAAGGGAAGTTGCCCACCAGTGCTCCCATCATCTCTGCCATTTTACCAGAGCCCCACTGGGCATTTCCACACTGCCTTTTTCTACGTCTTCACTTACCATAGCTGACAACACATGTAATGCCACCAGGCCACATTTCCTAAAGCCCTGAATATCCACCAGACTGGTGTACCCTTCCTACTCCTACAGTCCCATATACACTCTAAGCAAGAACTGTGTCTACAGAAATACTGTATGTTGCAGAGGTAGAACTTGCCCGCGTACCAAGTGTGTAGGTATTTCTTTGCTAGCGTATAACGTGATATTATAGTCTAGTCTATTGAAACACTCAAGTTTTCAACAGCCCCTACAAGAATCACATAATTATCTTTAATCACCTCTTCTGTTCTACCCTAGATGGCACTCATGAAACACAAAGGGCTGTTTGACCTGCTCAAGAGCCATGGGAAATACCTGCTGGACACCAAGTTCCAGTCCTACAGTGGTTCTGCCAGCCATGGGGATGCTGCACTGCAGACTACCAGGATTGCGATTGAAACCATGTTGGAAGAGCTGGCTCCCAACCTCTGGGAGGATGACCTGGACAGACTGGTTGACTTTGGTCACCTTATAAGCCCAGAGCTGGAAATGGTAAGTGACAGACTTTATATTTCAACATCTGTTTAAAAAAAAAAAAAAAGTTTTCCATCAGCAGCATGAAAACTTTATGCAGAAGGAGCTGAGCTAAATTCCAGGTTTGCACATTATCTCAGATCACCCAACACACCCAGCCTGGTCCTGTTGGATAAAGAGACCCCTTTCCCTGCCCCCTTTCCCCCACACCTCCACCCGTGTTTCCTATTCAGACCACAGACCAGTTATTGCTTCTTATCGGGCATTTACCAAAGTACAAAGATAACCAGATTTCAGCAAAACCATTAGAAATCACCAACATGAGCTACAACAGCGCAGAGGCACAGAGACCATAGTCTGTATTACTGAGGAGAAATTGCCACTGAGGAATCAGGGAGGGGGACTAGACCTTATGCAAAATTCAGAGTTCTTCTCTCCATCCCATGGTGCTCTTCATCAGTGATTTGAATGGGAGAAGAATTAGATCCTGGATCCCTGTGGGAGATTTTACATGCAATTAATCACCCGTAAAAGAGATCATCCTCTGCAACCCATAAATCACAAGAAGCTAATATCCAGCAAATCTGTACTTCCACTGCTTTGAGTCGAATGACAATTTTCACGAGTACTTTTCGAAAAAGCTATTTCCAATTATTTATTGCTTGTCACCCCAAACCTTTTCCCCCACCCACCTTTGCTCCGTTTCAGAGGGTTTTGCCGTCGCTGATGCACGGCGAAGCCGTGAACATCGACATGGCGTTCATGACGTACGTCGCCCACGCGCGGGGACTCATCACCGCCGAGGAGAAGGAGCAGATCATCCAGTGCATGAGGGGCCTGGAGCTGCCGGTCTGGCACGGCGGCTGCAGCTGGCCCCTCATCAAGAGAGCGCTGATGGAGCGTCTGAAACACAGCGGGGGACAGCCGCGGATGCCTCTCCCCACCGGCCTCGGTGTAGCAGGTACGGCGGCGAGGGAGGGCAGCGAGCCCCCAGGAGCCGGCGCTTGGGGGGCAGCGGGCATCATGTCCACTGACACGCTGGGAAACGCGCTCTGTGGTTCGGCGGTTGTACGTTTCTGGTTTTGCTTGGGGTTTTCTTAACGTCTCAATAAGCCCAGTCGAGAGTCTGCATCCTGCTCTTGTGTGTAAACACCAGAACTCGGTTAAGGACTGAGGGCTAATTGCATTATGATTGACCGATTCACTTTGCAAATTGTGTTTGCAAACCAACCGTCTAAATGCAGTGCTCTGGCAGACAAAACAGAAATGTCGTAAGGGAAAAACAATGCCTTTGTTATATATTGAAAATATTTGTTAAATAATCCTTGGCAAAAGGAATTTCATGTATTACTGTGCCTAGAACTAATACCTGAAAGCTAAGTAGTATCTGTTCAAAATCTGGGGTGAAACACTCTTACTTACAAGATTTTTTTTAAAAAGCCCAACCCCTACCATAGAAGCAATGCATGGGACCAGGTTGTGATCTCTTGCATCAGTATCCATCCAGACTATTTCCATGAAGCTCAGTCTCTACACACTCGCAAGAAAACAGACTCTCATAAACTGTTTGGAGGAGCTACTCTCCCCGCTAGTGAGTTAGTGTATGCAAGCAGGAGAAGCTTCTCTGGATGTCCAATTAACTACAAATCTTATTTTACAGAGATATTCAATGACACTAGCGAAGAAACCTTGGAAAGAGCGTACAAGCTGTGGGTCAGGGACTGCAAGACGGTGCTGGAAGAAGAGCCCGCTGCCCTCTGAGAGCTGCGAGCCCGGGCTGACGGTCCTGCCCCACGCGTAGAGTTGTTCAACATCGTAAGTTAGTAGGCAGGACTGAATTTTAAACAAGATACATACAGCAGCACCTGTGAAACGCCGTACATGCCAGAGGTGCATGGAACAAGAAGAATATTGGCATCTGACCTGATTTACCTCTTTCAATTGCTCTATTTGAAAGGGAATTGATTAGACCTGTGTAGCGCTCAAGAATTGATCACTCAGAAGCGAAACCACCGAGTGCCCATAGTGTAGTTCATAACAAGCTGTCTCCTTTGGGGGGAGCGAGTGGCATTTATTCATTCTTTTGGTTAATCCAACCTGGGGGCTGCCATGGCCTTGCACAGTGCTGTCCCACCATTGCTTGTTGCTGGACCCCTCAAGTCAGTAGGTGTATCTGGCTCTTAGAGCATGTAAAAGAAGTGGGGCATCTTGACGGCACCACACAAAATCTCCGTGCTATATAAAATCTTTGAAGTGGGGTATCTCCTTCACTGGTTTTGGCATTCTGAGATCTTCTGGTTTTCTCAGCTCATTCAAACTAGCAAAAAAAGAAACTTAGCTGCCAGCCTTTGCTCCCAGTGTAAGGGAATGACACGCTTTGATTACAGGCACTGGCACGTAGCCGCGGATCAGCAGATATCGCTGCTGGGAAGCACAACAGGACCTGTATCTTGATAGCATGGGAATCCTATGTCTTGGGACTCTTAGATACCGAGGACATGCTGGGAGGCTCACCTTGCTGCCAAAACGTATAGCGGTGGTTTCACTGTGTAACCCCGGCAAGCCACCGGTGTGACAAATAGGGTACGATTTCAGTAAGTGTTGCCTGTGAACAAAGTTGAGCTCCAAGCTCTACCCCAGAACCCCCCCGGCATCCTCATGGAGTGTCTGCCACGGGTCTCCTCGTACCTGGCTGGCTGGGGCTCCTTCCCCATCGCGGTGCTTTCCGGGTAGATAAGGTCAGCTGGGGGAAAAACAAGAGCAATCGGGGGACACCAAGAGAGCTTATCATTTTCAAGCAGCCTCAGTGTCATGTCTCAGGATCCTCGCAGACTCAGACCAGATTACAGATCAGATGCTGACTGTGAAAAACGTAAAGGCAATGTCACCCTTCTACCTGGAGGTTGAATCAAAGGAATCACAATCAACAAACAGCCTTTGAATTATTTACGGCATTTTTTTTTTCTTATGTCATACCAGTTTGTGCTGATGTGCTGTCTTCTGTTTGCTGAAGTAATAAAAGCTATTAAAACCAGAAAACTTTTAAAATAACGATTCCATTGCTGCACGCAGTGCGTGCATGTGTACATTTGCACGCGCTCCATAGACAGGACACTGGAGGAGTGAGGAATAGACCTGATGTAATAAATTCCCTTTTCCTCTTGAGCCCAGAGAAGATGTGCCTAAAATTACACAAAAGGACTTCCTCGACATTTCCCCAGAGCCATGCGTTTCTCTAGCTTCAGGCCGGTGTTTCTCACAGACGGTACCACCTTACCAAGCAGAACTCTCGCAGCAAACAGCGTAAAAGCACATCCTCAGAGCCACGGTTTCCCATAGAGATAATCCCCTAACGCCCTGAGTTAAATAAGCCTGTGGCTGAGGATATCAATGAAATTTTGTCCTTTGTCCTATGTCAAACATCAGGTCATTCAGCTGGTTCCCGACAGCGGCCACCGAGCAGGGAAAGCATCGCTCCCGCTCGCAGGGAAGCTATCTGCGCTGTCAGCCTTTCGCTAGAACAGAAAAGGACGGTGCAACACGAGGCTAGACGAGGACCCGAGGTTTTTAGGAGCGTGAGGGAGCCCCAGGGACAGCGGTGCTGAGGGACAACGTGCTGAGAGCCTCCGGGAGGGAAGCTGTGGGTTGTCTCTGCCCCAACTGGTGCTGGCTACCTCTCGGAGATGATCTGGGACTGGAGCCCTGGAGCTCTGGTGCTCCTCTCCCAGAATTGACAGGGATCACCCGGATCCGCTCGCGAGTGGTTTACCTCCTCCCCGGGAGCTGGATGGGTCGTTGTTCACGTCAGATGATCTAGAACTGAATGGAGCGCAGGGTTATCGGCTGCCCAACAGTGTCCTTCAGTGCAGCAGTGCTGCTCCCATCTACCTACGCGGAGGAGGTACAAGACAAACGTCAGCTGGAGCTGCTTAATTTTAAATGTCCAGGGAGAGACTCTCAGGAGCCCAAAGGCATTTCGCACTCCAGCCCCATGGAAAGGCAAGCAGTGGCTTAGCAGGGTCCAGCCAAACTGAACCCAGAAAAGTCACAAACCTACATGTACACGTTAAAAAGCCCAGCATCTAGGACTGACGTGCTATCGGTGACAGTGATGTGGCTGCGGGTCACCTGCCAGACGTTCCCACACGTTGGCTTTGCCTCCATCTTCAGGAGCCGGCATGTGTGTGTAACAACATATCAAAGGAGCTGGAGCACAATTAAGACTGAAAAGTGAACACATGATTATTATTTTTTACCCTCCCTTCTGCTGTGGGTGACAGAATACAATCAACCCCTGACATGCTTGGTTGCTTAGTAGCAGACAGCCACATTTTTAATTATATACTAAAATATGCTAAAGAACATAAAACGGCTGTGTGACTAATACGTGTATATCAAGAAAGGCATATGACAGCAGCTAAATTGCTTCAGTGTCTGATAAAGAGTGCCTCTGCCTGGCTTGTCATCGAAAGATCAAGGAAAGGAGGTGGAAAGTATTATTAATAAAACAGCGACTTTTTAAAATACGCCTCATTGTTTGCAGTGCATTTTTTTTAGTGTCTAGCATGAATTTAATTCTTTTCCATTTATTCAGCTTTGATTTAATTCCCGCTTTTTCAAATGGAACTGTTATCATTAGACCTAAAATCTCTGCTTATTTTCTTATTACCTTCAATGACGTATTACTCCAAAGAGAAAAGTGGAAAGCCATACGGGACCCAGCTGGATTCTCCGCAGCACAAGTTCTTCATGGATTTGTTTGAACAAAATTACTTTAGTGGTCAGAGAACAAGAAATTATTTTACTCTTTACACGTTCTGAATTTTTTTTAAAAAATGAATTTCTGCAAAAAAAGCAATTTCTTTTGCAACAACCTGCTCTAGAAACTGCTTTTCAGCAGGGGAAAAAAAAAAGAAAAAAAAAGAGAAAGATTATGAGCTCTGATGTTTTTTAATAAAGGAGTATCTAAGCAGTTATTAATCATGTCCACTCAATAGTAGCATTCAATGTAGCCAATGCAAAATGAGAATCGGGCCAGGGATCTCGAAGGCACTAAAAGATTTTGACTAAATGTATTTAAAGCAGCTAAACAAACAGCGCTGAACATCGCAGCAACTGCCCGATTCCTCGTACAACGCAACACGTGCTCAACCGTTCCGCGCTTGTCTGCCCAGAGCCGTTACCGCTGGTACAAATTACACGCTGCGTTCAGAGAAAATGACTTGCAAATGACAGTATTAAATCATAGCTCGCCCTCGTTACAGCTTTGAAGCCGGCCTGGAAAGGACGCAGCCCCGCAAGAGTGTGCTGTTCCCCGCTTTTTTAATTAACGTCTAACTCTCGCTGCTATCAAAGGCGGAAAGGAGGAAAGGCGGTGGGAGCGGGGAGCTCTGGAGAGGCACTGCTGAACGGCGAAAAAGCAGACAAAGCATTTGAGCAAGACCAGAGCCCCCAGGGTTGCGTGTCCCATCTGCCAAATCCCGCTCGGAATGCAGGGCACGTCCCGCACCCCTGCCAGCGGCTGGCCCAGCCCCGCTCCCGTGGGACGAGCGCCGCGCTCCGACTCCAGGTTTCCCGCTAGAGCCAGGCGCCTGCTCTCCCTCCCAAATAATTGCAGCTGCCCTACCTACCGATGGCCATGGCGAGGCAACCGCTGACTCCCAAAGCCTCTGCCGGTGTCCCACCGCCGCCCCAGACACCCCGTTCAGCTCCCCTGCCCGCAGCAGACGCATCGGGCATTCGGGATTTCTCCCATAGCTCCTTTGAGACGGGATCCACAATATGCAACCGTGTACATCGACCCCATGGTGATTTTCATAAATACGTTAAAAGAGCAATCGATATTTAGATGCTTTGCATGCCCTGGCTCGTCCTACTGACCGTAGCAGCCTTCTCGTTGCCTCGCGCAGCTCTCGGACAGCGTTAACGTAGAGGTCTGTCACAGGAACCGTCGTTGCGTTCTGCGATC